>NW_027257863.1:0-348713 GCF_043159975.1 Macaca nemestrina
CTGCTAAGAGACTGTATTTCATCAAAAAGTAAACACGCCCCTCTGTGGCCTCACACTTGCCTTCTCAGGCATGTCTGCCCCAGAAATGCCCTTGCACTGTTTTCTCCAAGAGACACGTACGGGGCAAGAATATTTAGGCTGTGATTGTAGAAATAGAAAACACCTGAAAGCCATCCAAACACACCTCTATCAAGGAAAAAAGCTGGCATAGTCATATTGTGGAATATGATACAGCTGTGAAAATGAACTGCAGTTAGAAGCATCAACAATGAAAAATTAGAGTAAACAAAGGAAATTACTGAAAAATACACTGCTATTCCATATACAGTTCACAAACCATAACATATGACATTGCTTAATAATATACACAGAAATGATAAACCTTATGAAAAGCAAGACAAACGTTAACACATTAGTCCTATGTCTGGGTGAAGAAGGGAGACCCAGGTGATCAAGGAAGGGCATATTGTAGCCTTTCAAGACAGTTGATACTAATGGATGATGACATCAGTGCAATTATTAATCTTTGGTATTATGCATTCAGTTTTGTTTGTTGGTTGGTTTTTGAGGCAGAGTTTTGCTCATGTAGCCCAGGCTAGAGTGTAATGGCATGATCTCAGCTCACTGCAACTCCTCTCTCCTGGGTTCAAACAACTCTCCCACCTCAGCCTCCCGAGTAGCTGAGATCACAGGTGCCTGCCATGATGCTCAGCCAACTTTTTGTATTTTTTTAGTAGAGACGGGTTTCACCGTGTTGGCCAGGCTGGTCTTGAACACTTGACCTCAAATGATCCACCTGCCTCAGCCTCCGAAAGTGCTGAGATTACAGGCATGAGCCACCGTGCCCACCCAAATTTTATAGACTCTTACGTGTCATATATTTCATAATTAAACATAAAAAATAAAATATTTACTGTAGTTTGTAAATGAAAGAGCAACAAAAATGTTGCAAACTTTTAAACATCAAACCTGTTGTATAGCTCATAATGACCCTCGTATTAAGCTGTGGTAAGTTCCAAGTTGTATTTCACTGTCATTTTCTGAAAACTAGGTGAACAGATGAAAAACAGAATTCAGTTTTCAAACAAGATATTAAGATAATGTTACTGGTTGAAGGTGTCCAGGTTCTTGCTGCCTTGAACAAAGACTTGGACACAACGCAAAAATGGAGCAAGGAAAGAATGAAGCAGCAAAGCAGAAATTGACGGAAAAGGAAAGCACGCTCCACAGGGTGGGAGCGCCTGAGCACAGGGAGCCCGTTACTGAAGTCTCTGGTGTTGGAATCCCCTCTAGAGGTTCCCATTGGTTACTTGGTGTGCACCCTATGTAAATGAAGAGGAGGAAGTACAATTACAATGACATGTACTCGGTGTATGTCCTGTGTAAATGGAGAGGATATTTCCTGTCATAGCTCAAGAGTTTCCATTTGATTTGGTTCTCCGAAGTCAGGGTGAATCAGCCTTATGTTCCTGCCTCCAGACCCTTTTCTCCGGCCTCCGTGGAATGGATGGCAGGACATGGAAAAGTGTTCTGTCCAAATGACATGCCCCAGGGCACTGGCAGCTGAGGACGAGAGGGAACCAGTTGGTGCCACTGAGGAACGCTCACCCGTGTCTCCACACCGCACAGAACAAAGTGAGTGTCCTTGTCCTGAACCCTCTGAAGTGAGTATCTCGCCTCAGGGCTTTCATGAAACCCTTTTTTGGAGAGGCTCCTTCTCTCTCCTTCTGCAGCCACAAGGCAGCAGGGATAGGCCCTCTCTCGCTGAAGTTCTTTTAAAGAAAAACAAAGAGAATAAAAGAATAGAATTAATGTAATGAATAATAAAATAATGAAAATGAAACTTTTTTTTACAGAAGCAGCTCTGGAATTTCATGTATTGGTGGCATTAAAAGCAGAAAATGGGCCTATAGGCGTGGTGGAGTGGCTCACGCCTGTAATCCCAGCACTTTGGGAGGCCGAGGGGGGAGGATCACAGGGTCAGGAGATCGAGACCATCCTGGCTAACACGGTGAAACCCCGTCTCTACTAAAAATACAAAAAATTAGCCAGGCATGGTGGCGGACGCCTGTAGTTCCAGCTACTCAGGAGGCTGAGGCAGGATAATGGCGTGAACCCAGGAGGCAGAGCTTGCCATGAGCTGAGATTGTCTCACTGCACTCCAGCCTGGGCAACAGAACAAGACTCTGTCTTAAAAAAAAAAAAAGAAAAAGAAAAGAAAAGAAAAGAAAATGGGCCTATTATAGAGCTCAATTTAATGGCAACATTTAAGGAAAGAATAAAAAGACTCTGCTAATAATGATGACATGAGCTGCCTATATTGCCATTTTCTCTGGGAACCAATATTGGGGAGGAGGTGGGACCACCTGCCACCAGGCTCCAGGTGATTTTCAGGCTGTTCCCCAAAATCACTGCAGCCTCTTCCCTGCTCGTCCCTTGATGCTGCTGCCGTGCCGGGTGTCCTGTGTGGTAGGAGGCACCTCGGCAGCTTCCAGTGGGATGGGCTTGTGGCATTCTGAACCTGAATGCCGTGATCACTAGGAAGTGAGGAGACACAAGCAGGAAGGGTTCAGGGATGGAGCGGCCGCTTCTCAGGGATCAGTCTCAGGCCTGAGCTGGGAAGAATCCCCTTTCAGGACAATGGCTCCAGGCTGAGGTCAATGCTGTTTCTGTGCATTATGATGACTGACCTGCATCCACAGGGAAGCGTATCTGGGCTCCTTTTTTCCAGGCGATGTTGGGAACACCTTGAAATGGGCACTGGTGGATTTCAATTCCAGCCTTCCAGAAGCCACTCCAAATGGAAATTGAGCTAAGGGATGTAGCTAGAGTAAGTAAACAACTTTAGGTCCTGGACAACAATTTTCACATACAATATAGTGTGCAGGGAAAAATGAAGCCTCAGGACCCCAATTCACAGCCAAAAAGAAAAAAGCATTAAGCTGGAAGCTGAATCATGCAAGAAACTGCCTTTCCTTTTGTTCCTAAGCGGATAGCTACACATAAAGGGTTACGTATCTCCACAGGAAGCTGGTCTATGTTCACCTTATCTTATGTAAAGGACTGATTTACTGCATGTGAGATGAAGACATAACTGACCATTCCCCACCTGCTCTCTTTCTCTTGCAACCTGAGGACGACCATAGGCTCCCTCTTTCCCCTCCAGCCCACCCTTCCTCTCCAGCCCACCCTTCCCTCCAGCTCACCCTTTTCCTCCAGCCCACCCTTCCCTCCAGCTCACCCTTCTCTCCAGACCACCCTTCCCTCCAGACCACCCTTCCCTCCAGCCCACCCTTTTCCTCCAGCCCACCCTTCCCTCCAGCCCACCCTTCCCTCCAGCCCACCCTTCCCCTTTAACTACTGAAGCCCTCAAAATCATCTTGGGAGGAAGGCACAGACCACAGACTGTTTCTGTGATTCCGTGTTTTTTTCTTCCAAGCATGTCCTTAACCTTGACAGAATTAACTTTTAAATGGATTGAGATCGGTCTCAGGTACCTTTTGGTTTAAAATCGCATGCCTCAGCCATCGCACGGCTCTCTGGCCTTTGTCCTCTTTTACCAAAGGAGGAGGGTGAATTCCATGATCCTAAAACCCCTTCAGCTCTCCATAGGTTTCTGGGGGGACACGATTACCTAAGAGATTAGAGAGAGCATCCTAAAAGAGAAGTAGACGGTGTGTGGCAGTTAGGGTTAAGTTTGGCTGCATAAAACAGAAGACACAAGCTAACAGAGGCTCACACATAGAAAGGTCTGTCTTTTCACCTGAAAGGAATCTGAAGGCAGGCAGTCCTCCCTGTGCACTGGATCTGTGATCTTATCAGAGAGCCCAGCTTCTCCTATCATTCCCTCAGGCACTTTGACTGAAGGTGGTTGTATCTTCTAGATCACCTCACACCCCAAGAGAGCAGCTTAGTTCCTGCAATCACAGCTGCATTCAAAGCAGCAGGAAAAAGAAAAAATAAAACAATGTCGTACTCAGTAGTTTGGCTTCTTTTAAGTCCTTTTGGATGTCTTACTCAACAATTCCACTTCTATCACATGGGCCAGAATGCACCAACATGGCCACATGGGTGCACAAAGACAGCTGGGAAACGAAGCATTTAGTGCAGAGCCTTGGTCAGAAGAGGAGGAAGAAATGGATGTTGAACCAACTGTTTCTGTCACATGGCGTTTTAGTTGAGCTTGGAAGGATGAGTGGGTTATTCACAGACAGGCTTGGAGAGAGACACAAGCAAGGATCGTGTGTGGAAGAAGCACGCTGGGAATTCGGAGGATAAAAAGTCTCCCCCTCACTGCAGATTCTTCTTGCTAAAAACTCAAGGGCTTCTGAATTATTTCCATACTTTTTCTTTCTGAATTGAGAAGATTTACAATTCAATTATATGTAACGCTGAGACGTCGTCTTCTTGGGGATTGTTTAAACACTAGTCCGTTTGGGTTGGGAAAGAGAAACCTAAGACCCAAGTGCAGGGGGAGGGAGTTTCAAGGTTCCTGGAACAAAATGCTGGAAGGAATTCAGGCAAAATATGCCATGGTCTTCTGATTGCTCTCTGGTGCCTGTTGTGAAGTCTAAAAGCTGTGATGCTCCCCAGGAATGGCTGTGTTCTGAAAGCTTTTCCAGGAAACTGTCTTGAGCTGGGCTACATTGTTAGCTCTCTGCTTCACAGAAAGAGCCTTCTTGAAGTCCAGAGGGCACTTAGATAAGACGGATTACATGGCACTCAAGGTTTCCTCCGTGGTTTTCTTCCAGACATCTCTGAGGCATCAGAAGCAAGGGTCAACAACTCAGTGTCATAGAAATTTTAAAATGAATAAAATATTTGGATGGAAGGAGAAACCTTCAAAATGATGCCTATTATTTAGCATTTCATCTTCCACAAAGCAAAACAAAGCTATAAACTTCTCACTGCAACTGTGAGGGAAGAGAATCCTAAAACATTTTGTCTTAGCCTGTTTTCTGCTTCTCTTAGCAGAGTGCCTGAGACTGGGTAATTTACAAAAACAGAGATTCACTTCTCACAGTCCTGGAAGTGGGAAGTACAAGGTGAAGGGGTGGTGGGCATCTGGCAAGGACCTTTGTGCTGTGTCATCCCACAGGAAGGTGGAAGGGCAAGAGAGCATGAAGGAGTAAGAGGGGTCAAACTCACCTTTGTAACAGACCAATTCTTGTGATAAGGAACCCACTCCCCCAATAACAACATTAGTCCACTCACCAGGGCGAAACCCTCATGACCTGATCACCCCTTAAACATCCCTCCCCTCAGTACTACTGCATGGGGGATTCAGTTTCCAACACTTGAAATTTGGGGGACACTTTGAAGCCTATATTCACTATAATATGTTGTGCTCTATTTTCATGTTACTTTATGCAAAGAAATAAAAAACAAAGAGAAAGATTTTTGAGAGAGGTATTAAGAAACAGCACCATAACTTTAGTTAAACTGAGAAACTGGTGGAAGTAATTATTTTAAAAACCTTTTTTATTTGTTGGTTGTTTGGAAGTCAGTGGTGACATTTCAAGGAGGAGTTGTCATTGGGAAGGCAGATTTCAGGAGGCTTTCGTAAGAGTGTGTGAGGAAGATGGGCAAGGAAGGAGGACAGGTGACTTAGAAAGATTCTTGGTGGCAACTGGAAGTGCAGAAATAGAATGATGACTTCAGGCAGAAGCAATTCAAGGAATGTTGTGCTTTTGCTTCCCTCTTTCTGTCCCTCTCCCCATCTCTCTTTCCATCCTCTATGCCTCTCACTTTGTCTGTCTCTGTTTCTCCCTCTCTGTGCCTCTCTCCTGGTTGCTCTGTCTCTCTTTGTCTCTTTTCAAGACTCTGTGTGTGTCTGTGTCTCTCTCTTCCCCTCATTTCTTTCTCCATCTTTCCATGTCTCTCTGTGTCTCTGCTTCTCTGACTTTTTCTGTCTCTCTCTCTCTGTCTCTCTCACTCTCCTTCTTTCTTTCTTTCTTTCTTTCTTTCTTTCTTTCTTTCTTTCTTTCTTTCTTTCTTTCTTTCTTTCTTTCTTTCTTCTCTCTCTCTCTCTCTCTCTTCTTTCTTTCTTTCTTTCTTTCTTTCTTTCTTTCTTTCTTTCTTTCTTCCTTTCTTTCTTTCTCTCTCTGCGTGTGTGTGTGTCTCACTCTCTTGGTTTCTCACTCTCACTCTCCATCTCGCAGCTCTCTTTGGTTTCACTATGCAAGCTGACTTTCCCCACCTGATGATCCAGTAGTATTAGCAGGAACCGGGTGGACTACCCCCACCACCCGCATCCTGTACCCATCCATGAACTGGGGCAGAGGAGAGGACTGATCTCGCTACTTGGCCTGGCTGGACGTGCTGACCCTCAGGATCACAGGCAGTGGAAGGAGCAGTCCTGGAAGGTCAGAGTGGGTCCTGTGATGGATGGAAGTGACAAGTATGTTGAGCAACAAAAATGACCAGCACTTGGTCTATGGCAGCAGGAGCTCAGAAGTGAGGAATCCTAGGGCCTTAAATGAGTGGCTCATTGTGGCAAAAACTTTTTTAAGAAAAAAAATAGCCCCTTGGGCCACGCGCGGTGTCTCAGGCCTGTAATCCCAGCACTTTGGGAGGCCGAGACGGGCAGATCACGAAGTCAGGAGATCGAGACCATCCTGGCTAACACAGTGAAACCCCGTCTCTACTAAAAAAATACAAAAAACTAGCCGGGCGAGCTGGCAGGCGTCTGTAGTCCTAGCTACACGGGAGGCTGAGGCAGGAGAATGGTGTAAACCCAGGAGCGGAGCTTGCAGTGCGCTGAGATCCGGCCACTGCACTCCAGCCTGGGCGACAGAGCCAGACTCCGTCTCAAAAAAAAAAAAAAAGAAATAGCCCCTAAGGAGGGTTCCAATGACCACCTCTTAAGCAATACAATTGACCCGTGAACAATGCAGAGATTCCGGCACCAAGCCGCCACACAGTTGAAATTTCTACAATAACTTTTGGCTATACCAAAAGGAATTTACTAATAGCCTATTCTTGGGTGGAAGCCTCAGTGATCACGCAGAGAGTCGGTTAACGCACATTTTGTGTGTTGTATGTATTGTATAGTGTATTCTTACAGTAAAGTAAGCTAGAGGAAATCATAGGAAAAATGTGTTTACTATTCATTAAGTGGCTCATCATAGAGTTTCTTGTCCTCATTTTTGCTTTGAGTAGGCTGAGGAGGAGGAGGTGGCAGGAGAGGAGGAAGGATTGGTCTTGCTGTCTAAGGGGTGACAGAAGTGAAAGAAAGTCCAAGTGTAAGTAAGTGACCCACGCGGTTTAAACCCTGTTGTTCAAGGGTCAACTGTTTGAACAGGGAAGTTTTGAAGTGACCTCTTTTTTTTTCTTGAGACAGAGTCTCACTCTGTTGCCCAGGTTGGACTGCAGTGGCTTGATCTTGGCTCACTGAAATGGAAGTGACTTCTTTTCAAATAGGGCATGGCAGGGAAAGGGGGCGGAAAATGGCAAAAGTCTGCCCCACAAACTCAGGACCAAGATCCCCAATTTCTTCACCTGGTGAGTGGGGCTCTCATTCCCTAGACCACAAAGTCTATTTGGGTTCAAAGATCACCTAGGCTCTGGGCTTGGCCTTCCAAGAGAAGAGGTATCTGGGTCCTCCCAAGAATGCAGAGCTGTCCATTCCTGGATGAGTGACCGCAGCTCTGACCCTGTCCCTGGTCTGGGCTTCACTCCTCCTCCTGTAGGCGGCCGGGCCACAGGCTCAGGAGTTCTCTAACCCAGGCAACACGTGGTTGTGGGTGGGCGTGCTTGCAGGCAGAGGAAGAGGTCTGGGGCTTACTTGAGAATCTCAATGCTGACACCCAAAAAAAGGTAAAAGCTCCTGCAGGATGCTGGCATATACAGCTAACAAGATAACACTGTGGGTGTACATCCTGGCACACAGGAAGAGTATTCTTGTTCATGGCGGCCGTTTCAAATATTTCAGTGAGTTCTCCCTTGAATGCCTCTGTCGGGAGCCACTTCAGTTCAGCGTGGGCAGCAAGGGAGCGTCAAGGACTGGTAGTTACGAATTCAAGCTTGTACACAGCGACAGGTCACAGGTCTGTGGAAGATGCCTGTCAATCAATATTCAGAGGTAGCATTCCATAACTGAAGCATAGGGCATATCTGACCTTATCTGACATGGCTAAAATCATGATTGTTTTTCTAACTGGGAAATTTATGTAACTGATTTGCCAATAAAGAACCATCTCTCTCCCCCATTTTCTGACATAACGCTAGTCATTAGGGAAATGTTCCGATGATGTTCGTGAAAGAACAAACCAATGACTTCCGCTGTAATACCACCCATTTCACACATATGACTCTTGCTGCTTCCATGTGACACTAAAAGTATCAGGAGTGCCAGGAAGTCTCTTTAATCATCGTTCTCCAAGGTGCTCAGGAGATGAAGTCATTCTGTGAAGTGGACTTCAGTTAACACCACTGAGAAAATGTCTTAGAGAAAGTAAAACTTGTAATGGCCTCATACTTTACAGAAATAATGCAACTTTCTTCTTTCATTTCTTTCCAGTTTTTAGATATTAATATTAATTGGTTCAGGGCAACCTGTTTCTGCATCAAAGTCTTGGGAAGCTTCCACCTGTTTTTATTTTATTTTATTTTATTTATTTATTTAGAAATACAGTCTCACTGTCACTCAGGCCAAAGTGTAGTGGTGTGATCACAGCTCACTGCAGTCTCAACCTCCCAGGCTCAAGCCAATCCTCAGGCCTCCACCACCTGAGCAGCTGGGACTGCAGGTGTGCCACCATGTCCTGCTAATGTTTTATTTTTATTGTTTTATTTTGTGTAGAGTCAGGATCTTGTTATGTGGCCAAAGCCGGTCTCAAACTCCTGGTCTCAAACAATACTTATGTCAGCCTCCTAATGCGCTGAGATTATAGACATGAGCCACGGCACACAGCTGATTTATTTATTTATTTTCTCAGAACTATGCGACCTGATTCTTAATACATAAGGAAATAGAAGCCAGACAAAGGTGGAAGTAGTTACACACCATGTGAGTGTCATTTGGCACTTAGACAAGAGAGGCAGATTATAAAAATAAAAGATCCACATGTCGCAATTGACTGTGGGCTTGGATATGAACTCCAGCACTTTTTATTTTTATTTTCTAAGAGATAGTGTCTCACTCTCTTACTCAAGCTGGAGTGCAGTGATATAAGCATAACTCACTGTAATCTCAAACTCCTGAGTTCAAGTGATCCTCCTGCCTCAGCCTCCCAAGTAGCTGGGACTACAGATGTGCCATCGCTCCAGGCTAATTTTTTTTTTTTAATTTTGTAGAGACGAGGTCTCCCAGTGTTGCCCAGGCTAGTCTCAAACATGTGACCTCAAGCAATCGTTCCGCCTTGGCCTCCAAATCGGTGGGATTATAGGTGTGAGCCACTGTACCTGGCCAAGAAATCAGCTCCACCTGTTATCTGTATAAAGTTTAGCATCCAGATACAAAGCAAAATAACGTTTAAAGATCAAAGAATCTGAAGGGAAGCTTGTGGGAGGGGAATGGGCTGAAGGCAGCGTTTTTTGGTCTACGGTTTTGCTTATTCTTGGACTTTCCAAAGTCCCGAAAGAAGCAGAAGGCAAGTGAGAAGGGAGGAAGAGGCGGGAGGAAAGGAGGAGGGCTGCGCCTCTGAGGTTGCAGATTAGCCCAAGGCGGCTCAGTGGCTGGGAAGGAAGGAAGGAAATTCCCAAGCCCGAAGGTAGAGACAGGGTCCTGGGTCCAGCAGAGACTGGAGGGGAGGAGGGTGCCGGGAGCCAAAGACCTTCCTGCTAGCATTGCAACCTCTTAAACTGTTTAGGCTTTTATCCAAATTTGGTATGTCCGCATTTTGTAGACCTCCAAACCAAGTCACTCAGGGTTACCCAAGCAGGAAGGAGAGGATGATAGGAGAAGGTGCCCCATCTGATGATGCCCTTCTGGCTTTTATCCATTCCTGGGAATGACTCTTTCTCCAACTCGGGGGATGCCCCTCTGGGAGAATACAGTGGCATGGACCAGCAGTGGAGAATTCCAAGTCCAAAAAACGATTGGCATTTTAAGGAAAGTAAGAAATCATCCTGCATATATGAAACATTGGGAAAAAAGGTTATTACTAATAATTCTCAAGAGACCACTCTGGTGAGATTGGGTTTCTTGGGGATGTGTGGAGTAGGGTATATGTACTGAGTGGGCACATCCCACCATTCAGACTCCTCCCTCAGCTCCTGTCTACTGTAGCAGTCAGAAGGCAGCTCCGGTCCTCATCTCCGCTGAGCGACCCACTCACTCATTCACTCACTCGTTAACTCATTCACTCACTCACTCACTCATTCACTGCTTCACTCGCTCACTCACTCATTCACTCACTCAGTCCTTTATTCATTCACTCACCGTTTTACTCACTCGCTCATTCATTTACTCATTCAATCACCCATTCACTAACCCATTCACTTACTCACTCACCCATTCACTCACTCACCCATTCACTCACTCACCCATTCACTCACTCACCCATTCACTCACTCACCCATTCACTCGCTCATTAACTAACCCATTCACTCACTCATTCACTTATTCACTAACCCATTCACTCACTCATTCACTAAGCCAATCACTCACTCATTCACTCACCCATTCACTCACTCATTCATACCCTCATTCACTCACTCAGCCATTCACTCATTCGCTCACTCATTCATTTACTCACTCATTTCCTCATTCATTCACTCAATCATTCACTCACTCAATCATTCACTCACTCATTCACCTCTTCATTCATTCACTCACTCACTCACTCATTCACTCACCCTTTACTCACACACTCACTCATTTATTGACTTATTCACTCACTCATTCGTTCATTCACTCACTCACTTCTTCACTCACTCATTCACTTGTTCACTCACTGACTCATTCACTCACTCTTTCCCTCACCCATTCACTCACTCACCCACTCGTTTGTTCACTCACTCATTCACCCACTCACCCATTCACTCACTCATTCATTCACTCACTCATTCATTCACTCACTCGCTCATCACTCATTCCCTCAGTCACTCACTCATTCACTCACTCATTCACTAAGTCGCTCATTCATTCACTTACTTATTCACTCACCCATTCACTCACTCACTCTTTCACTCATTCACTCACTTAGCAATTCACTCACTCACTCACGTTCACTCATTCACTCATGTACCCACTCACTCACTCATTTACTCCTTCCCTCATCCACTCACTCACTCATTCACTGACTGACTGACTCACTCACCCATCCACTCATTTACTCTCTCATTTACTCCTTCACTCACTCACTCACTCCTTCATTCATTCATTCAGCAGCATCCATGACAGGTTCACTCTGTCGTGGGCTCTGCTGTTGCCCTGGGCCTGCAGCAGGGAATAGTCAAAGATCTCTGAATCCACGGCATTCAGAGTTCAGCAGGGGGACCTCTGGAGAAGCCCAGTAGATAGGTGAAATGCCCCATGTGTGACAATGATGAGGATGTTTTAAGAGAAGCAGGGAGGGAACAGGAGTGTGCATGGAGCCCAGAATTTCTAAGAGGGTGATCTGGGGACACCTCACCACTGCAGAAGACCTTGCAGGACAGACTTGAGGAAGGTGGGCAGAGTGGGTAGGGAAAGGAGGGCCTGGGCTGAGGAAAGAGCAGTCTGGGCCTGAGGTTGTCGGGTGCCTGCATCGGCCTCTGGGCAACACCAGGATCTGAAGGGACCAGAGGACAGGCCAGTGTACCATGTGTGGGGCCTGTGACTCCAAGTCAGCAGAGAAGATGCCTGAATTACCTCCTGATAGGTGCACCCTGACTTTGAAGTTGAGCACACCCGAGGCATGGAGGTGGGGTGGCAGAGCAGGGGATGGGGAGGGAGCCTGTTCCAGTCCAGGTCAGAGGAAGTGACTTGGCCCCAGTGGCTCCAGATTCAATGAAGAGCCAAGAGGGACTTTCCTGAGGGACTTAGATGCCGGGGCGGAGGAGCACTGCAAGGCTTCAGCCTGAGTCCCTGGGAGGATGGAGTCACCAGGAGCTGAGGTGAGGAAGACTGAGTGGTGGGGGGTTGTGCGGGGGTGCAGAGGCCTGAGCTCAGTTTGGCCCCTGCAGATTTGAGATGCCCACTCCATGCACAGGCGGAGACGGCAGGGAAGGGGAAGAGGCTGCAGCTCAGGTAGCCCTGGAACGTGCAGCCCGACATCCTGGGGCACTGGGTCATGGTGCCCTCATGGCTGGGAGCTGCTTCCCTCCTGGGATGCCACAACTCCTTTAGAGCACATCGGCATCTCCTGCGCTCACCACAGAGGGGAGGCGGGAAGGACATCTGTCCCTATGCATGTTCTCCTTCACCTGGTCCTAGGCAGGTCCCAGGCAGTACCTCCCCTCCCAAGTGGCTCACCTTGGCCCCTGCCTCTAGTGTTCACAGCCAGACCCTCGAAGAGGGCTGGACTCAGCGGCTCACTTCTAATGAATAGAACCAGGCAAAAGAGATGGCGATCTCTCCTGAGATTGGATTGGGAGGGCTGCAGGTTCCATCCACTGGTACTCTCCCCCTGGGTCTTCATAGGTGCTAGTTCTGGCATAGCCAGTCACCTGCCCAGGGCAGAGGGAGGCCTTAAGCTGATGCCACGGAGAGACTGGGGCCTTCAGTCCAACAGCCTGCAAGCAATAGAATCCTGCCAGCAACACAGAAGCGAGCGTGGAAGCAGCTCCTCCCCTGATGAGCCTGAGCCTTCAGAAGACACAGCAGCCCTGGGCAGACATCTGCTGCAGCCGCGGAGAGCCCCTGGGGCAGAGGGCCCAGTGAAGCCTGAACTCCCTGCCCAAGGAGTAATCATTCCTGGGGTATAACTGTGTGCTGGTGTGGGCCACAGTTTAGAGTAACCTGTCAAGGGACAATGAAGAACAAACACACACCTCAGGTCCTACTGGGTGGAAGCTGTACGGTCAGCACGGCATGTAATATCTGTCAGGCCTCTGAGCCCAAGCCAAGCCATCGCATCCCCTGTGACTTGCAGGTATAGGCCCAGATGGCCTGAAGTAACTGAAGAATCACAAAAGAAGTGCAAATGGCCTGCCTCGCCTTAACCGATGACATTCCACCACAAAAGAAGTGAAAATGGCCGGTCCTTGCCTTAAGCCATGATATTATCTTGTGAAATTCCTTTTCCTGGCTCATCCTGGTTCAAAAAGCTTCCCCACTGAGCACCTTGTGACCCCCACTCCTGCCAGCCAGAGAACAACCCCCCTTTGACTGTAATTTTCCTTTACTTACCCAAATCCTATAAAAGGGTCCCACCCTTATCTCCCTTTGCTGACTCTCTTTTCGGACTCAGCCCACCTGCGCCCTGGTGAAATAAACAGCCATGTTGCTCACACAAAACCTCTTTGGTGGTCTCTTCGCAGGGACGAGCATGACAATATCTTCCAGTTGAATTAGAAGATTCATTGCTAAGGCCAAAGATTTTTTAAAAAAAGAGAACCTCTAATTGTAGCACCATTAAAATACATGACTTGCAAAAAAAAAAAAAAAAAAAAAAAAAAAAAAAAAAAAAAAAAAGAGCCATAGCCATTCTTTTCCATCTTACCTACAGGTATATATTAATATATGTTAATTCCCTGACTGACTGAGCAATGGGCCAAACTCATAAGAACAGATGTGTGAGGACCGTCAGTGACCACCCTGACCTCAGCCCTTATATACAGACAAACTTTTGAACATAATCTGTAGCCTTGGGGGTCTTGACACTCTAAATTTTATTATGTTTAATTAACTATTTCTATTCCCTAAGCAATACCTGTTCATCGGAGAGAAAAAATGGCATTACCTATACTAAGCAAAAGAAAGGAAATAAAATGCTCAGAAACATTTACATATATATGCAGACACACACACACACTCGCACACTCGCACGCACAGGCTCGCACTGTGTCTAGGCCTGCCTTTTCACTTATTTATATGTCCTGAACTTATTTCCATTTCAGTAGACACTTATCTTCGTAGCGGTAACAGCAACTAAATATTATTGCAGCGTCTATTTTTACCATCATTTATTTAACTCATTGTGTTTGAACTGTTAGGTTGTGTCTATGGTTTTCTGTGTTATAGACAATTTGATGACAAATGACCCATCCCCTAATGTTCAATATAAAAATATCAATTGTATAAGGAGATAAGGGGTATTTGGCTGAAATAAAATTCAGTGTGCCCTACCTTCTCCACATGTAATATGCTCTAAAAAGGCACGAATAATTAAATTAGCCCTTCTATTCTCCAGCACAGATCCTGAGTCCAGCGGTGGGTGCAGGTGCTCAGAGCCTCGGTCTGCTCTTCTGCCCGCCAGAAAGCAAAGGCCACTCAACTGCCACCTTAAGACACCCAGGATTCTCCTCTCCTTTTTTATTAATAGAATAATGCTCAGGCTCAGTGCATGAGAGCAGCGCTCTCTGACTTTGCATTCATCAGAGTAACCTAGGTGGTTTGTCTAAAAATATACATTCCCTGGCTGCGCTGGCAGAAACTGGACTTCAGTGGTTTAGTGGGGGTGTGCATAGGACAGGTGATTCTGAGGACCACGAGGGGTTAGGAATTTCCCCGTTCATTCTGGCCAAGGGAGAGAGCAGACCATCCAGCATTGTCCGCAGCATATTTTTTTTTCCTCTTTTGCAATGAATATTTGATGCTCAGCGGGATGAGCCCCAGGATGAGACACACATCCAAGAAAAATCCATGCCTCTCCATCTGTTCCCCAGGATTGCCCTTTGGCGAGACTCTCCTTTGCGATTGCTTCATATTCCCCGGTTCATAGAACAAACCTCTTCTTAGTCTCTTTTGTTGTCTCTTATCTGTTCAACAAACACCCACTGCGCAGGACCATCCTTCGGTAAGCCCTCGAGTGGGGCCGTTTGGCAGCCCTACTTCGTGGGGTGAGCACTGAAGGAACCGGGGCCCCATAAGCCCGTGCTTTTGTGGGGGCTGCCCCCTCTCCCGTCGCAGGGTAACCGGCACCAGGCTGTTAAGCTGTGGATGGACAACCGCACATCCCATCGGGTGTGCGTATTTCAGTACGTGGAGTTGGCCAGTGAAGTCAGCCGAGGTTAGCACAGCGTACAGCAGCGCGCGTGTCCGTGGGGAGGAAGGGTCGTCCCACCTCCCCTTCAGGCCAGTCGTGTTGCGCCTCCTCCTGCCCCACTCTGACTTCCGCGCGCCCAGGCGTCTCTGAGGGTCGCGCCCCGTTACCCTCCTCCACCCCAAGGCTTCTTCTCCCAAAGGGCCGGGCTGGTGGCTCAGGAGCGCCACAGCCCCCGTGGGCCCGGGAAATCGCAGCTTCGTCATAGCTAAGCCCGCCGCGCTCAGCTTTTCTCGCCACCTGAATGATCCACTCTCCGTGCGTCCTTCCCGACCTCAGGCTGCAGAGAAAACTTGGGGGCGGGGGTAGGAAGCCGCGCCCCGGGGCTCCCAGCGCAGCCCCCAGAGGAATCCTGCGGGCAACAGCAAGCTGTGCGAGCGGCCGGGCTAGGCGCCGACAACAGCAGGAGCGGCCGGGCCTGCCGCGAGCCTCCGCGTCCAGGTAGGGTCTCCGCGCCCCAATTCCATCCCGCCCCGCCATCGGCGCTCCCAGCAACTGCGGGGTTTCCACCTGCCCCGGCGTTCGCGCCCACTCACGGTCTCCCTTGCCCCCCCGGGAGATGCTCCCCGCGTTCTATTCCGCCCCTCCTTGGCGCGCCCAGCAAACGTTGTGACCTCGCCCCCCTGCGGTCTCCCTCTCCCCGGACGCTGCCCCTGCCCCCACCTGTGGCGCTCCGGGCATCTCTAAAGCCCCCAACCAGAGTCCTCCAACCCACCCGTGAGGCTCGCGCACCAGCAACGCGACCCCACCCACAGGGACCCCGCCCACCTGTGTCGGTACCCCCGCACCTGCGACCTCCCCCATCGCTAGAGCGGCCCCTACCTACGACGACCCCCGCGTAGGTGCTCCTGCCTACACACGCCCCCTCCCTGCCAGCCCCTGCCCTTTCCCTGCCCCTTTCCCTGCTCCTGCCCCTAGCCGCGCCCCCGCCCCCGCAGGCCCTCCGGTGCGCTCGGGCCCCGCCGGTCACTGCCCATTGGCGCTGGCGCCAGGCGGGGGCGCGGGCGGGGCAGCAGTTCCGAGTCCGGCGCGCGCGGGCAGGGTCCCCATTGCCTGCCGCGCACCCGGACTAGCGACTACCCTCGGCCTCCTCTCCACGGACGCAGACGACTCCCGGGTCCCCAAGGGCTCTTTGCGGAAGTTCCTGGAGCACCTCTCCGGGGCCGGCAAGGCCATCGGCGTGCTGACCAGTGGCGGGGATGCTCAAGGTGCGCGCCCCCCTCCAGGCGACGAGGTCGGGACGGACGGAGAGAGGGAGAACAGGGCGAAGGGGATGGGGGGATAGGGCAGAAGAGTGGGGGAGCGATGGGAGGACCCGGGGAAAGATGGGGAAGCGATGGGAAGAACCGGGGAGAAGAGCGGGGAAGCGATCGGGAGAACTGGGTCGAAGCCGGTGCCCGGGAGCGGCAGGGCAGGGGTACCTGCGGGGCAGCGTGAACCGTCAAGGCAGCCCCGGGGTCCTTGCCGGGTGGGGCGGAGGAGGAAGGGACATGGCAGTAGGAACCTCCATCCAAAAGATAGGGAGCTTTCCATCCCGTCCGGTTTATGTTTTAAATTGAACCTGGCAGAGCGGTCGCCTGGAGCGCCCTTGGGGGTCGTTCTGCCTCTGAGCTGTAGGACTGGGCCGGGCTTCCCCTCCGAAGCGAGGGTACAGCGCGATCACTTCCTAAGTGCCCCCCCGCCCCCCAACTCCGCCCCACGCCACCACCCAGCATGTCGAGGAACAAACGGCCGGGTCCCCGCACGCCTCCTGTAGCCTCGTGCCCCGCGCGGTGTGGGCGGGGTCCCGGCTGCTGCAATGCAGGACGCGGCGGGGGTGCTCTGGGTTCCCGCCTGGCGTCTCCGAGGCGGTCCGGCAGCCCCTCGTGTTTCCGCTGGAAGATTTACAAAAAGGGTTTCTTGTCCTCGCATGTGCTGTCGCCTTCCGGCTCGTGACAAAACTGAAAACTAAAGTGGGTCCCAGGCCCTCCCCGCCAGCCTCCGCGGACCGGAAGGACCAGGAAGCGGGGACTCCGGGACGTCAGCGGCGCCGCTGCGCCGGCTCTGGGCTTCCCCTGCCCTGCAATGTGGAAGCGGCTCTCCAGGAGGGGCCCGAGCCTGGGTCCACGACGGGGGCGCGCCGGGAGGACATTTAACATTGAAGAGCGGGAGGTGATGGAGAGTGCACTCCCCAGGCCCCGGGTGCACGTAGGGGCGCCTGTGCCCGGGATCAGGAGGGTGAGGCCTTCTCCGTCAGGTAGCCTTGTTAAATCTATCTGAAAGTCACAGATAACTAAGTATCAAGTCGTCACAGATATTTATGTATCCTGAATGAGATGGCTACGGAAAACATGAAAACATCGTTACTGGTTACGTGCATGATGCATCCAAAACATTGTTACCTGCACAGTGGCAGCACTGATATTTGTGGGCTTTTGAACGTGTGGACTGGAGTGTTAAGAGTCCTTCAGAGTTATGACAGTAGTTTGATTTGAATGTTCTTTTCTTGGCGAATAAATGCTGTACATTGAATTTACCCAGGAAACTAGGAAGGTGAACCCACACGAAGGACACAGACCTGTGGGCTGCTCCAGGCACCATTAGGGCGTTGCGGGGCCTGAGCCATGGGCTTCCCGTTCAGCCTCTTGAGAGCCGTGACGGCGTCTCTGTTCTGCCTCACACTGGGCCGTCTAGTTTCATATTCTTGTTATGGTTCCGAAGCTACAAGCGGTTGGATTCTGCGAGTCGCTCTCTGTCTTCCTCCTCCAGCTGCTTTCAAATGGGTCGTCTCTTTTTTTAGAACTGCTTTTTTTAAGCAGTGATTGATGGGGTGAGTTGTAGTGCTGTCCTGAACTGCAGAGGGGGCGTGCTGAGGAACCTGGGTTTTGATGCTGTGCACATCAGCTGAGTCAGCAGCCCAGGGCCCTGTCAGTCCCATTATTAAGCTTATTTCTTGCTCTTCGACGCCTTAAAAAAAAAAAAAAAAAGCAAACTCCTGCTTGCCGTCACTGGCTGTTTGGCAAATGGGTGTTTACCCTGGAAAGAGGGACATTTTGTCCTCTGGACCGTCTAAGGCGCCCTTTAGTGACGTGGTCCGTTTCTGACCACTCTATTCTGTGGGCGTCCTTCCTGCTTCCACCTTCCCTTTCCAAACGCCTCCGCCTCCAGGGCTTTAATTTTCCTTCTGTGTGTGTGTCACGCAGAGGTTATGACTATTGCGCCAGTGCCCTTATTATTATTATTTTTTTTTCCTGCGGAGGTCCCAGAACTTGCTACATCTCAAAAGAAGCAATTGCATCCATTTGTTCGCGATGATCATAAACAGTGCCCTCTAAGGGAGACTAATTGGTCAACCCGTCTGCTGTGGGTAGAAAGACAGCGGTGGCCGCGGAACGGGGGCTCTGCCTCTTCAGAGCCTGCACAACCATCCTGCTTTCTTTCTTCAATATCCAGTAGGGGGGTTAATTTTAATAAGCCCTTGAAACCAACAAAGCAGGAAAGTGCAAAGACATTGAGTTGCGAGATTTAAAATTACAACCAGCAGCCTCTCATTCTTCCTTCACTGGGGGTTGCCGCTTCGTTTTGGGGCTGCAGGGTATGTTTGGCAGCGACATCGGACCTTTGTGCTGTGCGACTCATGAATTGAGATAGTTCCTTACTAAGTGCTTTGTGCTGTAGGTATGAAAATGGGGATAGAGGGAGCACTGTCCGGGGTGGAGAGGCGTGGAGAGACGCTGTGATACATAGCAGGTCCTTTTCTTCTGGTCTCCTGGTTATAAATCTTTTTTTTTTTTTTTTTCTAATAGCCTGACAGATGGTTTTTGTGTCTTTTTTTTTTTTTTTTTTTTTTTTTTTTTTTCTGAGACGGAGTCTGGCTCTGCCGCCCCGGACTGCAGTGCAGTGGCCAGATCTCAGCTCACTGCAAGCTCCGCCTCCTGGGTTTACGCCATTCTCCTGCCTCAGTCTCCCGAGTAGCTGGGACTACAGGCGCCCGCCACCTCGCCCGGCTATTTTTTTTGTATTTTTTAGTAGAGACGGGGTTTCACTGTGTTAGCCAGGATGGTCTCGATCTCCTGACCTCGTGATCCGCCCATCTCGGCCTCCCAAAGTGCTGGGATTACAGGCTTGAGCCACCGCGCCCGGCCCTGGTTTTTGTGTCTTAATTAAAAGATTGAAGACTGTGGGCCAGACGCAAACTAATTCCATTGGCATCAGAGAGAAGGATTCTGTGCATATTTATCTATAGGAATAATTGATTTTTTTTTTGTCGAATTATCTGGTTAGTCAAATCATACATTACAGAAGTAATATTTAAAATTAAAAAACAAAAAATAAAAAATGTATCTGTAAACCTATCCCCCTTCCATTCCAGTCTTTGTCTCTGTGTAATTTTAGAACCGTGAACCACGATGTACACAGAGTTTATACTCTTTTAATATCTTGCTACTTCATTGTTTTAATGTTTAATCTTTAGGTTGATGTATCACAGGTTGCTTGATCATTTCTTACAGGTGTTTGGTTTAGTGTTTTTTTTTTTTTCCCCTTTAACTCTAATGTAAATTTGAGTATTTGGCTGGTAGTTTTAGCAGGATTTAAGGCAGAGCCTCAGTTAGGGCCGCGGATCGATTTATGGTCCCTAGTTTGAGGAGGGAGGCGGCAATCTGCCCTTTCTTCTATAATTGATATGTTGAATCACAATGGACATTTACTTGATTTTGAGCACTTGGGACTCCCCTGGGGTTCACTGATATTGCAAGGTCAGGACTGGGGATCTCCTGCTGGAGAGGCCCCCAGCGTGCCCAGCGCAGGGTCCTGAGCGCGTTGCTGCAGGACAGAAGCCCTGGGCTTTGTCCTCCAGCAGCCATCACTCTGGGAAGGACTGGCTACTCCAGGAATGAGGTCTATGCTCTGAAGCCCACAGTCAGCAGACCAGCAAAGGTCAGCACAGACGACCTTATATGAATCATTCATTTAGCAAGCATTCATGGAATACACACTCCGTGCAGTTGGAACTTAGAGTGGAGGGCCATCAGCTCACTGTTGTCTGAGCAGAGCTTGGTCTCTGGCTCCCTGTTGTAGCCTCCGCTCCTAGGAGGTGCACGGTGAGTGTTGAGGAACCCTCCACAGGCACAGGTGCCGAACAAGGACCCCTCCCAAGGGCGTCAGCCCTGGGCCCTGAGCTCTGAAGAGGAGGAAGGCATTCCTAGGGCCGACTTCCCTTCTGGATACTGAGCTCTGCACAGAGAGAAACTCTTCCACATTCACTGCGGTGAAGTTCCTGAAACAAATAACACTTTAGAGACTGGGGCCTGCATTCCCCGGAATTTCCATGGCCACAGGTGGTGGCTGCACCGTGCGACTGGAGTCTGCGTTCCCCAGAATTTCTGTGGCTGCAGGTGGTGTCTGCACCATGCAACTGGTGTCTATGTTCCCTGGAATTTCCGTGGCCAAAGGTGGTGACTGTACCATGTGAATGAGGGTCTGTGTTCCCTGGAATTTCCATGGCTATAGATGGTGGCTGTACCATGTGTCTGAGGGTCTGCCTTCCCTGGAATTTTTGTGGCCACAGATGGTAACTGTACCATGTGACTGAGGGTCTGCATTCCCTGGAATTTCTGTGGTCGCAGATGGTGGCTGTACCATGCAACTGGGGCCTGCATTCCCTGGAATTTCCATGGCCACAGGCGGTGGCCACACCATGCATCAGGTCCTCTCTCAGGAGTTGGTGTCATTCTCTCTGTTACTCCCTCACCTGACACAGAGCGGCAGTTCCTGACCTTATCATTCCCAGGAAACACACAGGCATCTGTTTTGGATCCTTGTTTTATTTCCCCATTACCTTTGTCATCAAAGGGAAATTCACATCCCTATAAAGCCGAAAATGGTGTGGGGCCCCCTGGTGGTCTTTCCAATGCATTATCAGCAGGTAAACTAGACCATATGGGCCAGTGTACCTGAAATGAAAACAGAAAGGTAAGTCGTGTCACTAAGCTTTCCTGGGAGATTCAGGGTCTTTGTCAGTGACAGAGTCATCCAAAGTAAGTTGTTTGTTCACTGCAGATCGACACGGTTAGCTGTGTCGGGATTAAACTTACCCAGTGTCGACAGAGTGTAGCTTAATCCTCACGGAGGAGTGTCAAGTACATTGAAGAATAGCTGCCGAGCCTACTATTGTCAGGAGAGGGGCAGGTGACTCTCTCCCTTAGCCCAGTGCTGAAGGAGGCCGTTCTCACATCAGGCCGTGCATGTGAGCGAGCTGGATTTTTAGCACGCTGGGACGATAGAGCACAAACATCTATTTTTAACTTGTGGGTGACCTTCTTCTGTGCTGCTTGAGTCTCTGTGGACCTTTCTCTGTTTCCTTCCTGAGGAGTCTGTGCCAGGGTCCCAGACGTTCTCTGCGCTGCACCTCGGCGCCTGCCCACTCAGGAGCCTCCTCCTGGTGACTGTGGGACCGGGCTGGGCCCACACTGTCAGCATCGTCCGGGGTAAGCAAGCCCGTCCCTCCACACCTTAGTGTCCCCAGCTGTTGAACAGGGCTAATCAACTGACCGTCAGGATTAATGGGGATCAGATGCGCTCATCTCATAGCCCTGCTTGGTAAACAGCCACTTCCACTCTGTCCTCCAATGTGCTACTCTAGACTTTTGCTTTACCTCCATTTAGCCAGGTGATTCGAGGTGACAGTGACTATCAAGAGGGACCTACAGAGGAAATCAGTGGAAGAGAGCTCGAGGAGCAGACATGGGTGCAGGGAACACAGAGTGGGGAGCACGGGTGCAGGGAACATAGGCATGGGGAGCACAGATAGGTGTGGGGAGCATGGGCGTGGTGAGGATGGGTGCGGGGAGCAAGGGTGCCCGGAGCACAGGTGTGGGGAGCACGGGTGCGGGGGGCATGGGAGCGGGGAGCACGGGGACCCGGAGCACAGGGTATGGAGAGCATGTGTGTACTTGCTCTGCTCTGACAGATGCTGCTGAGCACGTACTCAGTGATCAGATGGGTCAGAGCCTCAGTGCCTCTTTTTTAGAAAAATTATTTCTTTTTTTAAAGATAGGACTTCCCTCTTCCTGGTGGCCCCTTTTAATCGATACTCTTTTAAGCCTGCTTTTCCAGAGGAAAGCTAGGAAGGATGGCCTATATAGGTCCCAGTCTGGGCATATCTGGAAGAATGACCTGTTTTAGGTTTGAGTCTAGTGTATCTGGGGACAACTTTGAACCTCCATTCAGAGTCCCAGAGCCACCTGTAGAGGCTCCCCAAATGTCTGCTGGGACTTTCCCCTCTGCTCGGGGATGATGAAGAGCAGAACCTCATCCCGCCACGACCTCTGGGGTCCTCCTTCCTGGAGGGTAGTGCCTTGGTGGCCAGTGTGTGTAGGAGGCTGGGCTGGCACCTTCGGGCTATGCTCTGCAGCGGCGGCTCGTGACATGGGGCATTCTGTGCTCTGCACCGGGACTGTTGACGTGGGGCATCCTCGTGCACTGTGGACCACATGCGGTGCACATGAGCCAGACAGCTCCTGGAATTTGGAGCCTGATTCTACCTCAGGCCATCCACCTGTCTGTGGCACTTCTGGGGGATTGTGAGGACCATATGAGTCTGTGTCCCCACCCTCACTGGCTGGACACCTGTGCCAGGCTGGAGCTTTATGTGTCACCATGCCCTGTTCTGAGTTGTGTGAATATTTATTTTCATTACCTACTCTCATGAGCTTTCCTTTTTTTAAAAAAAAATTCAGAGACAGACTTTGAAGTCCCCTGGCCCCACCCTTTGTGGACCTAATGGTATTGCAGAAATTATAGCTTCAATTATGTGTAATAACTGGGGCTACTTTAAAAGTCATGTAAAGGAACAAGGTGGAGTGGCCATTTCAAGCAGTACATCATGCTGGATTCTTCAGTGAACATTATCAGGCTTTCAACACATTTTCTCTTTTTCTTTACTTTGGAGAATAGAATGGGTGCTCAGAAGCTGTTGGAATTTAGTAACAGAAAATCATCCTTAAGGAGCTATTTAAGCAAGGGGACAGTTGGAGTAAATGTAAGTTATGAACACACACTTATTCCAAACCACAGAAATAAAAGCATCAACTGTGCTGGGGTTGAAACTTGGTTGCTAGTGTGTCTTTCCTGCCCACAGTGACTGTGACAGTGCTGTGGCCAGGAAATTCTGGAAAGAAGACGTGGTGCCAGTGGTAGGTTTTGTGACGATTCATTTGCTTTCAGCTCAAGTGACTATAGTCTAACTTGCAAATGGCTAGGTCTCCACCAATGGACCACGACATTGACATAGGACAAATGAGAAATGGCCCTTGGGTTTTTAACAATTATTATTTTTAATGGACACATTATGGTACATATCCATGGGATACAGTGTGATATTTCAATACCTGTTTATCATGTGTAATTAGCAAATCAGGATAATTAGCATGTCCTTCTTCTCAAACATTTGTCATTTCTTAATGCTGGGAATATTTAAAATCCTCTCTTCTAGCTGCTTGAAAATATACAATAAATTATAAACTACAGTCACCCTACAAGGCTATAGCACACTAAACCTCATTTTTACTATCTAGATGTCATTTTGTATCCATTAGCCAACCTCTCCCTTTCTGCCTTCCCGCCGCCCTTTCCTGTCTCTAGGTTCCACTGTTCTACCTTCAGAGGGTAGAATATCATTTTCCTCATAGAGATCTTTAACCCTCTTGGTTAGACTTCTTCTGAGGTATTTTTATTTTTATTTTATATTTTTGTAGCTAAATTGGATTGCTTTCTTGATTTCTTTTTCCACTGGCTCATTGTTAGTCTATAGAAATGCTACTGACTTTTATATGTTTATTTTGTATTCTGTAACTTTACTGAATTTGTTTATCGGTTCAAAGAGATTTTTGCTGGAGCCTTTTTTTTTTTTTTAAATATATAAGAGCATATTGTCTGCAAACAGACAATTAGAGTTCCTCCTTTCCACTTTGGGTGCCCTTGATTTCTTTCTCTTGCCTAACTGCTCTTGACTAGGACGTTGAGTGCTGTGTTGGATAGGAGTGGCACAAGTAGGCGTCCTTGTCTTGTTACAGGTGTCAGAGAAAAAGCTCTTAGTATTTCCCCATTCACCATTATGTTGGCTGTGGGTTTGTCACATATGGCCTTTATTGTGTTGAGGTATGTTTCCTTCAGTGCCTCGTTTGTTGAGACTTTTTATCATGAAGCAGCGTTGATTTTATCAAATGCTTTTTCTGTATCTGTCGAAATGATATGGTTTTTGTCCTTAATTCTGTGGATGTGATGTAGCGTGTTTATTGATCTGTGTTTGTTGAGCAATCCTTGCATCCTGGGATAAATCCCACTTGATCATGGTGTATAAACTTTTTGATTTACTGTTGGATTCAGTTTGTTAGTATTTTGCTGAAGACTTTTGCATCTGTGTTCATCAGGGGTATTGACCTATAGTTTTCTCTTTTTATTGTGTCCTTGTCTTATTTTGGTATCAGGATAATGCTTGGCTTGAAGAATGAACTTGGCAGAATTCCCTCCTCTTCAATATTTTTGGAATAGTTTGAGAAAAATTGAAATAAAAATTTGTAGAATTCAGTTGTGAAGCCACCAAGTTCTGGGGTTTTCTTTGTTGGGAGACATTTTATTATTATATAGTCATACGTGTTACTCATTATTGGTCTGTTTAGGATTTCCGTTTCTTCTTGGTTCCATCTTGGTAGGTTGTACATGTCCAGGAATTTATCCATTTCCTCTAGGTTTTCCAATCTCTTGACATACAGTTGTTAAAAATACTTTCTAATGATCCCTTGTATTTCTGTAGTATCAAATGTAATTCTCCTTTTTTGTTTCTAATTTTATTT
Source organism: Macaca nemestrina (assembly GCF_043159975.1). NCBI lineage: Eukaryota > Metazoa > Chordata > Mammalia > Primates > Cercopithecidae > Macaca > Macaca nemestrina. The sequence continues at coordinate 24,965 of NW_027257863.1, forward strand.
ATTTGGGATTTCTTTTTCTTTCTTAGTGTAGCGAATGGCTTGTCTATTTTATTTATCTTTTCAAAAAACCAACACTTTTTTCTTCATCGTTTATATTTGTTAGTTTCCATATTATTTACTTCCTCTTTGATCTTTGTTATTTCTTTTCTGCTACCACTTCTGGATTTGATTTGTTCTTGCTCTTCTAGCTCACTGCAGTTCATTGTTAGGTTGTTTATTTTAAATCTGTTTTTTAAATGTAGGAGTTTATTGTTATAAACTTTCCTCTTAATACTGCTTTTGCTGTATGTCATAGGCTTTGATATGTTGTGTTTCTGTTTTCAATTATTTCAAGAAATTTTTAAATTTCCTTCTTAATTTCTTCATTGACCCATTGGCTATTCAAGGGCATATTGTTTAATTTCTATGTATTTATACAGTTTTGAAAGTTCTCCTTGTTGTTGATTTGTTTTTTGTTTGATCGTTTATTAAACTTTATGTTCTAAGGTACATGTCCACAATGTGCAGGTTTGTTATATATGTATATATGTGCCAAGCTGGTGTGCTGCACCCATTAACTTGTCATTTAAATTAGGTATATCTCGTAATGCTATCCTTCCCCCGTCCCCTCACCCCACAACAGGCCCCGGTGTGTGATGTTCCCCTTCCTGTGTCCAAGTGATCTCACTGTTCATTTCCCACCTATGAGTGAGAACATGCGGTGTTTGGGTTTCTGTCCTCGCGATAGTTTGCTGAGAATGATGGTTTCCAGCTGCATCCGTGTCCCTACAAAGGACATGAACTCATCCTCTTTTATGGCTGCATAGTATGATGCCATGGTGTAAATGTGCCACCTTCTCTTAATCCAGTCTGTCATTGATGGACATTTGGGTTGCTTCCAAGTCTTTGCTATTGTGAATAGTGCCACAATAAACATATGTGTGCATGTGTCTTTATGGAAGCATGATTTATAATCCTTTGGGTATATACCCAGTAATGGGATTGCTAGGTCAAACGGTATTTCCAGTTCTAGATCCTTGAGGAATCGCCACACTGTTTTCCACAATGATTGAACTAGTTTACAGTCCCACCAACAGTGTAAAAGTGTTCCTATTTCTCCACATCCTCTCCAGCACCTCTTGTTTCCTGACTTTCTTTCTTTCTTTCTTTCTTTCTTTCTTTCTTTCTTTCTTTCTTTCTTTCTTCCTTTCTTTCTTTCTTTCTTTCTTTCTTTCTTTCTTTCTTTCTTTCTTTCTATTATTATTATACTTTAAGTTCTAAGGTACATGTGCATAACGTGCATGTTTGTTACATATGTATACTTGTGCCATGTTGGTGTGCTGCACCCATCAACTCGTCAGCACCCATCAACTCGTCATTTACATCAGGTATAACTCCCAGTGCAATCCCTCCCCTCTCCCCACTCCCCATGATAGGCCCCGGTGTTTGATATTCCCCTTCCCGAGACCAAGTGATCTCATTGTTCAGTTCCCACCTATGAGTGAAAACATGCGGTGTTTGGTTTTCTGTTCTTGTGATAGTTTGCTAAGAATGATGGTTTCCAGCTGCATCCATGTCCCTACAAAAGACACAAACTCATCCTTTTTTATGGCTGCATAGTATTCCATGGTGTATATGTGCCACATTTTCTTAATCCAGTCTGTCACTGATGGACATTTGAGTTGATTCCAAGTCTTTGCTATTGTGAATAGTGCCGAAATAAACATACGTGTGCATATGTCTTCATAGCAGCATGATTTATAATCCTTTGGGTATATCCCCAGTAATGGGATGGCTGCGTCATATGGTACATCTAGTTCTAGATCCTTGAGGAATCGCCATACTGTTTTCCATAATGGTTGAACTAGTTTACAATCCCACTAACAGTGTAAAAGTGTTCCTATTTCTCCACATCCTCTCCAGCACCTGTCGTTTCCTGACTTTTTAATGATTGCCATTCTAACTGGTGTGAGATGGTATCTCATTGTGGTTTTGATTTGCATTTCTCTGATGGCGAGTGATTATGAGCATTTTTTCATGTGTCTATTGGCTGCATAAATGTCTTCTTTTGAGAAGTATCTGTTCCTTGTTGTTGATTTATAGCTTTATTCTGTTACAGTCTGAGAATATCCTAGATGTTATTTCAATTTTTAGAAAATGTATTGAGACTTCTTTTGCAGCCTAGCATGTGGTTGATTCTAGAGAATGTTCCATGTACCAATGAGAAAAATGTGCATTCTGTATCTGTTGGATGAAATGTTCTGTAAATGTCTGTTAGGTCCATTTGGTCTACACTGTACTTTCAACTTGATAATTTGTTGTTATTTTCTGTCTAGATGATCTCCAGTGCTGACAGTGGGGTTTTGAGGCCCCTACTATTGTTGTGTTGGTGTCTCTCTCTCTCTCTCTCTCTCTCTCTATATATATATATATATATATATATATGTGTGTGTGTGTGTGTGTGTGTGTGTGTGTGTGTGTGTGTGTGTGTATTTGAGACCGAGTTTTGCTCTTGTTGCCTAGGCTAGAGTGCAGAGGTGCAATCTCAACTCATTGCAACCTCCACATCCCGAGTTCAAATGATTCTCCTGCCTCAGCCTCCCAAGTAGCTGGGATTACAGGCGTGTGCCACCATCCTGGGCTAATATTTTGTATTAGTAGAGACAGGGTTTCACCATGTTGGCCAGGCTGGTCTTGATCTCCTGACCTCAGGTGATCCACCTGCCTCCACCCCCCAAAGTGCTGGGATTGCAGGCATGAGGCACCGTGCCCAACCTCTCTCTCTAGATCTACTAATATTTGCTTTATGTATCTGGGTGCTTTGTTGTTGGGTGCACATATACCCGTAATTGTTATATCCTCTTGCTATGTTGATCTCTTTATTACATAATTACCTTTTTACGGTTTTTGACTTAACTTGTGATTGGTCTGAAATAAATATAGCTACTCTTGCTCACTTTTGAGTTCCATTAATGTGGAACATGTTTTTCCATCCCTTCACATTTAGTCTATGTGTGTCTTTACAGCTGAAGTGAGTTTTTTGTAGGCAGCAAATAGTTGGTTTTTCTTCTTTAAATCCACTCAGCCCGTCTATATCCTTTAATTGGGAAGCTTGGGGTTATTTTGCTATTGATATCACAGTCCAGACATTAAGATTTCCTCACTTAAGTTATTTGTACACAAATTAATATGAAGAGGAAATAGAGTTTTTCTTTTGTCTTTTAAAGATAGCGATGGATTATTATTTTGATTTCATGCAAGTGAGGGACTCACCATGCCTGTTGGAATTTTAGAATTTCTTTCTGGTTATTAGGAACAGCAATGATCTGTAATGGGTTCCTGGAATCATCCAGTGGTGTTCTGAATATCTTAAAAGTTTGCTGTCATGTCTCATTTTCTATTTCTCCCCTAGTAGCCGTGCACCCGGGGCTGGAGATGGCCTTACATTTCCTTGTTTTTTAATGATTTCTTAGGTTTAGTGTTTGACACAGTTCGGATTCTGGATAAAATCAGCCCTTCTGGGAAGTGTGTAAATCAAACAAGGACTTTCTGGTGGTGTTATACAGGTTTCCCATGCCCCATGAGTACAGGAATAGCTCCCTGGGGAAGGAATATGGGCACATGATGGCAGGGAGCCATTCTTGGATGGTCCCATCGTTCTGCAGGAATTCTCATGCAGGGAGAAGAAGCACACGGCGACTGAGCTGGTAGGGATTCTGCTGATACTTTTGATCGTTATGATTTGCTCCTGAAAGGTGATGTGGGATGAAGCGCAATATTTAGAATGCTGACATTCCTTGAAACAAAGATATGGAAAAAATCTTATAATTGCAGGGTGCTTGGTAGTTTTCAGCTGCTCTCATGTGGATCCTTTTTCGTCCTTCTGAAATGCTTTCTCAGGAGAGAGCATTGTTCTCTTTATATAGATGAGGAGCCTGGGTTTCAAATGGGTAGGAATTCATCACAGGCATTTGAATCTTTGGTTTCCTGGAACATTTTCTATTCAAGTATATACCACATGGCCTCTAAAGCCTGGCTCACTCTTTTTGTTTGTTTGTTTTGTTTTTTGAGATGGAGTCTCGCTCTGTCGCCCAGGCTGCAGTGCGGTGGCCAGATCTCAGCTCACTGCAAGCTCCGCCTCCCACGTTTATGCCATTCTCCTGCATCAGCCTCCAGAGTAGCTGGGACTACAGGCGCCCGCCACCTCGCCCGGCTAGATTTTGTATTTTTTTTTTTGAGCAGAGACGGAGTTTCACCGTGTTAGCCAGGATGATCTCGATCTCTTGCCTTCGTAATCCACCCATCTTGGCCTTCCAAAGTGCTGGGATTGTAGGCTTGAGACACCGCGCCCAGTTGGCTCACTCTTAACACCTTGATTGGGGATCCAGCCTCACCTCTGGGATGGGTGGCAGGAACTCCACAGCCATCCTGGGTGCTCTGGGGTGGGGTGGCCGAGCTGTGGCAGCCCCTCCCAGCTGAGTAGCAAGGCCGGGGAAAGCTCATTCCATTCCCCTTGGTTCTAACCAGGTAGAGGCTTACACTGCACATTTCCTTAGCTGGGAACCTTTAGAACTTTACATTTGAAATCTAATCTGTGATCCAGGGGTAGATACATTGGTACTCACTGTACAAATCCTACATTTTTTGTATATTTAAAATTTTTTTCATGTGTGTCATGGACGACAAAAGAAATGCAACCCCTTTGAGTTAGCTTTTCTGTATAGCATCTTCTAGAATCAGGAGGCTTGCCAGGGTTTTGTTTCATCAGAAATCTTAATCTTTCTGCTCAAGAGATGGCATTATTAAACTCTTGGTTGTGTGGTTTCCGGGAAAGAAATATTCTAACTGAGTTCCAGGAATCACCTCTGTGGCGTTTCTACAGGAAAAGTGACCACTCTTGAAGCTTCACTGTCACTAGCAAGAATGATTGTGATGGTTTCTAAGCGGTCTCCGGCCAATCTTTAGTTCTTTTATGCAAAGTGCTTTTATTCCAAGTGAAGTGCCCTTCGGTTTAATGGTGACCTCCTGTTATTACAGGGATTGCAGCCGCATTTGATGGACGTGAACCTGCTCATCACTGGCTCCCCAGCTTCACCTCTGGGGTGGGTGGCAGGAGCTCCACAGCCATCCTGAGTGTTCTGGGGTGGGAAGTCCCTAGTGGGAGTGGAAGGTGCATGGCCGGGACGTTCCTGTCCCATGTTCCACACTGCTGTGTGTGCGTTTCTGCCTTGTTTCTTCCGTCTGTGCGTCTGTTGCGTTTTCTCCCTTCGTGCGTCTGTGGCCTGTTTTCTCCATGCGTGCCTCAGTGGCGCGTTTCCTCCATCCATGCGTCTGTGGCATTTCTTCTGTCCGTGCGTCAGTGGCGTTTCTTCCGTCCGTGCATCTGTGGCGTTTTCTCCATGTGTGCGTCTGTGGCGCTTTTCCTCCCTCCGTGCATCTGTGGCGCTTTTCTTCGCTCCGTGCGTCTGTGGTCTGTTTCCTCTGTCCATGCGTCTGTGGTGTTTTCTCCGTCTGTGGATCTGCGGCGTTTCCTCTGTGAGTCTGTGACCTGTTTTCTCCGTCCACTCTGAAGGCTGTCGCTTCTCTCTAGTCACCACTTACTGATCGCTCCCTGTGTGCTGAGCCTGTGTCAGGCGTGTGGCGTGTGTCACCTGTGTGGCAGGGGTTTGTGTGACACACAGGGACACACGCTTGCGGAGCCGCAGTGATGGGGTCATGGCCACGCCGCTCAGCCCTCGGTCTGAGGGGCTTGGTGTCCACCCAGCTCTTCCCGAAGCAGCCTCGGGGCGGATCCCAGCTCTGCTTTCTCTCCTCAAGGCACCTCATGAAGTAAATTAAGCAAATCGAAAGTAGGAAACAGTTGTGAAATGAGACCTGGTTTCAGGCATATGTGGTCATTTCTCTTTACATGCTTACTTCATATACCGCAAATGATATACTTTTCCACCTGGTGTAATAATTAATTACCAGCCATTACTGGTACAAAATTCCATGAAGGGTATTTGAGGAGGGCATAGTCTCAAAACCATGCTTTATTTTCACAGCTGTGATTTGCATGATAAAACTGTCAGGACTGTGACTTTGTTATCTTATTTTTATTTTTAGACCCTTGAAAGGAAGTTATTTAGTGATTACTTATAATTGTGAAAATAATCTAATGATTAGAGAACCTCATTAGAACAAGTATTATATTTTCTGTTCCTTATGTAAATGAAATCTTCTTAATCCAGGCCGATGTTGGCAGGAATGGTCACGTTTAAAATGGGTAAGATGTTTATGTGATGTGCAGACCTCCCTCATATCGTCTCTGGAACATTCCAGGACTTCCATCTCAATTCTCACTTGTTGACACCCTACCTTGTTTTGTGATTATTCTTGTTTGCATCAGAATTTTGAATCCACATACCTGAGATGATACTTACGTATGCATGTACACATGCATGCGTGTGCACGTGTGTATGCGTGTGTATGTGCGTGTATGTGTGTCCATGTGCGCGTGTATATGCATGTATGTATGTACATGTGTATGCGTGTATATGTATGTGTGTGCATATATGCGTGTGTATGCATGCATGTGCGTATGTGTGCATGCATATGTATGTATGCACACATGTGTGCATGTGCACGTGCACACACGTGTATGTGTGTGCATGTACATGTGTAGGTATGTGTATGCATGTGTATGCATGTGTGTGCACACAGGTATAGCTTTCCCTTTCATACAGGCTGTGTTGAGTATTGCTGTTAGGCAGTGACAACTTTCCATTTCCTCAGTCAGAAAATGGGTAGGTCATCATTAATAAAGATGAGCATTCAATATCAGGAATCCCTAAAGACAATTGAAATTGTCATATTAAATAAATTCTAAAACAAAGATAGTGTTCTGTACTATGTGTTCACATTGAACTTTCTTATAAAAATTGGTGTGGATGTTTCCCACTTATTGGAAATCACATGACTAGTTTAAGCCAAAACGTGGAATATTAATTCTATCTTCAGATCACCTTTGCATATTTATGATTGATCTGTTCTGTTGTTCTGGAAGCTCTGAAAGCCACTCTGTCTTACCCTAGCTGGTGCCACGGTTGTGAGAATTCAGGGAAACAAGGTGTCTGCCAGTTTCAGTATTTTAGATCTCAAGCTGCCTCTTCTGCATCATAAACCAGTCTTAAAGAAAGACATAGTGTGATTTGTAGTGGATTATATCAGTTTTATTTTCTGTGGCTGAATCGTCACTCTACCTTGTGAATTAATGTTATTTTTCAGATCGTCTTCATAACATAGGGAGGTTCTCCAGTGTTGAGTGCAGGTTCAGTGAAAGCACGAACACTGTTACTACGGACTTCAACAGACTTGTTTTCCGAGGTGATAACCCTGGAGTCAGGCATTCAGTGTCCGCCCATCACTTCACTTGGTTCTGAGTACTCGGTCCCCTCCCGCTCTCCTTCCCCTGCACCCTTCCTTCTGTCTTACCTTCTTTTTGACTCATAGGCCCTCGGCAGATGGTGTGTTGGGGGCAGGTGTCTGCTGTGAATCTTCGATAACCTTGGGAGACAACTTTTTCTTTGGAGCGAGACCCCTCTCAATAAACTTTCAGTAGCCCGAGTATCATCTGTCGTGTGAACTATTTGTGGAAAATGTTCAGCATTTTTCCTTGGGTTTTGGCCGATCTTTCTCCACCTGCCAGTTTCTTCTCAGTTTGCCGTGTCTGTACCCTCAGCAACCCCATTCCAGCCCTGGTTACGTGTGAAGTAATTGAAGAAGAGCTCTGCAGATGAGAGAGTGCATGTCGCCCCCCGAGTTCCCTTCCTGGCCTCTGAGTGTGGGTTGTGTTTTGTTCTGAGGGACGACTCTGAGGCTCCTGGCCCCTGTTTTGGAGCACCCCACGCCAAAGTGGGTGTAAAATGAAAACTGGGTTTATGCTGTATTATTATAATTCATAGAGCGGATGATTAAAATGCTTGAATCTGAGCAGCAGCTGAAAATGAGGACATGGTACCAGTTTGGATGTTGGACGACCTTCTTGAAAACACTTTCATCATACTTTAGAAACCGTGCGTGTGCTGTTTTCTATTTCATACTTAGAATCTGTACAGTGTGTGTTGTATGAATGTGTTGTATGAGTGTGTTGTGTTGTATGTGAGTTGCATGGGTTGTATGTGTGTTGCATGTGCATATTGTGTTGAGTTGCATTTATTGTATGTTTGAGTGTTGTGTGTTGTATGAGTGTGTTGTACGTGTATTTGTGAGTTGTATGTTTTGTATGTCGTATGTGTGTTGTATGAGTGTGTTCTACGTGTATTTGTGAGCTGTATGTTTTGTATGTTGTATGTGTGTTGTATGAGTGTTGTGCATTGTACGTGTGTATGTGTATGTTGTATATGAGTTGCATGTATTGTGTGTATGTTGTGTGAGTGTTGTGTGTTGTATGAGTGTGTTGTACGTGTGTTTGTGAGTTGCATGTGTTGTGTGTTGTGTAAGTGTTGTGTGTTGTGCGTGCATTGTACATGTATTTGTGTTGAGTTGCATGTATTGTGTATGTTGTATGTGTTGAATGTTGTGTAGTGTGTTGTATGTGCATGTTGTGTTGTGCGTGAGTTACATTTCTTGTATGTGTTGTTTGAGTGTATTGTATGTGTATGTTGTGAGTATGTGAATGTTGTGTTGATTTGCGTGTGTCGTGTATGTTGTACGTGCATGTTGTGTTGAACGTGAGTTGCATGTTTTGTACGTGAGCTGTATGAGTGTGTTGTATGTGTATGTTGTGAGTTGTATGTATTGTGTGTATGTTGTGTGAGTGTTGTGTGTGCATGTTGTGTTGTGAGTTGTGTGTGTTGTGTGTTATATGAGTGTTGTGTGTCGTATGAGTTTGTTGCATGTGCATGTTGTATGTGAGTTGTGTGTTGTGTGTGCTGTATGAGTGCATTGTACGTGCGTGTTGTGTTGTATGTGAGTTACGTGTGCTGTATGTGTGTATGAGTATGTTGTACGTACATGTTGTGTTGTGAGTTGCATGTATTGGTTGTGTGTTCCCTGAGTGTTAAAAATGCATATTGTGTTGTGAGTTGCATGTATTGGGTATGTGTTGTATAGGCTGTGTGTGTTTGTGTGCATTGTGTGTTGTCAGTGTTGTATAAGCGCATTGTACATGCGTGTTGTGTTGTTTGTTAGTTGCATGTTGTCAGTGTGTGCCGTGTGCGAGGCGGGGCATCCACATGACTGCTCCTCAGCGAGTCCTGCCTTGCAGCCCCTTCCGAGCTTGTATCCTCCGGAGCAGCCTAGAAGCAGCAGCATGTTTGCCTCTGCCCTTCCCCAGGAGGCCTCCGCCAGGTCCTGCGCACAGCGCGTCGCTAGGCGGTCTGCCTCTCTGGTCTCTCTTGTCTCTCTCATCGTCCTCCTGCGCCTCCTCCTCGGGACCTGCATCCTTCCTCTGTGCTCCCTGGTAAGCTACACCTGGGACGTGAGAGTTCAGGCTCTCCCCGAAGCTGTTTGCTCCTCTCTGAAGAGCGCCCCCCTTGGCTGGCCGTGAGCAGCTGGAGTGGATTGCAGGGAAGGGAGGTGGGTGTTCCTGTAGAGACACCAGGGTCTTACCTGGGGAGAATGGAGCCTGTGCTGGGCAGGCCGCCCTCCTGAGGAAGGGGATAGGGTGGGAGGAGCCTCTCGTGGATAAGGGGCCCAGCTCCTGCCCTCCTTCCCTCTATCCCAGTCAGTTGTGAGGGAGGGCGGGGCCCTAGGTGATTTCTATGCAGATCTTCAATTATCCAGGCTGTGAATCAAATACTTCTGTTTTTAAGATCAGAGGAAATGTCCTTTTGTTGGTCTGCCTTTTATTTTATTTTATATTATTTTACTTTTTTGAGAAAGTGTTGCCCAGGCCGGAGTGCGGTGGCGCGATCTCGGCTCACTGCAACCTCCACCTCCCGGGTTCAAGCGATTCTCCTGCCTCAGCCTCCTAAGTAGCTGGGATTACAGGTGCTCGCCACCACATCCGGGTAATTTTTGCATTTTTAGTAGAGATGGGGTTTCACCATGTCGGCCAGGCTGGTCTTGAACTCCTGACCTCAAGTGATCCACCCACCACGGCCTTCCAAGGGGTTGGGATTACAGGCATGAGCCACCGCGCCCGGTCCGTCTGCCTCTTAGTTAGAACCTGTATATTTAATGTTTTAAATTTCACTTTTCCGGGTCAGAACAGTCGTGTTTCTTTTTCGTAGTGTTGCTATGAATGTCCTTTACGATGAGGAGACTGGGCTGGCTGCCCACTGGAGTGTGGTATCACTGGGTCAAGGTCACCATCTGCCCCAGCAGGGTCCAGAGTGTTTAGAGTCTTTCCTGGGCGTAGACACCCTTTTGTCTGACGTTCAGATAAAACCAATCACCATATTCAGTTAATCAAAGAGATCAGAGCTGGGAACGGTTAGTGCACATCCACCTCTCCCGAGAGTGTTCACGCCTCTTCCACGGGGGGCTAGGTTGCTGCTGAGCGTGGTTCTACTGGCTGTGGGTGTGGCCTCTTTCCTCAACCACAGCCATCGCAGACCTGCCACAGTTTTGATTCTTCTAGAAGAGAATAGGCAACACAAGAGAAACAAGATATGTTACATTTGAAACCTTTAAAAATTATTTCCTCAAACATTGTGTATATTTTTTGCCCATACCTAATGTGATAGCAATTTAGAAAAGATTAAAATGAAAAAAAAATTTCCCCCATATTAAGTCTTTGAAAGGCATCCAATTTAGTTTTCATACAATTATTCTCTCTTTGGAGTCATACTTTATTGGTTTCAGTAATGTGTAACAAGTGCACCGGCATACACAGATTTAGGAGCAAACAGCTGCTTCCTGATTATAGTTCAGCTCGCGGGGCCCAGCTGTGGGGGTGCAGCCTGCGCCTGCCTGTGCGCCAATAGGGCTGGTCACCTTGAGCATCTGGGAGTGTCTGGGTAAGTGAGGTCTGGGCAAGGCAGCATCCACACACCTGCGTAGTTCTCACTTTGTCCACGTTATCCAGCAATGCCACAAAATTATCAAGTAAATGTTCTCCAAGCGCATATTCAATTAGTGTTTGGAAAGTGCATAGGTAGCTCCTACAGCACCTTCAGGAGGAGCTAGGAGCCCAGCAATGAGAGCAGGTGTGAGGCCTGTACTCTCTTTGCATAGATAAAATATGCATGTGCATATCTGAGGCCAGAAAGTTAGATTGGGGCCAGAATGTGGAAGTCCTTACCTGTCGGATACGAGGGAGCCACTGAGGGTTTCGGAGAGAATCGCCTCTGATGTGCGGCACGCCGTGGAGCCGGAGGGACAGAGCAGGCTCATGCAGGGCACTCGCAGTGGAGGAGAGGAGGACAGAAGGCAGCCAGTGAGCTGAGCGATTCGGTGCCTGTGTCAGGAGGGGAAGAGGGAGTGCAGGAAGGCGGAAGAAGCTGCTAGTCTGCACCCTGAGGTCGGCGTTGCGCTTTGCTGGAAATCAGGAGAAGCAAGTGTGGATCTGACTCGGAGATACTTACAGACACCACTGCAAGCTGCGAGTCTGGAAATACAGGAGGAGGCTTGGGGAAAATCTGGAGCAGGGTGCATTTGGGAGCCTCTTAGGTAGAAGGGCAGGTGAAGTAGCCAGAGTGTGAGGCGTGCATGTCTGGAGAGAGGAGGCCAAAGGAAAGCCCACATTTGGAAATGGAGGAAGGGTTGGAAGACCCAGAAAAAGCCCTGCTTAGAGTCCAGAGAGGAGCTGGATGGCGCAGTTCACTAAAGCCCAGAGCCGAGAGTTTCCAGGAGAAAGTCCCAAGTGTTGTTGAAAACCAGGGGGCAGGACTCCAGTTGGAGCCTGTGAGGGGAGCCTGGCGGCCCTGATCCCTGAGAGCAGCCAGAGCCTGGGGGTCTCGCGGAAGTGGGTGGGAAGTGCAGGGAAAAGGTGGAGATGGTCCTTCAAGGCCTGGTGCTTCACACGGGCAGCCAGCCGTGGACCAAGACACAGCTGGAGAGGGGCCTGAACCCAGAGCGTCTCCAGGTGAAGCAGGGAGCCGGGAAGGGCAAAGGTATCCGGAAGAAAGCGGGCAGGCATGGAGCCAGGTCCCCAGGGAGGCTGCAGTCTTCTTTCTCTGTTCATGGACTGGTTGTTGGTTATTTTGAGTTCTCAAAGTCAACCACTCGGTGCGGTCCAGAGAAAGTTCCCAGGGGTCTCAAGCCCAGAGCAGGCCTTGTGCTTTTCCGAACACGGTGCGTGTTGACTCAGGGTTACCGTCAATGGCTAATTCTAGCGTGTCTTTTGTTGAAGTCTGCAGAAGAGCCTCAACCAGCACCAGCTTTTGAAGAACTTAGAAAACTTGTGTTCTTCTGATTCTGGGATTCTTGCCTGAAATGCCTCGTATATTTTTGGCTAGGTGTTCTTAGCACTTGTGTTACGGCATTTGGAGCTCTGTATTTTTGTGATGTGCTAGCTGTGAGGATGTTTAAAATTAGATTCCTAGAAATCAGGTTATAGGAGCTCTCGGCCACGCTTCATGGGTTATGTTTTGACCCCTCATAGTGGATCCCGCTGCGGTGGCTATTCTTAGTATTTGTGGAACACCTGACTGGTGATGCTAGGAGAATGTGATTTGTTTTCTTTGTAAGTCTAAAGTCTAATGATCTTGTAGAGTCTTTATACCCATCTCTTATAAATCAGCTTTAATATACTTGAAAATATCCTCATTGTGCCCTTGAAAAGCAGGTGCACATTTTAAAAGTCATCCTTTTAAAATCCTTTTCTGCAGTCTGTGCCCTTTGTCTGTTTTGTTTCCTTCACTGCAACATCATGAAACAGGGACAAGGACTAGAAACTCTGTTTCATACACAGAGCTGAACTGTGCTGAGTGACCTGCTATGCTGACGTCTGTTTCTGTCATGAGAGGGAACCCAGGCCTCTTGACTTTTCCTTTTGTACATTTTCAAAAAGAATATTTTTTCCTCTCTTGAGTCCATTCCATTGTGGGATTCACTCCTAAGACTGTTTCTTTGCCTTCCATTTTGACAAGTATGATTTCGTTTCTGAGATGAGGAAAGGGCAGTGAAAAGGCCTGGGAAAGAGAAAACAGGAAGAGAAGGAATTATCTCATGATTTTAGTCAGAAGGAAATCACTCAGACAGAAACGCTATTCCAAGTGGGTCAGATCCCAGGAAGTGGGATTGAATAAGTGACATGGTATCACACAACTCTGTTTTACATTCTTGCTGTTGCCAGGGGTAACGAAAAGAACGAGTATAATCATTCCGAGGTCAAATATATATCTTTACTGACTCTGACTATAATTAGCAGAATTCGTTCAGTTCAAGTTTGAGAATACCTTTACAGAAGAGGGTCCTCGTGCACGTGTGCCTATTTCTATTTATATGTTCACACGTATTGGAGTATAAATGTGTGTGTGCTGTGTGTGAGACCTCATTATTTGAAACAAGAAATGTGCAGTAGAGCTTATTAATTTCGAGAAGGTACATTTGGGGGATAAACCACTTTGTTTAGAATTGAATAATGGGGTCTTTGAGGGGTGTATATATGTATGTGTGTTTGCATTGATGTGTATGAAAGTGTGTATTGCATGTATATGTGTTGTGCATGTATGTGTGCCTTTGTGTGTGATGTATATGTGCATGCATGTGTATATGTGTGCATGTGTATTTGTGTTGCATGTATGCGTGTGCATGTGTTACATGTTTAGGCACGACTGCACACATGTGCAAGTAGGCATGCATGGATGCTCGTGTGTGTATAGTTATACATGTATATTTGTGCATGTTATGTCTATGCATTTACATATGTATGTGTGTCAGAATGTGTATGTATATGCATGTGTGTTTGAGTGTTGTGCGCATGCTTGTGCGTGTTTGAGCGTTGCGTGTATGTTTGTGCGTGTGTGTTTGAGTGTTGTGTGTATGTGTATGCATGTGTTTCGTGTTGGTATTATGTGAATGTGTGTGCATGTGTGAATGTATGTATTGCACGTAGGTGTGCGTGTCCATGTGTATGTGTGTGTGTGATATGTGTCTGTGCATGCGTGCATGTGCACCTTTGATTTGTGAATCCTCTCTGGCAGGGGCATGTTCCTGGAGACAGTGCATGGGATCCTCCACTGTCCTCTCAGGGAGAGAGACATTGTGAAAGTTCGAGCCATTAGGTAAACATGCCTGATGTTCTATAAAATATATATTTATACCCCTGGGGTTAAATATATGTTAAATGGGTGCAAAAGTGTTATATTGCATTAAAAGTCATCTTAGTACTTCCTGGTTAAAGGGTTTGTGAATGATTTCCTGTACAAGGGACATAATACACCACACAGAATTACAGCGGGTCAATGATATTTGCCAGGAGGTCTGGCTTACGATTGGTATTTCTAGTTGCAGACATGCAGGTTGAGCTTTGCTGGACTTAGAGGAGGGTCATTGACTCTGCCCACTGAATGATACCAGCCTCTCTGCTGCTTCCTTGTTCTGCCGGCTTCATCCAGAGCTGAGACAGCTGCTCTCAGATGCATTGTACTTTTCTCTCCATAAAAATCTGCAGCATTTGTTAGCAGTCCAGTAGCAGACCGAGTGTCAGGTCCAGTGTCAGGTCCAGCGTCAGGTCCAGCATCAGGTCCAGCGGCAGGTCCAGCATCAGGTCCAGCGGCAGGTCCAGCGGCAGGTCCAGGGGCATGTCCAACGGCAGGTCCAGTGTCAGGTCCAGTGTCAGGTCCAGCGGCAGGTCCAGCCAACTTTTCACCTGGCCCATGTGAAAATGTACCCTCTCCCTTCCATTGTTTAAAGCAGTAGTTATTAGTAGAGCCTACTGCCATTTCTCCTTGAGCTCCTCATAGTGGATGGTAAGCATTTGCTTTATTAAAGCAAAGTTCCATGCTCTTTGTGCTAAGTCTCCTCTGCCTTTCTGTGAGAGGCTAGAATTGGGATCGACCCTCAGCTGTGCCAGAGCCTTGGTACCTGTCTCAGTTCTGGAATCTACTCTGTGCTTGTTGCCTTCCATCCACCGACAGCCGTCTGTCTTCCTGTCCCTCCTTCAACACGGAGTCCAGCAGTGTGCACACAGGTGAGCATGTGTGGATGCTGGTTTGGTAGGATCTTATCGGGACCTTAGTCATCTTTTCACTAGGAAACCAGACACTGCAAAGGACTTACAGAAAAGCCCAAAGAAGCCGTATCAATAGAATCATAGAGACAGAATTCTACAACCATAGGAAATGGCATTGATTATCATGAAATGTGCATTTATGTGAGGCATAGTAAAACATCACATTTCTTACTGGGTAAGAGCTTGGAAAAAAGATTATGAAAGTATAACTGACTCTACTCTTGTATCGTGGAACATGGTAAAACGATGCAAGGTATTGTATAGAATGGAACAAACAGATTAGAATTATATAGAGTAGCTCAGAATAGAACAAATAGTATAATGTTATATAGGGTAGCATAGAATAGAAGAAACATTGTAACATTATGTAGTATAGTATACAATAGGACAAATAGTATTACATGGTCTAGAATAGAACAAGTGGGATAGTATTGTAGAGTATACAGTTGAACTAATGACGTAGTATTGCATAGCATAATACAGTCTAGATTAGAACACACAGCATAGTATTAATATTAAGTAGTGTGGTGTGGAATAGTAGAGTCGCATGGCACAGAACAGAGAGGATAGTGTTCGGTCGCACTGACGCAGGAGTTTTGCTCTTTAGCTCAGCTGGGTCCAGGTTCTTGTCTCATGACCAGGAAGAAACAGGCACGGGGGCATCGAAGAGTGAGTGCAGCGGAACTTATTAAGCTAAAAGTTAAGCTCTCAGCGAAAAGAGGGGTCCTGAGAGCAGGTTGCTGGTTGCCCCCTTCCCAGTTGACTACAAGGGCTTTTATATAGAAGCTGATGGGGCTGGGCTCCCTGTCTAAGGAGCAAATTTCTGGTGGTTCCACCCCATTCCCCCGTGTGCATGGGGATCCTTAGTCTGCTGTGAGCATGTTTAGGCGAGACCCCCGTGCAAGTTCCCCTATCTGCACAAAACATGGGCTGGAGGCTCTCTGGGACCCTTCCCTTACTATCCGCCTAAAGCAAGCTGGCTAACTGCTTTCCGTATAGAAGAAAATAGAATAGAATAGAACAGATAGTACAGTATTTTATAGTATAGAATGAAGCTGTAGTATTCTATCGTAGAGAATGGAATAGTATAGAATAGAACAAACAGATCGTACTAGTGTACGATAGAATAGTAGCCTCGCGCAGCACGGAGCAGTGTTGTGCTCCCTATGTACAGAGTGTAACTACCAGGAGAGCGTTCTTCAGTGGGGCGTCACTGGCCCTTCATATTTCTTTGGTTCTGTGGAAATGAGGAGAGGGAATTAAGAGAGGGGGAGGAGGTTGGCTTTCTTACTTTTAAGGCGCTCATTACTTCTTGGGGATCATTTGATGGTCCCCTTTGGTAGTATTCTGTGAAGTAGTCTCTGTACTCTGTGTAGGGTGAAATGTGGGGCAGTCTGTGGACTCTGTGTAGGCTGAAATGTGGGGCAGTCTGTGGACTCTGTGTAGGGTGAAATGTGGGGCAGTCTGTGGACTCTGTAGGGTGAAATGTGAAGCAGTCTGTGGACTCTGTAGGGTGAAATGTGGAGCAATCTGTGAACTCTGTAGGGTGAAATGTGGAGCAGTCTGTGGACTCTGTGTAGGGTGAAACATGAAGCAGTTGAGAAATGATGAAGTCAGAAGTAGCTCAGCAGAGATGCACCAACTCTTACCTGGGAGACTGTGGAGCAGTCTGTGGACTCTGTGTAGGGTGAAATGAGGTGTTTTATGTAAATAGTTGTCTCATACCTGGCACATGGCAGAGCCTCCGTGGATCTTGCCGTCATGAACCCTCTGATAACTTCACTACAGTGCCCTCCACACTATGAATACCATACATTGTGGGAAGTCCAGGCCTTTTCAAAGGCTTGGTTTCATTTTAACAAAATTGGAATGCCCTGCATATTTGGAATGGCCAGATCATCCTGCACTTTTGACTTCACCTGTCCAGCTGGGTTCACCTCCCTGCGTGCTGCCCAGGTTTATGGTGGAATTCCCTGATGCCACTATCCTCACTGCCTGCACCTGAATCTGCTGTGGGGTCATTTCCTTATTGGACTTGTCTGGAGACCTCTTGAGGGGTAGATGGGTCAGGACTGGGTTATCTGGGGAAGGTGTTCACAGCATTCCTGTTTGCAGTCTGTGTCCCTGTTGGAAGAGATGCTTTTATCACATCGGTTAATCCAGACGTGATTAGCAAGGGGTGTCTCTCCCAGGTGAGAGTTGGTGCATCTCTGCTGAGCTACTTCTGACTTCATCCTTTTTCAAGTCTGTTACAAAGAGAACTTTGGTTTCTCAAGGTTTAAGAATTAATGTCAAAGAGCAATTTAGTGTTCTTTTCAAGTCGCCAGCCTTGCTGTGGATGATTTGTGAGTCCTTGGTGGTCAGGGCCACAGCACAATTGGTGGGCCGTCTGTTCCCCACCCTGGTGGATACTTTCTGACCCAAAAAAATGTATTCTGTTAACATGTCTCAATGAGAATATTTTAGTAGGAGACAGACTTATGGCTATTGTTTTAATTTGTAATAGATGATTACTGTAGCAGGGTCAAGGTTGAGACTTCCAGTGTAGTTCATGGAAAACATTGATTAGGAACACCCAAAATATATCACCAGCTTTGTCGTTGTAGCTCCAAGGGACTAGGAATGCATATATATTTTTTTCTTTTGTTATTATTTATTATTTTTATTTTTGAGACAGAGTCTTGCTCTGTCACACAGGCTGGATTGCAGTGGCATAATCTCAGCTCACTGTAACCTCTGCTTCCAGGGTTCAAGAGAATCTTGTGTCTCAGCCTCCTGAGTAGCTGGGATTACAGGTGCCTGCCACCATGCCCAGCTAATTTTTGTATTTTTAGTAGAGACAGGGGTCTCACCGTGTTGGCCAGGCTGGTCTTGAACTCCTGACCTCAAGTGATCTGCCAACCTTGGCCTCCCAAAGTGCTGGCATTACAGGCATGAGCCACTGTGCCTGGCCGCCATGACCATTTTAAATGTGGCACTGAATATCTGCCTTATTGTTTTTTTAAGAAGTGCAGACGTTACCCCTCACACCTCTATTCTGGGGCTGGCCTGGGCTGGCCAGCAGGGTTCCCAGGCTCGAGGCCATGTCTGAAGTGTTGTTGGACAATGTGGATCTGTGACCCTTGGTCTTTGGGGACGTGGGGCACCCCGAGACACCCACAGTCTTGCGAAGGTTTACGGCTCTGTGTGTGGCTGCTGTGAGGCAGCTTTGGGCGGGGAGGAAGGAGAGCAGAGCCCATCTGTCCTGGTGCGGAAAATGCCCAAGAAAGTAAAGAAATGGTACAAAAAAATCATCATCTGCCCTGGTGCCATTTCTGTTAAAAAAAAAAAAAATTCACTCTGAGTGTGGTTCTGTGCTTGAGGAGGATAGAAAATACCTGGAAAGACGCACAAAGTGTTCTTACGGGGTCAGCGCCGGGAAGTGGGATGGAAGGCTTGGGAGTGTGTGGAAAGGAGGACGTGGCATATTTTATTCTAGTCTATTTGGTAGAGCGAGTGACGAAAGTGAAGCTTGAGTGATCCGAGCAGCTTGAGTGATCCGAGCAGCTCGGCCTGGCCATGGGTAGATCCCAGCGTGTCCCGCCTCCCGCCTCCAGCTGCAGCTCTATTTCTCAATCACAGATGAGACAGGTGGCCTGAGGCTGTGGGCGGAGGAGGGGCAGCTCGGTGTCCCCAGCACCTGACTGTCCAGGCTGCTCTTGGGCCAGCCTGAGGGAAGGGGCGGAGGAGAGCTGGGAGGGTGCACAGTGCGTCCCCCTTCCCCGCCCTGAGACTGAGGTGAGCCCAGGCTGCTGTCAGGATGGAGAAAGATGCCCTCAGGATGGAGGAAGAGGCCGGTGGAGTTTGGTCAACAGCCAGTGTGGTCTTTCCCACAGGGGATACGCAGTGCACCAACTCGCAGGAAAAAACTCTGCTTTAGTTTTTAAATTTTGCTCATTCTGTTTATGGTGCTGGTCATGGTAAGATCTGGATATTGTTGGTAGGAATCAGTGTCAATTGCATACAGTTGACTCTTGTCCAACACAAGCTTGAGCTTTGCGGGTCAACTTATAGGTGGATTTTTTCAACCAAACTCAGGGAGAAAATACAGTGTTCTGCCACGTGAAACGCGTGTCGGAGGGCCGACTCTTTGTACACGCAGGTTCGGCAGGTCCACCTGTGCGGCTTGAATGTGCCTGGATTTGGTGTTCATGGGGTCCTGGAACCGACTTTCTGAGTCCAGCGAGGCTGGCCCCGGGATCGACCCCTTGAGGACAGCGAGGCAGGCCCCGGGACCGGCTCCCTGAGGACAGCGAGGCTGTTTCTAGTAGCAGGTGGTTTATTTTGTGTTTTCCCCCTGGCTCTACACCCCATTCTCAGAGACACGGCTGTCACAGGGGGACCAACTGGGGCAGGGGAAGAGTGGAGGGCACCTGGTAGAAGTGGCCATGGACTCTCTTAGGAACGATAACCGTGGCACCTACCGGAGATGAAGATGTTGTTGGGCTGCACTCTTCTCGTGTTGATCTGTGGCATGCAGTGGCCGTGGGCTGGTGTGGTCCACAGCCCCGGTCTGGGGCATGAAGTGGCTTTGGGCTGGTGTGGTCCACAGCCCCGGGCTCCGTGGTCCCTGACCCTGAAATCCCATCCGGTGCTGTGTCACCTTGGGCCAGCTGTCTCCTGAGGGGAAGGGAACAGGGAACAGCCCTCCCCGCATGGCCTCCCCAGCACCACCCACCCCCAGGACCTCCAGTGTTGACCCTGCTGGGGGCTCCTCTCTGCTGGGGGGGACCTTGTCCCAACAAGAGGACTCCATGAGCTGCAGGAGGTGTCGAGCTATTTTCTCTCCTGGAACTGGGTTGCTGGCAGCTCCCAGATGCAGGAGGAAAGGCTCAGAAGTGCCTTCATAATAAGGAGTTGTTGACTTGAACTTTGGACAGCAAACACTGCTTACATTTCCTTTTCCGTTTTGATGCGTTAATGGTGTGTGGCAACACCGTGACACACGGGGATGCGGGTGATGGGTGACCTCCCCGCAAGGGGGCCATGCACCTGTTTGATAATAAGAAGGCATGCTTCTCTTCCTGAAAATAAAACTTTTAATGGTTTTCTGCCAGAAAGACCCTGTCCTTTATGTAGGATACATAGAGGATCATTTGGCAAAGGATTGGAGATTTGGGGTTCAACTAAAAACAAATTAATTTCATTTTATAGCACTCTGAACCCATTTGAGTTAATTATTCATTGAGAAGTTGAATAGCACACACTGTTCTGACTTCCAATTTCCCCCTCATGAACGGCATTTGCTGTAACATGACAAAACCCTGAGTCTTAGAATTACTGGGTAATGTGGAAAAAGTCAAAGTTGATTCTCTGTTGTTTTGCTTTAAGGAAATTATATTATTTTGCAGCCACTTAGTTTTCTCCTTTCCAATACGAAAAATTGCTTTCTTACTACCTGAAAATTCGTGAAGGTCAAAGGGACACAGGCTGCAGTGCATTAAAAGCCACCATCAAATGTGGACGTGGACCCAGTTTCCCCTTGTTCTCGCCCATCATCAAATGTGGACGTGGACCCAGCTTCCCCATGTTCTGGCTAACCATCAAATGTGGACATGGACTCAGTTTCCCTCTGTTCGTGCCTACCTTGCCACCATGGCTCATTTCACAATCACTCAGGAAAGGAAGAAACATTATTTTTAATAGGCATGAAGGCAGTTATTTTTAACCTAAGAAACAGGACATAATTCCAGCAATGGAAATTACCAGCTGAGTGGGTCTGTGTGAGGTTTGGAAGAAAAAAAGGATTTTACCTTCCCCCCTCTGTGTGTGCCCACCTCCCCCAGTTGAGAGTCACAGATTTAATTACTTGAATTTTGAGCTTAAAATTATTTGACAGCCTAACAAAAACTACTACAGTCCTATAAAATTCTGCTGTGTGTTTGGTTTTTCAGTTGCTTGGCTTAATATGGTAAATGAATGCATTATGAGTTGTTATTTTAGTAATTGCTGTACAAATTAATGTATGTTATAACCAAGTGTTATAAAGTTAATTTAGCACCAAAGTAAAGCTAAAGCTGCATTGATTTCCCACTGTACTTGTGCATAACAACGGCTCCATGAGGCAGGCGCTGTGACCCTGTAGTCTGGTGGGAGCAGGTGCCACCTGGCTGGTGCGGTCGATGCCTGTCCCCTCTTGCTGCCAGGCAGCTTTGTAGTTTCCAGGCTATGCGGGAGTTGAGGCGGGTGGTCAGTAAGTGACGGTGGGGCGTTGGGTGGTGCAGGTTGGCGTGGAGTGGAAGGAGACGTGGAGAGCCTGGGGAAGGCTGGACAGCAGCTCTGGTACCTGCACAGGGTGGCAGGGTGGGGCGGCACCGGGCAGTGAGTAGCTCCTGGATACTACCCTTGAAGGTTTTATAGACGAGTCTGTCTTCAGCTCTGCACCCCTTTCCTGCTGAGTCCGGGTGGAGGGTGGAGGAGTCGAGCGCTTGTTTCTCCAGGTGAGGGCCCATCGGACACAGCCAGTGTTTCCTGGAGTCCCCTCACCTGGGAACGTGCCCCTGCTCTTTTCAGAACAAAACAAATCTTAGTTAAACCTGACACATCACCTTTCCAGAAGGTGTTGAATCTGTGTGCCTGTTAAGCCACATGGCGAGGGCTAGGGAATCTCAGTCTCTGTGATTCGAGTAGTGACATCGTTTACACAAGGCAGGTGGATGACTCTTTGAGCTTGGCATGCTCCTGGGTGACACAGCACAGCTGACATGGAGTGGGGCAAGGGCTTGTTCCACGAGTTTCTGTGTTTTTGTTGTTGTTGTTGTTGTTGTTATTTTTTTTGAGATGGAGTTTCTCTCTGTCACACAGGCTGGAGTGCAGTGGTGCGATCCAGGCTCACTGAAAGCTCTGCCTCCCGGGTTCACGCCATTCTCCTGCCTCAGCCTCCCGAGTAGCTGGGACTACAGGTGTCCGCACCACGCCCTGCTAAATTTTTTGTATTTTTAGTAGAGACGGGGTTTCACAGTGTTAACCAGGATGGTCTCGATCTCCTGACACTGTGATCCACCCGCCTTGGCCTCCTGAAGTGCTGGGATTGCAGGCGTGAGCCACCGTGCCTGGCTTGTTTTTGTTTTTTTGAGACGGAGTCTTGCTCTGTTGTCCAGATTGAAGTGCAGTGTCATGATCTTGGCTCACTTCAACCTCCACTCACTGCAACCTCTGTCTTTCAGTTCGAGCAATTCTCTTGCCTCAGCCCCCCTAGTAGCTGGGATTACAGGCATGTGCCACCATGCCTGGCTGATTTTTGTATTTTTAGTAGAGACAGGATTTTGCCATGTTGGTCGGCTGGTCTTAAACTGTTGGCCCCGTGTGATCCGCCCGCCTTGGCCTCCCAAAGGGCTGAGATTACAGGCATGGGCCACTGCACCCGGCCCTGTGTTTGACTCTTAAATCTTCTTTTTCTTTTTAATATTTCTCTTTCTGGACGGCCACACAGTGGATATAGAGGAAAAGTTCACAGATGTCCGTATTACATTTGTTTCTTAAATTAGCCTCCCTTGAACACTGCTATAGGGTACAGAAGCATGAAGGGCTGAAAGGGTGGTTGTGTCCCAGTAAGTGTGAGCGTGGAGCTGGTCTGTGAGACCCCGGTGCCGGTGAAGGCACCCGTGTGAGATGGCCTGGGATGGGGGTGCGCAGAACCCTGACTGTGGTACACACCCTTCAGCTTTGATGCTTCGGGCCATTGCTCTGGTCATCAGTGAGCAGAAGGTCTAACAGCAGTGATATTTATCACTAGCTGTGTTGACCAATGTGTTAGGAGGGTGAACCTGTTTGACTTAAGCTGTTTGATGGGTTTGCATTTAAATAGACAACTGGTGACCTGGTGCCTGGACGCTTGCTCTGTGAGCTGCCCCATGTGGCTTCTCCCTCTGCTATGCATTAGATGAGATGGGCGTGTTTAGGGTGGTGTGGCCCTAGACTGGAATGCATTAGAAGTGCAAACCCTGCCTCACCCCAGACCTGCCTCACCCCAGTGTGACTTTTGGAGGTGGAGGCCCAGAATCCTTCACCTGCCCTCCAGGTGGGCCTGAGGATGCTGAGGTTTCAGAGCGCTGCTTTGCTGGCACTCCAGCAAGTCCTGCTTACAGAGACCAGGATCTGAAATGGCAGGTTACCAAATTGTATAGCAGAAAAACAGAAATATTTCCTTAGAATGGGTGTAGGAAGCAAAATGATTTCCTTCACCATATCTGGAAAAGATTTCAAATTAGCAGGCACTATTTGGAATTATTAGTGTCTCCTGTATTTCTTATCTTTTTTTGTTGTTGTTGTTGTTTTGATACAGGGTCTCACCCTGATGCCCAGGCTGGAGTGCAGTGGTGCAGTCTTGGCTCCCTGCAACCTCCGCCTCCTGGACTCAGGTGATCCTCTCACCTCAGCCCCCTGAGTATCTGGGACTACAGGCACGATACCACACCTGGCTAATTTTTTTTTTTTTTTGTAGAGACGGGGTCTTGCTATTTTGCCCAAGCTGGTCTCAAATTCAAGCATTTGTCCTGCCTCAGTCTCCCAAAATGCTTCTGTACCCCTGACCCAACAAGGAAGGACAAGAGATGTGAGCCACACTCCCGGCCTCCTGTCTTTCCTTGTTGGAGCAGGGATGTGGGAGCACTTGCCGCAGCTGACTTGAGTATATCTCGTTTTGCTTTGTTTTCCTCACGGGTAACCTGGCAGTGCTGTGCACCAGTGCTGCTGGCCAGCTGTTTTTTGATGGACTGGCAGAAAATCAAACTGAGACCCGGGTTCCTTTCTCCCTGGGTACTGACCAGGTGGGAGAGGAAGGACGTTATCTGAGTATCATCTTCATGAGGGCTGGTGGGGAAACTTCAACTTTAAGGTGCCTGGGATCTAAGGCATGGAACCCAGAGTGCAGCAGAACATAGGGGATGTAGCCTTGGGAGCAGAGACGTGCGGGCCGGTGCCCTCGTTCCTGGCGGGTTCTGAGTGAAAGAAAAGGTTAGTGAACCAGCCGAGGTCACGGAGCAACCTGCCAAGACCTGCCTGGATGTATGGCTGGCGTCAGTACTGGCCCCAAAACTGCCCATTAGGGGATTCCTTGCAGTTTCAGATCCACCTAGGGGTCCGGAGAGCGTCCAAACCATGACCTCAAAGAACGAGCTGTTGCCTTGAGAGCCTCCAAGGTGAGGGTAGAATTTTTTTTTTTTTTTTTCGCAATTAGCAATAATTTGTTGTGAATGATCTTGGACCTATTTTCACTTCTTTGTATAGGAAGAGAGACAGAATAAAAAGTCTCAATGTGCCAGATGCCATGTAATGAAGTCGTGGGATTAACATTGTTGATTATTACGTAACATCACATTAATTGGAACATATTCACACGTGTCCACAGCGTGTGCGTGTGCCTAGTTCGATGAGCACGTTGGGTTGGGGTTGCTGCTGGTTCTTGCAGCCCCTCTGGGTGGTGCTTTCTCTGTGACTTGCCCAACACCGTTGCTGCTGCCTCTGTTGGAGTTCAGCCTTGACCGGCCTTGCTGCCACCAGGTTCTCAGAGCGTGTGCACCCTCTTCCCCGCGTGCCCCCTCTATCCCGCGTGCACCTTCTTCCTGGGGCACACCCTCGTCTCCGCGAGCACCCTTGTCCTCCGTCCTGTCCACCCGGGGTCTGCTGTGTGTTTCTACTCAGCCCATGCCCGCCTGTTGCTGTGAGCTCAGTTTATTGAGGTGCGGTGAGAAACCAACAGAGGGGAGCAGTGTCCCAGCCTGTCAGGGCAGGAGGGAGCCTTGGGCATCTCTTCCGCAGCTCTGGCGACCCACCCTTCGTGATGTAGTGCTGGGGAGAGAGGTGAGTTCTAAAGGTAGGACCGCCGTGATTTCCTGAGTCTTAATTACCTAACACTGGGTCACCTGCCATGTCGCCTCATCGAAGGCACCTCTAGAGACAAAGCAAAGCCTCTGGTGGCCGTGGGCGGGGTGGCCATGCCTGTCTGTGGGTTCTGTAGAACCTACCCGGAGCCCCTCCAGCCATGGGGATGTTCAGGCACTTGCCGCCTGTGAGAGGTGTACGTTAGCCGCGTGGTAGGTGCGGACGCCTGGAGGGACAGGCACAGGCCCACAGGTGTGGTGAGTGTGGGAGATTTAGCCACGTGGGGACGTGTGGAGGGACAGGCACAGGACCACAGGTGTGGCGGGTGTGGGAGAAAGTGCACAGAGTGCCCAGCAGATGGCGTGTGGTCAGGGGAAGCCGTGAACAATGGCCGGGCTCGGGAGACACATTTGGAAATACACTTTAAGCAACATCAATGGATAATGCTGCGATTTGGTTTCCTCCCGTGGTCCAAAACACGTTCTAGAGATGCCGCTGCTTTGTGTGTACCTGAGACAAGGGTCTAAATGTATTAGGGCCTTGATGTAATCTGTAAGACAGGCACAAAATGCCTATTTCAAAGAGGCACTGAACAAGAAAGCGTGCTTTATTCAGTGCAATGAGAATGCTTCATTGTCATAAGCAAAGTAAAATGCCTCCAAGGCGAGCTTGCCATGTGTTTAATGACCTTGGACACGAGCTTCCTAAACCTGCCAGAAAGTGCTTCCAGCGTGGCTTCATGCAGTGGTTTCATGCAGTGGCTTCAGTGGAGAATGTGCATATGTGGCTGATACTGAGAGCTGCGCAGCACCCTCCTGACCTGACGGGTGCCCATGTGTGGACCGTGAGCCGGGCATCCTGACCTGACAGATCCCCATGTGTGGACCATGAGCCGGGCAGCACCCTCTTGACCTGACGGGTCTCCTTGTGCCCATTGTGGGACCTCCGTCAGTCAAACAAGTGACACGCGTCAAACTGAATGCAGGGAGGAGGGTCCAGGATTGCACGCAGCCTCCGTGTCTCGTCCTTCTGAGGCCTTCTGGGAAGCCAGGAGGGCAGTGGGGTCTTTTGTGTGTTTCCTCCTGGTGGCTGTGAATTTGTAGCAATGGCGTTTTGCAAAAGGGCCTGGAGGCAGAATCAGAGCCTGTCTTGGAAAGGATGACGTCTTCACGGGCACCTCTTTCCGCCACTCCAGTGCTCCTGTGATTTTCAATATGTGCACCCTGCAGACTTCAGCCTGTTGGTGTCTTGGGGAAATAGATACCAGGATTGCTCCAATGCCTGCAAACCTGAAACAGGAATTTCTCTGCATGAAGTGGGTCACCAAAATGGGAGGTAAGTGGAGAGGGGAAGGAACTTCTTGGCCTCGTCAGCCCTTTTCTTGAAACTCACAGTCAAACTTTGTCAAATTCTAGATGACGGTGCTTTCAGGCGATGCATTTAGGTATGTTATGTCTTGTTTTCTGAGTATGGTGCTTCGAGAATTTAAATATTAAGGTGAAATTGCCATGCACAGTTGAATTGGCACCATAATTGGACTCTCTGTAAAGCCTTTTGGTTTCCTGTTAGAGTGACTTACCATTTTTTGAGTTAACTGAAGCAAACTCTGCTGTCAGCACGAAGGAGTCACTGTATAGTTAGGACGTCCAATTAAATAGAATTCTCCTAAATAGAGCGTGTTCTTTTCATAAATTTTAAAAATTCATTTATTCATCAAACACATATTGAGTACTTATCACCCTGGTTGCTAGTCACTGTTCATATATATTTTTAAGGAATTACTTCCACCTAACTCTGAAATAACATTGCATTTAGAATTTAGCACAGAGGTGATTAAGCATGAACTTTTCTCAGCAGTCTTGTTTTCATTTTTACTTGAGAACATGTTCTCAGACTCGGTGCCCAACTGACATTACCGTGCATTGCCCGAGGCACACACCTGGCGGGGCTGTGTCTCTGGGGCTTTAGAGCAGGAAGGAAGGCCAGGTGTCTGGCCCTTCCATGTTTCCCTGGGGAAAGGATTAGGCCTTGGGCAGGAGTCTTGGCTTGTCTTACTGGATTAGCTGGTGTCTTTCAGTCAGCTCTGCCTTGGTGTTAAGCTCTGGACTGACTCTGACCTCTGAGTGGCAGAGGAGAGAACGGCGATTTAGAATCAGTCGTGCAGACCGGGGCACCCAGCGGGTCTCCGATAAAAAGTGGTGGCAATTGATCACTTCCCTTTTTGGGAGAACTGTGTGGATTGACTCAGACCTCTTTCTTTTGATTTTATCTTGAGACTTTGTAGAAGCAAAAATGCCTTTAAAAAAATTAAATGATGGGCTTTTGTAATATTTGTATCTCCCCAAGATTCACAAGTTGGAATCCTCACCCGCGAGGAGATAGTGCTAGGAGGGGGAGCTTTGGGCGGTGAGGATGTTGTAAGGGTCTCATAAATGGGATTTGTGCCCTCAAAAAAGGGACTACAGAGAGCTCCCTCGCTCCTTCCACAGTGTGCGGACCCAGTGAGAAGGCGCCGTCTATGAACCAGGAAGCCCTCACCAGGCAAACCTGTCAGGCCTTGACTATGGACTTCCCAGCCTGAGACTGAGACTGGGAGCTGTGAGAAATGAACTTGTGTCGTTCGCCAGTCCCTGCTCAGCCGGTGGTGTGTTGTTAGAGCAGCCTGGGTGAACGAAGGCAGGTCATGAATTTTCTGTCGTACTTTCTGGCTTCAGATACTTGCTAGGGAGATGTCACCATCTTACCCAGGTGGGACTGTCTGGAATCAGACGTTCCGTTATGATTTGACCTTGTTCTTGCCCCACGCCTGTGCCGTTCACATCTCCAGGTGTCTCGGCTGCCCACGGCCCCTCCAGACGTTTCTGATTCAGGATGTGGTACTGGTCGCGGCCGCGCCATCAGTGACCAGGAGTAGGAGCTCGCACCCCTCGTGAAGCAGCAGCCTCACCCGGAAGCTGCTGAGAAGCGTTTGACAGAAGGTGATCGTGCCTCGAGACTGAAACTTCCTGTTTACAGGGAATGGAGGTGCATAGTAGGGAATTTAATGATGGCCCTAGAAACAGATGCCTCTGGGGTAGGGGATATTCTGCAGGACAATGGCCCCGGACTCTCGAAAATTGAAGATCACACATAAAAGGGGTGCTAGGCTGTCCCTGACGAAGACGGGGAAGGAGAATCACTCGGTGCAGTGTGTGGCCCGGATAGAAAAGACGTTTTCGGGACGATTGTGCTAACTGAACATAACCTGGACAGCGTTGCTCGGAAATAATTCTTGTCTGCCGATGATGGTACTGCGGCTGCCGAGGGGCCCTTATTCCTAGGGAATGTGTACCCGAGGACTCGGTGAGGCAGCAGGAGCCTCTCACCTTCAAGTGGCTCCAGAGGAGAAACAAATCTGTCTCTCTGTCTGATCTACAGAGACAGTGAGAAAGCAAATCTAACGAAATGCTAGCAGTGGTTGGAGCTCCACGTGGAGAAAACTTGACCACTCATTGTACTGTTCTTCCACTTTTTAAATATGTTAGAACATTTTCCTAATGAAAATGTGAGAAAGTAAAAATAAATCTGGAAATTAGAACGGAAGTGAGCCCAGCCAAGCGCTCTTGGGTTCAGCTGGGAAGAGCCAATCGTCCGTTGGTGTTCTCTCGACTCGTCATGGGGATTTCCTCCTCCTGGGTTCACCACCTAGTTTTCCTTGTGATAGTTATTTTATACATAGCTATGAGCATAGGTGATGCTGAAAACACACGTTTAGTGTGGTTTGTCATTAAGAATTTGGAGAACTGGCTAAAGAAACCACTTGTGCAGATTTGAGATGAGCACTGCCTGCCTCAGCGTCTGTGGTAACAGCTTCATTTGGGTGCAGAGCTTGGCAGAGGTTTGAGTGACCCTGTCTCGATGGTCCTGTGTCAGAGGACAAGGTTAAACGTCACCACCGAGGGCCCTGTTGAGCCTCTGGGCCGGAAGTAACCTCCCCCGGGCTGGTGAGGCAGCCTCTGGGGGCCTTTCCTGACAAAGCCCTTCACTGAGCTTCAGTTTGGCCACCTCTGCCCTCACCTCCCCGACTGCAGGGCCTCGAGGTCTCACCACCTCCAGCCTGAGCGCCCAGTGCCCAGGGGCAATTTCCCGCCTTCCCTGGGGGCTCAGGATGCCTGCTCCCGGGGCAGTGCCCGCAGCTGGGCCCCTCCTCCTGGGCTGGGGGTAAGGCTGGGCACGGCCTCCTGCTATGTCCCACTGGCCACTTCACGACAGCTGCAGCCCACACTGCGTGGCCGCTCCTGCTTCTGTTGGATGAGGAGATGCAGGCCTTCACCGAGGCTTCCCGGCCTTGCCCCTGCTGGCCCCAAGGCTATGCCACTTCCCCCTGCCCAGCCCCTGGTCTCTGTACAGTGTCTGTCCAGGATGTCTGTCCATCCGTCCTTGACATTCTATCCAGACGCGGCCACTCTCATCCTAGTCTGTGAGGGGTGAGCAGAGCCCAGGTGCGGTCGATGTGGAGACGCTGATGGACTTCAGTGTGCAGGGAAGTGAGTTCCTTCATATCCACAGCCTCTGCGCAGCCAGCTGGGAGCGCACCCCATTCACTGGTGGATGTGCCTTGTTTTTTAGCCCAATCGCCTACATTAGGTCAGACAAGTCACAGTTGCCTGCGTTTCCGGCTTTCGTGACCATCCGCCTCCCTCCTCTGCCTGGGGCTGAATGGTGGGGTCTGTCGTGGGTTCGTGGGAGCCTCTGTTCTTGTGAGGCCACCAGGGACTGTTATCCAGGCTGATTCCATAGGAGGAGTTTGGGGTGAGCTCCTGAGCGAGAGTTGGGAAGACTGACGTCTGCGTAAACCTTGCTTGTTCGTGGTTATTCCTCTCAGTCTTCTTAAATTCTGAAAAATTGGGGGCCAGTTGGAAGTAAGGATTTAGGTATGGATTGGTGAGGAAAGAACGTTAATCTGATTGAGTTTACGCTGTGTGTGATAATTTTATGCTACCCTCGGGAAGAACTGAAGATGTTAACAGTGTTGTGAGAATCATTTCTTTCTTTCTTTCCTTCTTTCTTTCTTTCTTTCTTTCTTTCTTTCTTTCTTTCTTTCTTTCTTTCTTTCTTTCTTTCTTTCTTTCTTTTCTTTTCTTTTCTTTTTTCTTTTCTCTTCTCTTCTCTTTTCTTTTCCTTTCTTTCTTTCTTTCCTTTCTTTCTTTCTTTCTTTCTTTCTTTCTTTCTTTCTTTCTTTCTTTCTTTCTTTCTTTCTTTCTTTCTTTCTTTCTTTTTCTTTCTTTCTTTTTCTTTCTTCTTTCTTTCTTTCTTTCTTTCTTTCTTTCTTTCTTTCTTTCTTTCTTTCTTTCCTCTTTCTTTCTTTTCTTTTCTTTTTCTTTTTTTTTTGATGGAGTCTCACTCTTGTTGCCCAGGCTGGAGTGCAATGGTGCAATCTCAGTTCACTGCAATCTCTGCGTCCTGGGTTCAAACAATTTTCCTGCCTCAGTCCCCCAGTAGCTGAGATTATAGGCGCTCACCACCATGCCCAGCTAATTTTTTGTATTTTTGGCAGAGTTGGGGTTTTGCTTTTAAGGAGATTGTTCATTAAGTATTAATTGGTGGCCTGCCGTTGAACTAATGTTAGTGTAGTACTGACATCATCAGCCACGGCAGAAACTTACTTGGCATTCCTGGAAAAGAGGGCAGGGAAGCATAGTGCCCTGAAACCACCTCATTCTCCAGTGCTACTTCCAACTCTGAGCTGATGGTCATTATGAGTGGATCTGCCCTGAACAAGTAGTTTAGTGCAGCTGCCTTGGACAGGCAGGTTAAAAGTAACAAACTGCCACAAAACTCAGCTAATAAAATGTCAAGAGAGACATGGGGCGCCAGGAAGGGGTGAGGCCTGTCTCCCTGTGTACCATCTGTGTGGAGCCTCAGTACCTAGGACACAGCGTTTACGCAGAGGCCCAGGTTTTTATTAGCATTTCCCTGAATAAAATGTCACTTGTGAACTGCGGACTGGGAAGCTTTTTCTGATGATTAGGTTTTGTAATGTGGGATCATCAGTAGACAAGGTGGATCTGAGGGCTGTAGGATCTGGAGACTGTCCAGGGCGGCTTTCTGGGGATGACAGGCTTGTCTCGTCAGCAGTCAACACACCAAAGAGAGTCTTTCTGAGAATAAAAGAAAGAAGCTTTTAAGGAAAAAAGCAGTTTCTCTCTCTGTTTGGGAGTTGAGTGCATTTTCCTACATTTATTCGGAGATGTTCCTTGGTTCCCACCATGTGCTATTGCCCCGCTATGGGGTAGGGTCACCCCATCGCGTACCTAACCCAGGAAAACTCCTCTGCAGTGATTTCAGAGGCTGTGTGCATTTCTCTTGCCTCAATGGGTGGAGTGAGTTTTTCTTCCTACTTTTTTTAGTCAGTTTTCTTAATCTAGCGTACCTTGCATAGAGAGCAGTCCACCTGTAACCAGTTTGTTCCTGGAGGTGCTGGAGTGACCTTGGTTATGCGTGGGCCCCGTGGCTCAGGATGGGTCGAGGAAGGAGTGTGTGTGTGAGCAGTGGTCACTGGCCAGAGGCAGGGGACGTGTGGCCACTTGTGGCTTAAACTCCCCCCATGCGCTCTACTGCACCGCTGGGACGTGAACACTCTCGCCCTGGACGTTTTCTCTGAATGCTCAGTGCCCAGGCTCTTGGGTACACAGGCGGCCCCGGGGTTTATTTGAAAAAGGTGTTATGAACAGTGAAGTAACCAACGTGCCTAAGCTTTGATTGACATGAAGGAACGTAGAGGCTGCTGAAATCCTGGTCATTTTAGAACAAAGTATTTTATTAACAGTTTTCTAAAAGAAAGAAATCGTTAAAAAATTGATCCCTGTTGAGGTAGAAGGATCTCGTCCTCATGCTTCTCAGTTCTTTCCAGAATCAGCTTCCAGTTCAGCTGCACAACAGGTTCTGCTGGTGGCTGGAGCAGCCCAGGCAGGTGCTGTTGGGTCTGAGTTCACACTGGTGCCCGTGTGGTCTCCAGTTATGGTGTGGGCTGTGGGGTCTGAGTTCACAGCATTGCCCATGTGGTCTCCAGTTACGATGCTGGCCGTGGAGTCTGAGTTCACACTGGTGCCTGCGTTTAGAACGTGAGTTTGACGTTACTGTGGTAAGGGGTATCCTACACGTCATAATTCCTAGTCAATATCGGGTCTTTAGTTAAAATAGAGTCAAGTATAGAGAGGCATTGGCCCCTCTGGCGAAAGGGCAAGGCATGGTGCTTTAGGTCCAGGTCCCCAATATCAACTATGAAAATAAAACGTTGTCAACTCCAATTGCAGCCCTGTCCTCAGCGGGTCATTGTTTATGCTAACAATTATAAACAGCGTGAACTTGCTGTCCTGAGAGGCAACACACCCTTCATTCTCTCTGCAGTGCAGCTGCCTTGGTGGATGGAACATGCCCCTCCTCCCTCCCTCCACCCTCCTCTCTCCTTCTCTCCCTCATCCTCTCTCCCTCCCTCCCCCCTCTCCTCTCCCTCCCTCCCCCCTCTCCTCTCCCTCTCTCCTCTCCTCTCCCTCCCTCCTGCCTCCTCTCTCCCTCCCTCGTCCTCCTCTCTCCCTCTCTCCCTCTCTCCCCCCTCCTCTCTCCCTCCTTCTTCCTGTTTTCTCTCACCATTCTCCCTCCACCTTCTCTCCTGGGTGAAGGGCAGAAGAGAAGAGACCTCTGGAATCTTGTGCTTCATCCAAGCAGCTTGGGGGCAGCATCAACAGCTGCAATTTGGCTGCCCCAGCAGGTGCCTCAGGGCAGCCTTTCTAATGGGAGTCCTGGAATCATGTCTTTCCTTAATGTGCCCTAAAGGCTGGAGGACATGAAGTGAAACAATGCTCCATGCTCAGTCCTGTGATTTTGTGTATTTATTGGACTTACTTTGAAATTAAACTAAATGATACTCAAAGTACAGCATGAGAAAAACGAAAAAACAGGCTATGGTGTTTGAAAACCAAACAAAACCGTTTGGTTTGTTGGTTTGTTCTTAGACCTTCACCGGCTCCTAGGTCACACGTTTCAGTTTCTCAGCGAGTGACATTCTCTGCGGAAGCCGTGTCAGCCTCTTGTTTGATGATGTCAGCCACAGCAGAAAGAAGCACTCCATAGGTCCTGTGCTCAGCACCTTGGCGTGAGCTCTTGCAATCTTCTGTTCATCCTCATCACAGCTCTGTGCAGTGGGCGTCCTCCTGATCCCGGTGGGAGGATGGAGGATGGAGGCGGAACGGTGAGTGACAGCAGGATCACATGAGGGGTCTCTCCCGAGGTAGAGAGGGGAACCGGCCCAGAATCTCAGTGCCCATTACGTCCTTCCTACTCCTCCTCTGCCTCTCTGTGACTGACTCAGGCTGCAGGGATAGATGTGAGTATGTGCAGAGTGTGTGTGCACCCCTGGGGGTGTGTGCTCATATTGGCAGGGAGGGATGTGAGTGTGTACAGAGCGTGTGTGCACACCTGGGGATGTGTGCTGGCATTGGCAGGGACAGATGTGTACAGAGTGTGTGTGCACACCTCGGGGGTGTGTGCTGTTGGCATGGACAGATGTGAGCGTGTACAGAGGAAGTGTACACACCTGGGGGTGTGTGCTGGTGTTAGCATAGACAGACATTAGCGTGTACAGGGCATGTGTACACACCTGGGGGTGTGTGCTTATGTTGTTTTGTAAGCGGCAAATACGTGGCCCGATGCTTCTGGCGGCCCTGCGCCCGTGCTGAGTCCGTCAGTGGCTCTCGGGTTGGGGTCTCCATCTCCCCAGACAGCACTAGAGTGTCTTGAGGTTTCAGATTCTTCCTCTTCGGTTACTTGGGCCTCCTCAGACCGAACATCAGAACCAGCCAACTGCAAACTACAAGAACATTCAAATGCATCTTCAGTAGAGAAAACAAAAGCAATTGGAATAATTTTCCAACATGACCCCGTGGTTAAGCCGTTAGATACTCCAGCTAACAGATTGAGTCACTTTAAAATTCACACCAATTAAAATGGTTGTGAGAGTTGCAGAGCTTTACCGCTAAACCTTGAAATAATTGAAGAGTTCTGCTCCACTTGCTTACAAACTGGGGTTGGGGATAACTTTCAGTCCAAAGTAGTAACCTTCTAAATCCAGCTTAGATGCGAGGCTCCCACTCACACAGGAAGAGAGAGAGACCCTTGATTATTCTCCTGTTTCAGATACTTTGTCATTTTTTTTTTGTATCCTGATCATCACTTCTGCTTTTCCAATTCAAATTAAAGGGAGTTTAGTTCTGTTTTGGAGAAGCTGTGGTTAGTGGTTTCTTTTCATGGTTTGCTTAATCTCTTAAGTCTGGCACTTACATTTATCCAAACGGACTTTTCTTTAGTAAGACGGTGCCATAGCCCAGGGCTTCTCCCTCCATATCTGCTCCCCAGGAGGCCCCCTAGGAATGGGCGCTAGAGATCCAGCCCCTCTCCGTGTGCCATTTTCTTTGATTCTAATGTAGGTTTGGCTCAGAGAAGAAAAGAGGCCTCCGGGTTAGGTGCCTCTGACTGCTTGCTTGTGAAATGTTTAATGATAAGGCGACTTCCAAACTAATTTTACACATTAATAGTTGTAACTTAAAGTATCACTGCAGTCATAAGAACAAGAAACACTCCCATAAAGTAGATAGGCAGAAAAAAGCCATAAAAGTTTAATAAAGTGCAAATAAAATGGTGTTGTAAGAATGTACAGTGGGAAATGTTCTCAGTCCAGCCAGATCGGCTGTGGCGTCCTCCTGTAAATACATTCAGCCACGTGTGGCCCTGATCGCAATCAGTACTGTGAATTGTGATCCAGAATGTTCTTGGGGGCCGATACCTGGACTGTGCCAGCAGCTGAGTCTGATTGGACGTCACGGCGGTGATGTGCTAGGCGTGGCCAGCTGGGCCGAGGGGTGGCCACCTGTGCACTAGCCACGTGCAGCTGTTATTCTTGTGATGGAGTTGCACGGGGCGTGGCCTGTCCACCTGGGCTACTTATAGTAGCGGGAACCCAACCTCTGGTGGGTGCCTCCCGACATGGGAGCTGTCTTTTTTATCCAGGGCCCTCTGGCGCTGCAGACCCTGAGTGCACGGGGAGGCAAAGGAGGGCTCTGCTGGGCCATGGAGGTCCCCAAGCAGGTGGTCACTCATTGCTTGTGGAGTGGTCCATGGCCTGTGAGTTTATTCCCGGGGTCTGTGTGAGCGAGGTTAACCAGTTCACAGCTGGGCACTTACCCCTTACACAGGTGATACTAGTTAAAGTGGAATCTATATTAGCTCGCACGGGAGCGTGTGAGGAGCTGGGAGGGTGGTGAGGCTTGGCCCTAGCACTGGAGCCCGGGCTCCTGACTTTCTGCGTCTTCCTGTTGCGGGGCCATCAGGGCCGCTGTGGGTCCTGAAGGCAGTAGGTGCCATATGGACCAGGGGATGCGGAAGCCTCTAGAGGCTGTGGGAGGCAAGGAGACAGTCGCTTCCCCAGAGCCAGCCCTGCCGACACCTCGACGTTAGCTGGTGGGACCTGTTTTGGACTCCAGCTTTCAGAAATGGGAGAAAATAAGTCAGTGTTTAGGACGCTAAATTTGGGGTGATTTAATGGAGAAATAGAAAACCAGCCCACGAAGGTGCACGCATTGAAATGTGCTGTGTCCAGGTGTTCACAGTGGCGTGAGGGGGATGGCGTCAGGGTTCTGGGAACTGTGCAGTTTTACTGAAGGAAGGGGGCTCGCCACGCCTTTCCTCATGTAACTGAAGGTATGTATGCCTGCCACACTGCCCAGGAGACAGGGACTAGAATTCTGACTTTATTTCTTATGGGAACCAAGGTCAGAACACGGTGAGGGCTGAAACGAGCTTCCTACAGCCTGAACTGGGCAGAGGAATCGCAAGTAGTTTGTGTTTTTCTACACAGACCTGTCCTTTCAGGTTTTGTTAAGTTCTGGAAAAAGGGAGAAGCCAGGCACACCTCGGCGACGGACAGTGTTTCTGGAGGTGGTGTGGCTTCAGCCTGAATGTGGCCGTGTGGCTGGGAGGCTCAGAAACTGCCCTCCAAGAGCACTCATCTGTTCCTTATTGCACTAATACCTCATTTACAGAAATCCACAGAAATTACAGAGCTGTGCGGGAGGCCTCTGGTCTGGATGGCTTTGTGTGGACCGAGGTCACGGGGTGTTGTCCCAAGTGCTTATCCTGATCTGGCAGAGGCTCTGTTCCCAGATGATTATGCCACAGTTTCAGAGCCTATATCTGAGTGATAGTCTTTTAACTTTGGTGCATAAAAGCAAACAAAGTATGTCTTGAGAGTCTAAAAATCCGTTTAGTAGCATGGCTGTAAACTCATACATGGGGCATTGGGATGGAGTGAAAACACCGTCACCTGGCGTGGACGCTGTGTGGTATTCTGTGTGGTGGCCTGCTCGTGCCTTGAGCTCCATCTGCAGTGTGAACAAAAGCTGTGCATTTGAGAAATGTGGGCAGGTCAGCTTGCTCCTCCAGGGGCCTGCAGGCGTCCGGGCGAGGGGCCTGGGATGAGGCCACGTCAGTGGGAAGGAGCTTGGTTGTGTCAGCAGATATGTCTGTCTTTACAGGCCCGCAAGCCCGCCAGAACCCAGTTTTCTTTGGTCATCTAATGCCAGAAAAAAACCCATTTCTTAGAGATTCTCGTAATTTATGTTAATGAACCATTTGACCATACATAAGATGTTATAAATGCATGAGGCTTTATAACTTGGCAGATGTATAACTCGCATGTTATGATTGAATCAAACTGTTGAAGATACTGGTTTCACTTGAAGATTTTTAGCATTTTATGCGCAAATCAAATGCCAGTAGCATTTTGAAGGAGTATTTTGGAATCGTAAATACAGTGGGACACTGCTGGGTCTCTGCGATGCTGGTGAGGTGTACGTGACCTCAAGCTCTTGGAGCTTACAAATAAGATTCCTAAATTGTCACACCTGCAGAGCTGGAAGTCAAAGTGGATTTCTGTAAAGGAGGTATTAGTGCAATAAGGAACAGATGAGTGCCCTTGGAGGGCAGTTTCTGAGCCTCCCAGACTCCCCAGGAGGAAGCGGGAGAGGGAGGCAGTTACCCACCAGAACCTGGATGGTGGAGCTGGGTTTGCTGGTGGCCCTGCGTGGCAGGTAATTACGTGCAATAAGGAACAGGTGAGCGCCCTTGAGGGCGGTTTCTCGCTCTGCTTCGGAACTGCAAGTGGAAGACGCCCCAAAGTGGGGGTGGGGGGTTTGGTTGGTTATCCAATGGGGCCGGATTTGCTGTTGGCCGCTGTGTGGCAGGTCACTGCGGGGAGCGATGGGAGGTGAGTGGAGTGGGAATAGAGGATGCACCCTCCACAGCTACTGCTGGGAGTTGGCTCTGGTAGCAGACGGGGCATAGAGGGATTCCCATGAGGGGCAACACGGCCGGGGTCCCACGTGTGCTGGACGCTGAGATGTGGCTATATGTGATCTCAGTCTCCACAGCCGTCCTGGGAAGTGGGTTCAGTCACCTTCCTTTCTCCCATTTGAGAAATCTCGGGCTTACATCACAGCTGGGTGGGTTGGAACTAATGTCTCAGGCAGGACGTTGGCCCGAGAGCCCAGATCTTAACCCCCCCTGCTCTTTTCAGTTCACCAAGCTTGTAGAGAGGGGTGTGTGGTGGTGGGGGGTGGTTGAGAAACCAACACAGTAGAATGGGGGAAGGAAATAAACCAGGCAGGAGACACAGGCTGTGCTTGGGAGGTCTGCACGGGGTGTGGGTGGCACCTCTGGGCCTGTGAACCCCGTTCTGTGCTCTCGGCTTGCCCAACCTTGGCCCTCAGCCATATGCTGTGCACTTTAGGTGAAATCTCAGTCCCTCGAGTGATGCGGGCATCTTTTCTCCCTGGCTTTGCCTCTCCTTAAATCATGGAGTCTCAGTGGGGATGGCGGGGTGGTTGGTGGTCCATGGAATTGGCCCTCCACTTCCCCATCCCTGTCCTGTCCTGTCTGGCCTGTTACCTGTGTCTGTGTCCCTTCAGAGCCTGCAAATGAGTGGAGGCCACGGCAGCCTCTCGCTGATTGGCCTCTCAACTTTTTTATTCATCAGAATCGTGTTAAATGCTGATTCCTAGGTACCCCATTAGACTGTCTACGCCTGCCTGGCATGGGTACTTTGGGGAAGGTACAGAGGGTTGTTGGGCTGTTCCAAGAGGGAATTTGCATTTGTAGAATGTCAGCTGTGGTCTTTCCAGCACTCTACTTTCCACGCACACATGGCATTAAACCTGGAAGACCTCTGGGTGCTGTGCTGGTGAGGAAGCCCCGGCTGGATGAGGGGCTGCTGGGGCTCGGACTTGATTCCTGGGCTGGGGGCTGTGGGCTTATTCTCTTCAGTGGGTCTGCTGATGGGATGCCCTGGGAAGTCCTGCTGTGCACTCGGGGAAGGTGCAGACACGCTCGGGAAATACAGACCATGGATTTAAAACTTCCTACTGGAATATCTTTTATGAGCAAAGTAATTTGCATCTAACTGTAGACAATCATTGCTTGAATAATTGATTTGTTTACCAAATTGGTCCTATGAACAGAATAAAGTTTTCATTCATGCCTTGTCTATAACGTAAATAGGAGCATTACCGCAACCTAAATTAGCTTTAAATTTTGTATCAGATTGCAGTCCAGATTACAAACGGCTGCTTGATAATCTAATTGATAAAACAGAGGAATTTAGTGCTTGGAACCCAGAGTGAAGGGAACAGAATTGCTTTGGTTTCTCAAAAGCGTGTGACTGAGGGGTGACCTGGGGTGAAGAGAAGTGGCTGGAGTCATTACACTCGAGGAGATGATCTGCCCCAGCCTTTCTCAGCTGTCTTCTGGATAAAACAAAAGGGCGATAAACAGAAAAATTCAGCACTGAGTTCATCTATTCCCTGAGCTTCTCATATGGTCATTAATG
Organism: Macaca nemestrina; assembly: GCF_043159975.1. Lineage (NCBI taxonomy): Eukaryota > Metazoa > Chordata > Mammalia > Primates > Cercopithecidae > Macaca > Macaca nemestrina. The sequence continues at coordinate 63,823 of NW_027257863.1, forward strand.
TGACTGGGCTGTATCTGTGAAGCCGTATAGAGGCACAAAGGAATTAGGCTAGAGTAAGGCGGCCGGCGACCTCTGGCGTCTGTGCCACGTGTCATTTCCTGAAGCCCTTTTGGGCGAAATGACAGTCGCAATGTCTGTTGTTCAGAGGAGTGTAATCTCACGTATGAGATACAGATTTTAAACGATGGAGATTTTAAACACTAAAGCCAGGAAGCTTGGTGGGAGTGGCTGTCTTCCGAGTGGTTTTCTGTGCTGCCATGGACGAGGCGTGGATGTGTCATCCGTTGGTGAGATCCACTGGTGAAGGGGCTAAGCAAACCCTGGGGGGAGGGGGGTGAAACTACATCTCTTCTGGCATCCCTAGTAAATACGTTTTGTAAAACCTGTGAATTTGACCCTAACCCTGAGTGTTGAAGTCTGGTGCCGTGTCTTGAGCCCTCTTCTGCCTTGAGGGTGAGTGACTGTAAATGACCGATTCCTCAGTGATGAAAGTTCAAATTTAGCTTCCCTGAGGAAGCCAGACCTCAGTCACCCGTGTCTCCATTAACACTGCGGTCCCTACTCGGGTGGCTGCAAGTTTCCAGGTCCTCCTTGGAGACAGAGCCGTGCGGTGCTTGATGATTTGATAACATCAGCCACCTTCTGTCTAATCGCGGTGCAGATGATTCTCCTACAAGGAAACGGATCTAGTTTCTTCCCTGATCGTTGGAAGAAGCAGCCCGCCTAGGGACTGCACCGTCCTCTGCACTTTCACAGCGAAGCCTGTGTCTGTCTGCGAGGAGTGTCGTGTGTGTCATGGGAATCGTGGGAATTGCCTCCTTAATTCTTTCTGCTTTTGAGGGCTCGGACAGCTCTGCCTGTTTCACCCGGGACGAGCAGCGGGTGGTCTCTGGCTGCTGTGGGACTAGGGCTTGGGGTGCATCATCACATCTGGTGACCTGTCCAGGTGGGCATATTGTCTTGCCTGTTGGCTGAGGCAGCTGTGATGCCATGGGGGTCATGCTTGTATCAGGGCCAACCCAGTTCTTCCCGTGCACACTTCTGCTGCTGGAGTGCCTTTCCTTATGATGACGTGTTGAATTAGGGTGGAGAATGCAGAGAGGCTCTGGGCCTCTCCTTCCCATTCTTACTCCCTGGAGCTGTGATGCCCGACAAGGGAGCCCATAGCCAGAGGCTCCTTTAAATTTAATTAGAATAAAGATTTGATAACATAGCCAAACACATTTGAAAAGAGCTTCACAGATTAAATTCCGGATTCAGCCCTTCAGGCCCAGTGGCCACGTTTTGGGGCTCAGCAGCTGTTAGGTGGCTGTTGTCTTTCTGTGTTGGCTCAGCAGATTGGGACGTTTCTGGTTCAGCAGGCAGTTCTCTTGAATGGCTCTGCCTGTGGTGAAGGCACCTTGGCGGGAGAGCCTCGTGGGGATCCCTTAGGCCTCTGGCTCCAGCCAGGCTGCACGGTTCCTGTGCCCTGTGTCCTCTGCAGGCCCAGAGCTATCCCACCACAGAGTCAGCACTGCTAGACTTGGGTACTGTGTGCAGACAGCAGAGGGGCATATCTGGGTCTTGCAGGGGCTGGGGTGACTGGCCTCCTTGGCCAGGAGCCCGTCTCCGAGTCTTCAGGGGAAATGCATCCACCATCCACACCGTGCACCAGAGGAAAACTGTAGGCTTCTCTGTGGATGGTGAATTGAGATCATGCAGAGTGACTAGGCTTGGGCTCCTGACCAGAGTGAAACCTGATACCTTTAGGTGGAACCTGACATGCCTCCATGTGTACATGGCAAAGAGAATGCAGCGTTGTCAGCTTGAATCCAGATGTGCTCCCGTTTTGAGGTGGAAGGTTCTGGGAGTATTGGCCATTGGTGATTGTCCTGCCATGGAGGACTTTGAATGCAGGCGATAACCCTGGTTTCCTGGTCCTGTATGTGGGCATCCCTGAATATCCCGGGCTGGAGGAAAACAGGGCAGATGGGAGGGTGACAAGAGGTCAGGTGTTTCCAGCTCTGGGGAATGATGCCATCAGACGGCTGAGATCAGGTGGCGGGGGAACAAAGCAGGGGTGCATGGAAATGTCATGTTTCCTGGGGCATGGGGAGGACCTGTTGAGCTCTATTCCTGGGCAACAGTTCTTCCATTCTCAGGAATCTGTGCCATTTGTAACTGAGTAGCAAATTCTAGAATTGCTCTAATTACTTACTGTTAAGTCCCCATCCCAATTACCATGAATTAGCAACAGTGATAACAGTTTGCCAGGTCAAACTTTGCTAAGAAAAACCAGTGGAACTAGTTTTAGTTGCCTCGAGTTCCCTCCAAATGGGATTCCTTAGCGGCTTATGTCCCCACAGCTGCTGCAGTTCTTCCTGGGCCTGGCAGGCACATTCCAGACATTGACATCTCAGGTCAGATGCAGGCGTGCATATTATAGAAAATCGCACTGTGCTGTGATTGGCTTGAGCTGACGTTCTCTAGGTGAGAGGCGGAGGCCGAGGACCTGTGAGGGACTGTCTTGAGTGTCCTCTCATTGACTTGGAGCAGATGCACATCTGTTCTTCAAAAGTTCTAATGGGATGAAATTAGAAATAGGAATTTTTAAAATTCATGTGTTACGAACTCTGTTCAGTGACTTCCTCTGAAATGAGAGACTATTTGCAGACGAGGCATTCAGACTGCAGCTCTCCTTAGAACTGTCCTAGACCTCGATGCCGTCCTTTGGCCTCTTCCTGGGTGTGGGGTGCTCTGCTTGAAGCAAAACCACGTGGTCTGTGCATCACTACTGCAACCAGCTCAACGTACACACCCACTGGGAGGGGGGCCAGATCACTTAACATTTTAAATGCATTTAACATTAAACCAGCAAGTCAGCCAGTGCTTTCTGTAACCAAGCTGCCTGGCTTATGGGAACCTGACACTTAATTTTTCGGAAAAGAATACTTGCTTCTGTGGAGTGTCAATATTTGTCTCATTTGTTGAGACTCTGCTCAAAGTGATGAACGTGTGTAAATTAGGACCCTTTTGTGTAAATTGGGCCACAGAGCTCTCTAGGCACAGTCAGGGGAGTAAACGGCTGTGAAAGATGTCGCCTGATGTGAGCCGTGACCAGGCACTTTGGAACCTGGGATCCCATCTCCAGCCTTTCAAAGGACGTAGAGGAATCGGCCTGATGTGAGCCCTGGCCGGGCACTTTGGAACCTGGGATCCCATCTCCAGTCTTTCAAAGGACATAGAGGAATATAAAATGCAGATGGGAGAGTTCATATTTTGGGCGTCTCTGTTCTTTTGAAATCAAAGTGCAAAGAAAAAGTTTTGCCTTGAGGTCTTGTTTTTCTCCTAAGGTTTTGACATTTTCTTAACTGCTTTTTTCTCCCCCGATCCTTGGGGAACTTCTATCTTCATATCTTCTTAAAAGATATGGTTAAATTCAACACTGAAATTTAAAAACATGCATTCATATTATTTTTCTTTAAACTGATGTATCTGACATTGGCGAAGAACTAACTGGGCGTATTGGTGTATTTTTATTTTTTTGAGATAGTCTTGCTGTGCTGCCCAGGCTGGAATGCAGTGGCGCGATCTTGGCTCACTGCAGCCTCACCTCCTGGTTCACGCCATTCTCCTGCCTCAGCCTCCTGAGTAGCTGGGATTATAAGTGCCTGCCACCATGGCTGGTTCATTTTTGTATTAGTAGAGATGGGGTTTCAACATGTTTGCCAGGCTGGTCTTGAACTCCTGACCTCATTTGATTCGCTCACCTTGGCCTCCCAAAGTGCTGGGATTACAGGCATGAGCCACCACACTTGGCCTGGGATATTCTTGATTGTAACTGTAATAGATCCCTTTAATAAAAACAAAACAGAACAACAACAACAACAAAGAGCTGTCTGAAAAGTCCCAAAATTAAAGAGCTCACTTGGACAGGGATTAAAACACCAGTTGAATGGCCCAGCACAAACCATAGTTACATGGGCCACTCGGCCTGTTAGATCCTTAGGGTATTTGAAGTCGTGGGGATATTTGCATTTCTGCTTCTGGATATCGTGTCAGTATGAATTCGGCTAGTGTTTGAGGGCCAGGCTCAGATCTAGGAAAGCAAGAGCCCCTGCCCTCACAGCACTTCTCTTCCGTGTGTGTGTGTTAGGAAAATAGAAAGCATAAGATATTTTTTTCAATGAGCTGGGAAGATGGAAAAATAAGCTTAAGATGTTTACTTGTTCAGAAGAAGGGAAGTGCAAGGAATACTCAGCTTTGTTGCTGCTGAAGGAGGCCCCTGGCGGAGGATGTTTCAGAGGTGGGGTTTGTCTGAGAAAGGTGGTAAGAGGCAAATAGGATGCCCCATCTGGTTTGCCAGAGATGGGGAAAGTCCGTATCCCCAAAACAGCCTCAGCATTCTGGCAAAGGCTTTGGAAAAGCAGCTAGGGTGTGGGACGTTGTTGGCTGCTGGGTAGAAGGAAAACATTGCTGGTCCTGAGGACTGTACTGTTCTTCCACTGCTATAAAGAACTACTTGAGGCTGGGTAATAAGGAAAAAAAAGGTTTAATCGGCATACAGTTCTGTGGGCTATACAGGTTTCTACTTCTGGGGAAACAGAGTGGAAGGTGAAGGGAAGACAGGCATGTCTTCACATGGCTGGAAGGGGAGAGAGAGTGAAGGGGAAGGTGCCATGCACCTCCAAACAACCAGATCTCAGAACTATCATGAGGACAGCACTAGGGGGATTGTGCTAAACCATTAGAAACCACCCCCATGAGTCAGTCACCTCCCACCAGGGCTCACTTCCAACAAAGGGTTAGAGTTCAGCATGAGATTTGGGTGGGGACACACAGCCACATCATATCAGGCTTCCCATTCTTCTCCTGCACATGCTTCGCAAATGGTTCTGTCATTGGTTTTTGTTTTTGTTGATACATAATATGTGTACATATTTTCAGAGTGCATGTGATATCTTGATTCATCCCTATATTGATGAAATCTGTGTACTTGGGATGTCTTTCACTTTAAATAGTTTCTTTTCCTTATGCTGATAATGTCAAGTTATTCTCTCCTAGCTGTTTTGAAATACACAGTAGATGACCCACTGCCATCCCCCTGGTGATTTATCAATAGTAGGTCTTGTGCTCCCATTAGGCTGTGTGTTTGTGCCCGTTATGAGCCTCTGCCTATCCTGCTTATGAGTGGACTCTGCTGGGCCCTGTTGACCACCTACTCTTGGCCTCCATGAGATCTGCTCTCAGCTCCTGCTTATGAGTGAGAACATGCTCCGTTTCTTTGCTTGGCTCGTTTGCTTAACGTAATGTCCTCCAGCTCCATCCATCCTGTCTCGGATGACAGGGATCTCAGCTGTATGGTGGAGTATTGCTCCTGTGAATGTTCGGGCCACATTCCCTTCATCCCCTGTTGACGGGCACTCAGGTGATTCCAGATCTTGGCTGCTGTGGATGGTGCTGCATTGAAGCTGAGAGCAGTCACTGGCTTTATACTCGGGGGACGTGAGCCACTTTGATGTTCTCAAGCAGCCATTCCCCAAAGTCCTCCGTGGAATGCCGCTTTCCTTTGTGCCCATGGTTTCCACTAGGATGAAGAGCTGGGAAGGGGCTTCGAGTGAACCCTTGGGTTTCTGTCTTTAATTGGTACCCAGCTGCACTGACCAAGTGGGGGTCCCAGTGACCCTGGACACTACCTCACATAAGGTCCAAAGATGCAGTTAGGTTCTTTTTTTAACTTAAAAAAAAAAAAAAAAAAAAAAAACCCTTTTGACCTGGTTAAGCTATAGCATTATCAGTTAGTGTTTTTCTTATTGGAAAGGTGTATATTTTATTTTCTAAGAAGGAAAGAAATCCTGTTAAATACTCTAACTACAGATTAAATCATGTCAAGGAAAGAGGTACTATTTTGGGGGAAAATTATCCCTTCATGTCAATGATCAAGGAGAGGACTTAGATTGTTTAATTGAGTTAATTATGAAATCTTCAGTGGTTTTGAGAAGATGAGCTGTGGATGCTGCAAGACATGAGACTGATGGTGATTTAATGTGAGTCAGCCCTGACAGAATGTGGCTAATATTTGAAGCTTGCTCCAGTATTGCTTGATAGATTGTAAGTTAATGTAAAGATCTGTTTGATGCTTTTATTTTACAAACTATTATGGAGAAAAAGTTTGACAGCCAAGGAACCACCTTCAACCAATTTCTTCCTACTTTCTATCACTAGAAAAATTTGTCCTGTTAATTCCAGAATTTACTTTTGGAAAGTTCCTGTAAGGAGAGCAGAGGTATTGGTGATTGAATAGTGACTTGAATTTAGGTGAAGATCGTTAAATATTTCATAGTCATGTTTGTCTTGGTGGTTTTAGCAATTTTATATTAAATTTAGAACTGCGAGTGAAACCAAATGTGTTCTTTTGCTTTTGTGATACTCCTTTGTATGACTATACTGGTAAAGAATGATAAAATGTGTATCGGGTATTTTTTCCGTGTAGATATTAGGATTTTGAGGGGAACAAATTAATCATTCTTCTAATAGACATTGTGCTGTGTGTTGGGTCCTTTGTATATTAGTTGAATCACTATAATGAGGACAACTTGAAAGTTTGTTTCTATACAAGATCTTTTATATGCTGACTTGTGTTACGCAAAATCCTTCATCCTCTAAGAAGACTAAGCAATGGGTTGGAGGAGAGGTTTAATCACCCATTAGGTTTATTCTAAATGCCCAGAATTGAAAGCAAGTACTAATTATGTTTTTGAAGTGTGGTGTGTGTGTGTGGTAGACTCCTTTTTAGGTCATGGGAGGGAGGTAAAGCAAAGATCAGATTTGCTGATAAACATTTGTGCATATGCTAGTGGAGAAGTCATATGACTTGACTGCACCTGCGTACTCTGATTGTGGTTTTGTTAGTGTCTGTAGCTACAAGCCACAGCCGCCTCTGGGACTCACCCTGAGGGGCTGTGATGAGGGTTATTACAGAGTTGTGTGTCTTAGCGAATGGCACAAACGGTCTTGTGGGCCTACTTTGGCTTTGTTTGAATCTGTAGATTGTTAAACTAAGTTTAACATTTTGAGGATTATAAATTGTGATTCTTGTCTAAGAAGAGGTTTCTGTTGTCTCTGAAGACAGGAGCCACAATACAGATGGTCCCTGGCTCACAATGCTTACATTTGTGATTTTTCTTTTCAACCTTGTGATGGTGTGAACTAGTCACACTCAGTGCATTGTTCGGCCCGAGATGGGCTGCCTCTGGATGAACCCATTGTAAGTTGAAACTATTATGTCAAATGCACTTTCTATTTAGGATATTTTCAGCTTACGCTGGGTTTATTGGAACAGTTTCATCCCACGGTAAGTCAGGGAGCATATATGCTCATAAAAGTAGAGAGAATCTCATAGATACCATGAAATATAATGTCTCTGATGTTATAGAGATAGGATGAAAACAATCAAGTGGGACTTGGAAGCCTTGGAGGGACTCACATGGGCGGCTCCTGGAATGCAAACGTGAGCGCCACTGGCTTCTGGATGTGACATCTGTGCCTCCTGCTTAGCCCAGTGGGTTATTGGCTGCTCCCGAGGGCAGAGAGGTCCAGCGTTCCTGTGTTTAGGTGTTTGAGCTGCCTTAAGAGGCTAGGTCAATTCTCACTGGTGTCTTCAGGGCTTTAGGTCTTCTGAACAAGCAGGAGGAAGGACAACTTTGTAGAGCTTTGGAAATCTCAACGGACTTCAGGGCCATCCCCCTTGGCAGGAGAGAGCTCCACTGGAGGTGAGCAGGGTGCCATGCGTGCCTGTGCTGGGCCCAGACGTGTACGGACGTTGTGAGGGCCACAGGACGCAGATCGGTCTTGGTTCACAACTGGTGTCAATGGCCACGCAGCATTTCTGCCAGGTACATGACTGCGGGGACTTGGGTTTTGGGGTGTGCGTCCTGGTTGCCTAGTTGCTTGGAATACCCCCATTCAGACCCCAGCCTGAGTCACCGTGACAGGCCTCCGGCTTCACACGCCACACGGAAGCCGTGGCGTCGGTCACTGACGCCCACCAGCTGTCAGATGTGCGTATGTATCTTCCCTGGTCTCGTGATGTGTCTTGTTTTGAGGTTATAGTAAACGTTCTTTAAGAGGGGTTTTGGATTTTTTATGTTGTTTGCAAGGAGGCAGCAGGGAGTGCTTGAGCAGTGAGATCCCCTTCCCAACCAATGCAATTTCAGATCACAGCAGATAATTAGGGCAGCGGAGCTGTGGGATCACCTACCCAACCAATGAGAATTCAGATCACAGCAGGTAATTACGGCAGCGGGGTGGGTGGCAGAACCCTGAACTGTGGCTGTTTCTGGTGTCTTGCCCCGGACAGAGTGTGCTGGGGCCTCCGTGGTCCTCTGTGGGGTGGGTGGAGCACATGAGCTGGGTGCTGCTGGGCTGTGACTGGCTCCCCAGTCCGGGGTTTATGCAAGACTCGTTCTTAAGACAACTTGGAACCCAGAAAGCAACATGAGGAGAACGGGTTTGTGCGTTTCTGGATCCTTGGTGCTTCCCAGTGTCAGACGCTGTGCAGGCTCTGAGGGGTCTCGCCGGGAAAACTTGAACAGTTGGCCCCCGGGGTGGAGTGGGGCTGCAGCGGGTCTTGCAGAAACTGGAAGTGGGGGTGAGTGTGGCAAGCAGGACCTTTCAAATGGGCCCAGCAGGCTGCATCTGTGGAAATGGTGCCACCTAAAGCAGGGCTGTGGCCAGCAGGGCCTGAAAGGCTACAGCGGGCTCTGTTTCTGCTGTCTTGAGAGAGTCTCTGCATGGTTTTCCTTGGTCTTTGTCTATTTGGAGGACGCTTCCCCCTTTCTTGGGCTTACCAAGCCTTCTGAGCTGCCTTGTTGAGTATGACAAAGCCCTGAGAAGGCATTTTTATCGCATAATTATGTTATCCTGGTGGCTGGATAAATGACCTGCAAATGTGGGTGACTCAGTAGCTCTGAGGGTGCTCAATATCCAAGACAGGTGGGAAGAAAATGTTCAGGCAGGTGTCAGAGAATCTGTTCTCTGCTTCACACTGGGGCCCTGGTTTGCTGACAGTCTTCGCACTCCATCCAAAATGGGGATAATGAAGTCTCACGGATTCGGCTTCAGCTGAGAGCTGCCTCCAGCACAGTCTTGTGTGAGTAAGAGTTTATAGGTTTGGTGCAAAGGGCGGGCGTCAGTTGATCTTATTTGTGGTGGTGCTTATGGTGGCTTTTCCGTAAGGAATTTAGAGTTTATTAGGTTTGGCAAGGGAATCCTGAGTGATAAAGTGGAAGAATGCTTCAGGAAATTCTGGAACCTGCAGTGAGTTTGGAATCTGTATGAAATTGAGATTTAGATTCTCACGATTTCCTAATGCTACCCCGAAACCCAGTAGTTGAGACAGTCATAGAGCTTCAGTTGTGCTGCCCCGGTTCCCCATTTTAAAAGGAACACGTTGCTTTCATCTAGAATGTTCTGAGCTCTGAGTGCTGCCAGCGGAGTTTCCAGCTCTCTGCATCAGAGGGGAAGCCAGGACTGCGCTCACGGTGTCGCGGCAGCTGGGAGCTGAACCTGGACCTCAGGCACGTGTGATGCTGACCATTTTCTGTAAACTCCAAGGGTGCAGTGGTCTCCTTGGCACTGTATCCCGGCCCGCGGGATAGTCGAAGCAGGCCCTGGAGGAGGGGGTGGGAATTTGGGGAACAAGAGATACGAGAAATGGAGACAAGACAGTGCTCTGATCAAGTCTCGTTTAATGGCGGTAATGCAGTGCCTTATATACACTTGGAGGGGAAGGGGTTGGGCAAAGGCGAAAATGATCTCATAGTGGAGGCGTGGCCAGATAGGTATTGGTTTCTCTGGTCGAACGTCATGTTGCACCTGCGCTGTCAGGTAGTAATTTTCGCGGGCGCGGGTAAAATGGGTGAAGAAGAAGCAGGAAGAGCGCCATCTTTTATGAGGTATTAATACAGGGAAAAAGGTAAAGATAGGGAGAAGGTGTGGGGTGGAAATGAATATAGCTCAGGCGTTTTTAATCGTCAGTTATTATTCGCTATGGCCGGGGCGTGCAGCTCCGGACAGCACTGTACAGTCTTCTGAAGCTTTTGATGTGTCTGTACTTTATAGATTTTTCAGAAGTAGAAGGACTTTTCCCACACCCTTGGGCTGAGTTTTGTCAGAGGCTGGTGTGTGGGAAGCACCACACCCACATTCTGACAGCGAAGACTCTGGTGCCCAAACGAGGTCAGAGTGGAAATTTGTTTTTCCTTCCCTCCAGTCTGGTCCAGCTGCTCCCTGCTTGGCCAGAAGAAAATCATGCTTATCCAAGTCATAGGCAAACCCCCGAAGTCAAACATTTGTCTTTTTTCTTTAATATACCCATTTAGTTTTTATGGGACGATAGATGGAGAAGTGTTTTTTAGGGGAAAATTAATTTCTTTAATTACAGAGAACTTTTTGGACAAAAACTGTAATCAAGAAGCTATTGTGTAATAAGATCTAGTTAAATACTACAGTTGAAAGCTCTTTATATTTGATCTTAAACTTGGGCCTGGTATGCATGTCCGCACGCTCGTGCTCATGACGCCAGGCTCAGCTGTGAACTACAGGCACGGTACAGACTTTCTGGTTGCTTTTTTGAAAGTCTTACTGCTTGGCCTCTCGGACTCAAATGTTGAGTTAGGTTGATTCTGTTCAGAATGTTCATCCCTCCATCTAGGGTCCAGTCATCTTTCAGGAAGGAACCGTCTTCCTCATCTTTGTCCCCTACAGTATTGTATATTTAATAGTTAAATATTTATAGGTTACACGGGTGACCGATCTGTTCATTAGGAGGCAAACAATGCCAATTTTTACATCATTATAATGGACTTGTTAAATGACTGTTAGTATAATGAAGTTTCCATGGCAAAAGAGGCTTTGCAGATGTGACTGTAACGGACAGTGGGATGGGGGAGGACCCTGGGTTGTCCAGGTGGGGTCTAGCGTCCTCATATGTGCATTGATGGGAGGGAGTACGAGAGTCTGCCTCAGAGGAGGAGACCTGAGGATGAGATAGAGGCCAGAGGGCTGTGGGGCTGAGGGCGGGGGTGGAGTGGGGCCGGAGGGGCATGGGCCAAGGGTGGGGCAGGGGCTGGAGGGGTGCAGGGCTGAGGCCGGGGCAGCGGTCAGAGGGGTGTGGGGCTGTGAACCAAGCTGCATGGTGGCCTCTATGAATTGGGAGACTCCAGGCAGGAGCACAACCTACTGACCCCTTGACTTCAGCCCTGGGACTCCTGACTTCCAGGGCTGAGAGGAGGTTTGCGTTTGTGGTAATTTGTTGCAGCAGCAATAGGAAGTTAATGCAGTGTATCTGTTCTTCACCTCCAAACCTTTGAAAAGTAACCCTGTTGTATCGGCCTTTTGTGTGCCCTAAATTCTTTTTTTTTTTTTTTTTTTTTTGAGACGGAGTCTTGCTCTGTCACCCAGGCTGGAGTGCAGTGGCCGGATCTCAGCTCACTGCAAGCTCTGCCTCCCGGGTGTACGCCATTCTCCTGCCTCAGCCTCCCGAGTAGCTGGGACTACAGGCGCCCGCCACCTCGCCCGGCTAGTTTTTTGTATTTTTAGTATAGACGGGGTTTCACCATGTTAGCCAGGATGGTCTCGATCTCCTGACCTTGTGATCCGCCCATCTCGGCCTCCCAAAGTGCTGGGATTACAGGCTTGAGCCACCGCGCCCGGCCTGTGTGCCCTAAATTCTAATGAGATGGTTTGTAGGAAATAACGGACACAAACGGTGGCAGAACACAAAGTTGGACAGAAGCAGTGTCTTCTGTGGTTCTGTAGTTTGGGTCTGTGAAGTTAGATTTCGGTCAGAGAGTGTGTGGTCTTGTTCAGTGTCTACCTGGAGTACTTGTTCAGAGCTCCTGGGGGAGTGGTCTTTAACACTGTTAGGATTAAAACTTCAAGCACATCAGGGCCAGAGTTCCTGAGTCAGTGTTAGGCGACCTTTGAATAAGAGTTGGCATGTAGAATCTGCCCACTTTACTAGCATGAAGCAGCAGATTTTTTTTTTTTTTTTTGAGATCGAGTCTCGTTCTGTCACCCAGACTGGAGTACAGTGGCTCGGCCTCGGCTCACTGCAACCTCCGCCGCCTGTACTCAAGTGATTCTCCTGCTTCAACCTCCAAATTGCATGATTTTTTTTTCTGTTTTATATACTTAGTATATGACAACTCTGCAAACTTTATCAATACAAATGACATGCCAGAACTTATGAGAATCCAGCATTTTCCCATGCAAATTAGTAGTGATGTGGAATTCCTGGGCTGGTTTGGTTTTATAAGACGTAGGGGCGGATTCTTTGCCTAATTTCTGTGGAGCTAACAATTGTTAATCACCCAACACTCTTACCTCCCCCAACAGCTCAGGTGAGGGGGTTACCCCCGCTGTCATGATGAGAGGCAGGAGACTGAGGCTTAGGTGAGCAGGTGACACATTACTGTCCAGCCCCACCCACCCCGTAGTTTCCTGCCATGGCTCAGCTATGTTCCTACGAGAAAGGACAGACACCCTGGTGCTGGGTAGAATTCCTTGTGAACCCCTTTGCATCCTCCAGGGAGTTCTTGCTTTACGGTGGTGGCTCATGGGGAGGCCTCTGGCCCACTGAGAAAGTGACTCATGTTGTAACATTACTGTCTCTCTGTCCGGCTGCTGTCGATTGGGTGATTTGTAAAGAGACATTTATTGCTCACAGCTCTGGAGGCTGAAAAGTCCAAGGTCAAGGCAGTCCAAAGTCAAGGCACCTGCACATCTGGTGTTCCAGGGCCTGTGGCATACAGAGGGCAGCATCTCACCGGGTCTTGCATGGCAGCAGGCGTCTCATCGGGACTCATATGGTGGAGGAGCAGGAGGGCTCCTCCATCTCCCAACAAGGACACCAACCCCAGTCCTGAGAGCAGGACCTCCCAAAGGTCCCACCTCTTAATGTATCCCATCGGAGATGGTTTCAGCATGAGGTTTTGGGGACATTCAGGCCAAAGCCATTGCTCTGCCACGGTGTTAGGGCTGCATGGCATCATTACTGCAGCAGAGCCACAGCCTTCTCATGTGCATTTGCTGCAGGAGGAAGACGCAGGTGCCTGTGCATGTTGGGGTTCAGTGCAAGAAGTTGAGACCCTCTGGGAATCTTAGCAGGAGGAACTTAAGGCTTTGAGAACTGACACCTTAGGACTGTACTTTTCTTCAGACTGTAAAAACCTTGGTGTGTGATAATACTGAACATTTCCTGAGCCCTGTGATCCTGTAAAACAGTGGTGGTTAAGACATTCCCCCTCCCTACAACTAGGCCCCCACTTTTACTGCAAGAAGCCCCTTCCCATGTGGCTTAGGCTGACTGGCGGATGACCATTTACCGAGGAGAAGGCCAGACACAGGCCTTCAAACCCCCCATCTCTGCCTTATAAGTGACTAGCTAAACTGTCTGTTCCCACTGATCAATCACCTCCCACCTTGAAATGGTTCTTCGTGGTGCAGTTGCGCCTAGGGGGGTGGACTTGTCTTTGACTGTTGCCTTCCACAGAGGACGGTTAGGGTGGGCAGGAAAGAATTCTCTGCTACACGTCTGCATTCCAGGCTGTTTCCAGAAGTGGGAATTCTTGTGCCCTGGAGTCTGGGAATGGATTTCTAGTGTCCCAGCTTCAGGTGGAGTTGAAATTGAGTGAGACAACCCGCCACACCCATCTGGAGCCAGGAACTAGAGCCATTTTTAAAGTGGCAGTTTCTCCATAAGATGACCCAAAAAATGCGCTCAGCACGTTTCTTTCTTTCTCATATGCATTTGGCCATCTAAAATGGGAATGGTGGTTTTTTGAAGTATGGATGTAGTTTTAAATTTTGAGTATTGTAAACCTTAATGTAGCTTCTTAAAATGTTTGCCTGATTATTTGGAGATTTACTAAACCTTTGGAGTGGTAATCATGAATTGATCTCTATGACTTTGCTTTCTATGATGCAATGAAAGTACTCTAATGAAAACCTCTGCAGTTGGGTCAGCAGGCGATTGGCCAAAACAAATTCTGCTTTTTGGGTTTCTTTAACCAAACAAGGGAGGAGAGTGTAGGCCGAAGTGGCAAATTCATTTCAGAGCACGCCAGAGCCCTCAGTGATTGAGCAGCCTTCTCAGGTGAACGTGTAATGTGCCGTGAGTCTTGGCAAGCCTGGCTACTGATGTGTGCACGTGACATCACAGAGCCACACCTAGGAAGATGTGGTTTCTGTAACAAGCTTTGGAAAACCAAAGTTCCACTTAATTATCCAACTTTGTTATAGAAAAAGCTTAGATCAGATGGCCAAAGACCTGATTGTTTCATGGTTGAGACATGGTTATAAAATTGCCCTTACTTGGTGCCAATCGGTGTTGGTCCACAGTGATACTCCTCCAACCTCACTGAATAGCTTGGAGACTGATATGAGACTGTGAAAATCTCCTTAAGGTGAAAAGGGCTCTGGGGCACCCGGGAATATCCGCACACCTGTGGCCATTCCCCTATAAGGTGGAAAGGACGGCTGGGTCACGCGGGAGCATCCGCACACCCATGGCCGTCCTCTTTAAGGTGGAAAGGGCTGCTGGGGTGCCCCGCAATATCTGCTCACCCGCGGCCATTGTTCCTGTCCCCCTTTCTGCTCAATCACCTCTGTGTTCCCGCATTCAGGCTTTGGGACAGCTCGTCCCCTGGGCTGGTGAGGAAGGAGTGGGAGGTTGTTCTGAGGCTCTGTCACTGTCTGCCCTGTCATGAGCTGGGGAACGCAGTGGCAGTGACCCTGGAGGAGTCTGGTCAGTGAGGGCTCCGGCAGGAAATGCTGAGGCTTGAGGTGGCTCTGCCAGTTGTAACCAAATGTCTTCCCTCTTATTTCCATGATTCCTTCTAGTTCTGCACCTTGCACTGCAGAGTCTCTGTGTGTCTATAAATATACATGAGTTACGATACAGGTGTCTCTTTCCCCTCTGTCTGGGGCTGGGCCCAGGGAGTGAAGTGCAAGACTCCCTTACTGCTGGATGCTCACCAGCACGAGGCACTGCCTACCCTGCTAACGAATGCCTACAGCGAGTCCTGGAAGCCTCCTTCTGAGCACCTGGCCTGTTGACGGTGTATACGGGAGACAACTGAGCTCCCCTTGCCCCACCCTGAGCAGAGACTGGGGAGGCGGCGGTAGCACTGCCCCCATGGTGCATCCTTGGTGCATGGAGGAAAGTGTGTTCATGCTTAAAACACAGCTCATCCTCTCAAAAGCAGGGTGACAACCACATTTACTTCTGGAATCTTAAAAAAGGGCCCGTCTCTTTGAGAGAAGAACGTGGTATGTATGTGTGTACCTCCATTGTTTTCTTTGAGACAGTTTCCCTCTGTCACCCAGGCTGGAGTGCGGTGGTGCGATCTCACTGCAAGCTCCGCCTCCCGGGTTCATGCAATTCTCCAACCTCAGCCTCCCGAGTAGCTGGGACTACAGGCACCCGCCACCACCCCTGGCTAATTGTTTGTATTTTTAGTAGAGACGGGGTTTCACCGTGTTAGCCAGGATGGTCTCGGTTTCCTGACCTCGTGATCTGCCCACCTCCGCCTCCCAAAGTGCTGGGATTATAGGTGTGAGCCACCGCGCCGGGCCGTATGTGTGTACCTATTTACAAGTCTTGCCTGACCTTTGCATTTAAAAATTTTTGAAAAACTTAAGGATGTAACTGACAAGAACTTGATAGGTTTCTCCAAGGAAAAATTTGGAAAAGTCAAGTGAACCCATAGTGTGTTTTACTTCTATGAGTCCCATACTTGGATTTTTAAATGTGGGCAAAACATCTGTATGTTCTTCAGCCTGATTTCCGTGGAATCGTGAATGAAACGTGCTGAAGTTGCCATGCGGATTTTGTTATGTGGCGGTGACAAGTGGGGCTGGTCATTAAACAACTGGAGGGATCCCTGTCCTTTCTGTGCTCCTGTTGGACACTAGGCACGTGCTTGGGTGTTTTCTGTGTGTGTGGACAAGATGAGGACAGAATTTCCAGATTCACACGGTGGTATCTTCTCCCTTTTCTGTTAAAACGTGTCTTCTGCTTCTACATAGACCAAGTGTTTCTTTCTCTTGCCTGTCTATATAAACACTGTTTAACAAAAACTGTATTGTAGACATGTGAAGCTGAATTCCACATGATACAGCAGATAGAGATGACTGAGTATACTGTTTTGGGGAAGGAAGGTTTAAAATGATTTTTACCTTTTTCCCTGAAATAGGGAATAATTTTAACTTTTTCCCTGAGATAGGGAATAATGAAATGAGAAAATAATTAAATTTTCCCATTTAATTGTTAGATTATATTTAATTATTAGATTATTCATGTATTGCAAGAGAAAAAGGAACTAGATCACCCCATGTACCCAAATGAAAATTTAAAGGGTATGGGCGAGTTCATTTGAACTCCTTTAATTTGTTTTAGTTTGTTTGCTTTTGAGAGTCTCACTCTGTTTCTCAGGCTGGGTGCACTAGTGCAATGACAGATCACTGCAACCCCAACCTTCTAGGCTGCAGGTTCAGGAGTGGTCAGAGGAGGCCAGAGGAGGCCCTTGTGATGCGAAGCTAAACGTTTAATGATGGCGCTGCTGAGTGCATGAGCCGCGTCAGCCCAAGAGTCTGGGTAGGAGGGAACGGCGGGGTGGAGAGAAGACTGGACAGATAGGTGCTTTCCTCGGCCCCTGGGAGCACGGTCAGGTCCATGCTCAGACGTCCTGGTTTCTCCCACATTGCCATAAATAGCAAGGGAAGGACTCGGGGCACCCAGGGACCTCAGGGGTATAAGCTGTGTCCTCGCGTGGCCCCAGCTGTGGCCAGTGATATTGTTCTCTTTAACCTCAGGCTTATTTTCTATAAAAACACAAAGGGACAGAAGTAGTTCAAGGGCCTCTAAACACTTACGTAATTGTTAATAGGCCTACTTTTATGCTTTCTTATGTATTAAGAGCAAATCATGAAACAAACTCATTTCTGTTTGAAGAAATCTTTACGGTTCTCATTTTTGTGGCAAGCAACATTGATTCTTTGCTTAGTGAGCGTTAGTGCCCTCCTGCCCAGTGCGGTTGCCTGGCGTGTCCTCGCACACACCTCTGTCCATTGGTCTCCGTTCACCTTTCCGCCTAGAATTGTAGGAGGGGCGCTGGGATCTTAGGGCTAGAAAGAAACTCTGAAGACCACTTTTAGGGGCGGCTTTTAGTCAGGGCTCTCCAGAGAGACAGCCAGCCGGGTGTGCGTGTGTCTCCAGGGGGAGGCTTGCTGCAGGGGCTACAGAGTCCAAGAAGCCCCAGGACCCACAGCCTGCAAGCTAGAGTCCTGGGAGGGTGTGGCTTGAAGACTTGAGAAGCGGAGGGTGCAGATCCCACCCGGGTCTGAGGAGCTGAGACCCAGGAGCACGGGCTGCAGAAGACAGATGTCACTGGCCTATCAGCCAGACAGGTGGAGTGAACCCAGTTTTCCCCACCTTGCTGTTTTACTCGGGCCCTGGGTGGACAGGGTGGTGTCCCCCACACCGGCGAGGATGGGTCTCCACTCAATCCAGAGGCAAACATGCATCTCACCCAGAAATAATACAGAACCAGCCATCTGGGCACCCCGGGCACGCTCAGGTTGATGCACAAAACCAACGCCACGCGTGGCCCTGACGTCTGCGTGTTCGCATCACTCCACGCACATTGCTCGGTCATCGTCTCGGTGAGTTTGTAAGCTCGTTGTGTGGTTCTGGGGCTCTTTGTCCCGGGTGGTGGTGGTGGTGATGACAGGCTCCCCATTGCCCCAGCTCAGGTATGGAAGGTGATGGCACCAACGGCTCCTTGTTTCTCAGACACTGGAGCGGGTGCTCTGTGCGGCCAGTTCCACCTGCAGCAGCATCTGTTTCCTATGCCGATTCCATTCGGAGTGTGCGCCTCCCTTCTGTTGAGGGTGTAGACTTCTTTCAGGGAAGAACTGTGTCCTGTTCGCCTATATCTCCTGTGGTGTATCTCATGGCTGAATAAGTAGCTATAGTATACTTTGGTGGCTGAATGATAGGTTCATTGGAAGGAAAACTTGATACTTTTTTTTTTTTTCTTTTTGGGATGGAGTTTTACACTCAACGCCCAGGCTGAAGTGCAATGGCACGATATTGGCTCATTGTAAACTCTCCCTCCCGGGTTCGTGATTCTCCTCCCTCAGCCTCCCAAGTAACTGGGGTTACGGGCGTCTGCCACCATGCCTGGCTAATTTTCGTATTTTCGTTAGAGACGGGGTTTCACCATGTTGGCCAGGCTGGTCTTAAACTCTCGACCTCAGGGGATGCACCCACCTCGGCTACCCAAAGTTCTGGGATTACGGCCATGAGCCACCACACCCAAGAACTTAATACCATTTTTTTTTAAAATCATAATGGGCTTGTTAAATGCTTACGTTAATGTTTATTTTTAAAAATGTTATCTGTGACCTTTCAGCTTTTCATAGCACTTCTCGTGTGAATATTTTAAAAAGGCCCTTTACTCGTGGGGGAGAAGCAGTTATCCCTTTCAGCAGAGGGAGATGGAGGAACAGGCCCTCGTGGGTCTGAGCACAGGCAGTCACCCCAACCTTGGTGATGGCTTAGGTCTGTTCTCCGTTCACCGTAGCGCATCCACTCTCATTGTCAGCTTAAAAATAAGCTTTTTCCTCTTTCTAATCAGAACAGTTAGTTTGTTAACCATCACGTTAAGGTATCGAGAATGATGGCTTTCAGGCCTCAGATATGACACAAGTAGTAAATGCAGCTGACCCTGAACAACATGGGTTTTGAGCTTCGAAGGATCACTTATGTTAATTATTTTCCAACCAACCCTTACTGAAAAAACCTGGCTTTGTGGAGGGCTGACGTTTCCTACATGCGGTTCCATAGGGTGGCCGCGGAGTCCTGTGGATACGTAGATTTGGGTAAACTTGGAGGGTGTTCTGGAATCCATGTCCCTGTGTATACAGAGGGACAACTGCAGCTTTTTAAAAGTTTGTGTCCTGCCTTGTCCTAAAAAGGCTCCAAGGTAGATGCAAAATTATTTCATCCTTTTGGTTTTCTTGGTGGGATATTGATGTTTATTCTTCAGTGTCTAAAATCCTGAGTGAACAGAGTTGGTGCTTCAGGAACAAAGCCATTCTGGAAACATATATTGAGATATCCACCTTTTCTTCATGGTTTCACAAAAGGCCATGATCATATTTTATTCGGTTGAACTGTAGGAAACTGCCAATATTTGCTGTTTTTGGCCTACAAAATGGCAAGTTCGTACGATATTAAAAACAAAGGCTCCCTGGATGGGGAAAATAGGAATCGGTGAGAACCTGAAGTTGTCTGTCATGGCCTCTGAGTCACAGGTAAATAAACCTGTGTGAGGGGAAGTTGGCTGTACAGTATTTTCCTTCTGTTTTGAGACTGTCAGAAAAAGGTAAGTTCCATTGCGTTGGGTCCCTTTTCCTCACCTTTGCTGCAGAGGGGACTTGCCATTATACCTCTTGTTTCCAGTGCCCAGGAGGCTGATGCCACATAGAAGACCTGCAGGTCAGTGGATGTGAAACAGGCAACGGACACGCTGTGCATCTTGGGACGCATCTGAGAAGTACGTGCTTGCAGCAGGTCTGAGGTGAGGTCGTGTTCCATCTCCTCTCCCTTCTCTGGCTTTGCAGGCCTTTGAAGTTGGTCCTGGAAAGTGAAATTAGTTAATGCTGATTAGCTCCAGGTCAAAGCCGGGGGGCCGAAGAGACCCACCCTTCACTCAGGGTGTGAAGCATTGGGCCTTACCATCAGGAGGTAGCAGGGACTCGAGAAATCCCCACATGCCCTCCAGTTCCCTTATGTTGAAATTTTTTGTACTCAGCCATGCTGGGTTATTTTGGGAGGTAAATGGGGGATTCACATGGGGGTGTGCAGTATTCTCAGGTGTCAGGTGTGAGAGTTGAATTTGTAGAAGCTGTGCGCATAGGAAAGGACCTGACAGGGAGTGCTGTTTACACGGAGCCAATTTAACGCGAGATCTGTGCTCTGCCTGGGTCCGTGTCTGACCGGTGTCTCCCAGTCTGCAACAGGACGTTCATGTGCCTCGGTGCCATCGTCCCACTCTGTATAGACGTCTGAGGAACTGTGCGCGGATGCTCTGTGAGAGAGTTGTGATTATGAACTGAGAAACAGTGAACAAACCCTGAATTGGTTAGCACTGGTTCCACGGCCACTTCTGCCGTGGTTGGAGTCATTCATAATAAAATGTGCTGGACTCCTATGCAGAGCTCTGAATTTCAGAGGCCCTTTAACTCGGCAGCTAACCAGCCGCTTCCTTCAGAAGACATTTGAGTCCCCTTTACCTACCAGGGTGACCCTGGGAGTTTGAAGATGAGTGAGACAAGCCCTCCCTGTCTTGTGGATTTTACTGTCCAGAGGGGAGACAGATGTGGATGGTGAAGGGGGCCCTATCAGAGGTCAGCGCACGTCAGTTTGATTTCTTCAGCACTTGCTGTGTTCAGGCGGTGCCCTGGGCCATGTGCAGAGCATCTGGGGACACTGCCCATGGCATCCCAGGCACAGCTAGCATCTGCGCCATCTTCATACTTGGCCTGAGTTTTGGGGAAGTACCGAGGACGGCTTCTGACTTGGCTGGAGAGAGTTGGAAGTGAGGGTAGCCCTCCACAAGGAGATGATCGCCAGCTGATTCCTCAAGAAAGAGAGGTGGTCCCCACATGGGCAGAGCAGGGCAGCATGCACAGACCTGGGTGTGGGGTCTGGGGCATGTGCATCTGAGTGGGGTCTGCTGGGAGACAGCAGGGGTGAGGTGTGAAGGCAGTTGGAATTGACAGGATAAATGATCACTAAGGCGATGCTGGCAAAACGTAAAATCGGGACTCTCTGGGGTAAAGGTGGACTTAGGGTGACCCTGGGCATAGGTATTTTCAGGCTCTGAAGGCAGAGATTTAGGAAATTGGGGCAGAGCTGAGCCCCAGATGAGGATGAAGACCACCCTTGGGATGTTGAATGAGACAGGGGTGGAAACCCAGTGAATGTTGTTGGGTCAGTCCAGCAGGAAGGCAGCAGAGGAGACCGGTGTCCTCAAAGGCCCCATGGGGCCTGCCTCTCAAAGTACAGGCATTACAGGCATGAGGCACCGCTCCCTGCCGATACTTTTAAAATTTCTAAGCTACTCTCTCTCATACCCACTCCCGTATTTTTTTTTTTTTTTTTAGACTAGGTTTATGGCTATATTTTTTCCAAGGGAACCAAACAGTTACCTGTTTGAAGTACAAATAACACTGTGTTTAAAAACCGAAAATGCCAATTTGCATAGAAGTTTCGAAATACCCAGTTGTTTTGAGCCTTGCATTGCAGTGTCACTACCTGCTCTTGAATTTCTACACTATGTATAGATAGTGAGGCAGGGACGGCTCGTACATCTTCAGGTTTCGATTCTACTAACTTGGGCTATATTTTCATTCATTTTGGCACATCTGTGGGTGTGGCAAGCAAGGCCAGGGTATTTGTTTTGAAGCTTGTCCAATAACAGTTGGGAAGATTTTCACATTTTCAGAATTTTCATAGTAATAGTTATAATTGACAAAGAATTTAAAATTGTGTAGTCATTATTTTGCTTTTTTCTAGATATGCCCTGAAACAGGGTTGCTAACTATCATTCTACATCACAGGATTCAGAACAGTACCATTTTGGAGCAGAAGCCTGTAATCGAGGAATTCCACCTAGTCAGTTCACTTTAAACTTGTTTAAAAGGTTTTCTTTATCCTAGTTGGCACCTGTGGCTATAGTTTGTTTTCACTGCTGAGGAATATTCCATGATGGAAACCCTAATTCACCTGTTTTTCATATCGGTGGACATTTGGATTATTTTGGGAGGGTGTGTATGTCTATTCAGCCTTCGTTTTTTCAGGATTTTTTGTAGAAGATAATGTAACAGTGTAAATCCTCTGCTACGGAGCCAACACGAACCCTGATGACAGCCACACAGACTCATGCACAGACTTTCAGGCCTTGTTACCAACGCACAGAACCATTTTCTTAAGTTGAAACCCAGTAGCAGAACCTGAAGCCATGTGAACGGGTCCTCCGATCTTACACTTGGAATTCACTTTTTATTACTATGTCTGCTGATTAGGAAGCATATCAATTATACAGAAATCTGAGAATATAAAATTACACGTTTATGACAGAAAAAAACTTATTTAATATTCCAGAACACATGGCTGTGTTTTTCCCTCATGGCCCACCACTGTTTTCTTTGCTTGAAATGGGAAATGACACTTGAAGGCGGTTTTCTAGCAACTGTTAGACTGGCATAGTTCTTTGGAGACAGAGGATGTAAAGCACATGGAGAATTTCTGTTTGTGGAATGTGATTTCCCGGTCACCTCATTCAGGCTGCCGCCACCTTCCCCTCTGGCCACCTGCATCATGGGACGTCTGAGGAGGTCCCTGTTTCATCCTCTGGAAATTCTGAAAAGGAAGGAGAGGAGGGTGTGCAGGGTGTGGTGCATTTGTGTTGGTCCTTCCAGCTTTTATTTGGAGTCTCGGCTGCCTTGATGGTTCCTGCCTTTATGTCCCTAGCTCGTGGCTTTGTCCTTGTGTCTAACTCACAGGCAGGCAGATGGAAAGGGAAGTTGTATTCAGCCAACAGCTTGATCTTATTCTCAAGGCTCAAATCGACTGGGTATTTGGAGACTTCTGTGCAAATGGGCATTTTTGGTTTTTAAACATGGTGTCTTATTTGTACTTCAAATGGGTAACTGATTCTCTTGGAAAAAATGTAGCCATAAAACTGGTTCTTTAAAAAAAAAAAAAAAAAAAAAAGGGAGTGGGTGTGAGAGAGTGGCTTAGAAATTACACCAGTAATGGTTGGGCCTGGTGGCTTACGCCTGTAATTCCCGCACTTTGAGAGGAGGAGGCAGGTGGATCCCCTGACGTTAGGAGCTTGAGACCAGCCTGGTCAACATGGTGAAACCCCGTCTGTACTGAAAATATGAAAATTAGCCAGGCATGGTGACAGGTACCTGTAATCCCAGCTACTTGGGAGGCTGAGGCAGGAGAATCACTTGTACCCGGGAGGCAGAGGTTGCAGTGAGCCGAGATCACGCCACTGCACTCCACCCTGGGCGACAGAGCAGAAACTCCATCTCAAAATAGGAAGAAAAAAAAAAACACCCCGGTAATGGAAACCTGATTGCGTCATCTGTGATGGAGATGGCAGATTATTTCATTTTTAGTGACAGGATGAATTGGATATGTTTGCAGTATTCATCTTGACAAGGGAAATGGTGAGAACCAAATGTGCCTCCCAGCTTGGGCCTCGCCGTTGGCAGAAGACCCTGGCGGGCAACAGACTGGAGACTCTGAGACCGAGGGGAGAATTCTCATGCCATGATGCTGGTGCAGTGTGCGCTTCTGGACTCCTGCTGGAGGGAGCGGCCCCTTTGCCTTGCAGGCTTTGGTGCTGTGGAGACCTTAGGACCTGCCCCTCCTGGCACACCTTTGGGTGTGGCGAGCAGTGCCAGGGCTGAGGCACAGGTGCTGAGCCCGGAAAGTGGGACGGGAGAGGCTGCACACGCCGGCAGGCGTCTGCTCCAGCAGCCTGGGGTTTCCGCAAGGGGGCGGGGCGTTGGTTTTCCTCCTTGAATTTGGGTGGGGAGGGTGTCCTGGGGTGCTGTGTCTGCACTTGTGTTGCTCTGAGGTCAAGTTGTGGCCCCGAGTCCCTGTCCCTCTGCCAAAGTGAGGGTTTGCCCATTTTCAGGTCAGATTTCCCTTGGGTCCGGGTCTCTAGGAGTGGGGCACATTCGAAGGGGGCGTGAGCACGGTGGACGTGCGTGGGCCTCTTCCTCTCCCCTCAGCTCCTGGGCTGTGTGTGAAGAGCTGCCCAGCGGAATCACTCTCCTGCCTGGTGTTTCATTCACCAGAAATCGTTCTCACTGTGGACTGTTGAGTCAAATGTAATCCAGGAATGGAACGTGCTGTTGCTGGATGCCACACACAGCATCAGGAGCTTAGTTGGGGATTATATGATCTGACCCCACACCTTACAAGTAAAGACTATAGTTGTCAGGCGTCTGAGCCCAAGCCAAGCCATCGCATCCCCTGTGACTTGCAGGTATATACGGCCAGATGGCCTGAAGTAACTGAAGAATCACAAAAGTGCAAATGCCCTGCCTGGACTTAACTGATAACATTCTACCAGAAATAAGTGAAAATGGCCGCTCCTTGCCTTAAGTGATGATTTGTGTGTGTGTGTGTGAAATTCCTTTTCCTGGGTCATCTTGGCTCAAAAAGCTACCCCACTGAGCACCTTGTGACCCCCACTCCTGCCCGCCAGAGGACAAGCCCCCTTTGACTGTAATTTTCCTTTACCTATCCAAATCCTATAAAACGGCCCCACACTTGCCTCCCTTCGCTGACTCTTTTCAGACTCAGCCCATCTGCACCCAGGTGAAATAAACAGCCATGTTGCGCTCACAAATCCTGTTTGGTGGTCTCTTCACATGGGCGTGCATGACAATAGTTAAGAGGATACTGAAGTCTTTGGCAGCTCCAACAACTTTTTCAGTTTGTGTCAGGACATTTTAGGCAGAAGGAAAAGCTTGCTTAGAGAATCTTACAGAAATGTTTGGTGCAGTGCCATTAACTCGTGGAATAAATGTGTAACTTTCCATGGAGGCCCTCTGGAAAGAGATGCACTTTGAGTGCACCCTGGCCTGCTCGCTCCAAGAATCGGCCGTGTCACCCCACTTTCCGTGGGTCTGCAGGTGTGCATGGTCCATTGCCCTGCACTGTGGCCATGGAAGGGAAGATGATCTGGAATGTTGCCGACAGTTATCGGTGTGTGTTGATGTGTGCTGCTTTCTACAGGGGAGAACATTTCTGTTTAATAAACATCTCATTAGGATGATGACTGCAAGATATTTGAGTCTCATTCAATAGTGTCTCTGGGTTCCTTCTGTTTTTAATCTTTCTAGCACTAGGCAAGTGAAGACATGGAAAGTAAAAACTCATCGAACTTGTAGAGACATGGTGTTGTGTAGGAGCAGACTGTAACCTCTGGCTCTGTTTTTAAAGATTGTAGTAAACCTCTTACCTGGCATGGTCAGGTTGTAAATTATCTTGTTTAATCGAAATGTGTATGAGTCAAAGCTGGCGCCTGCATTGTTGATGAAATACAAGATTTTAAGGGAATATTTCAATGTGCCGTAAGATACCAACAAAGTTCCTCACTGAGGTTCGGCGCGGGTTCGGAGGAGCTGGGCCTTAGGTCACCGGAGTCGTCTCTGGGAGCAGATGTTCAGTGTGGGCATTAGTCACTTAGCCTTTCCAGAGCCGAGGAACAGCTCTCTGTGATGGTTTTCGGAACCTGTTTTTAGAGTCAGTTTGTCCCACTTGACTCGAAGTTGCCGCGCAGTTTCAGACCTTTGCCTCCACCGTGCGCTCGTTTTCTTGTCCCCTGATAACTGCCTCGGTTGCCCCGGCCTGACATTTGAGCCTCGTCGTTCATGGACACAGGCTCCGTGGTGGGGCCAAGGCCGCGACTCCGGCTTGCACAGTTCCGTGCCTCTCACCATGGTTTATCACATCACTCCCAGGATCTCCCGTTTAAAGGAAGAGTGTCCCTTTCCTGCAGGCCCTGTGTGGTGTGGAAACCACCCCTACCTACCTTTCTCCCGTTTGAACTGTACCGTGAAGCTATTTCTGTCTTAGCCAACTGTCAGAATTTAAGGAACAGTAATTTAAGTAACTTACCACATGCTTCTCAGCAGTTCTTTATGAATTTCATTCTGTTGTGAAATTATTGCAGTTTTCACAGCTATGCTGGTCTCAGGTTGTGGCCCTTGAAATGAATTGCCTTCCCCATTGTGTGTTGAGGTTGTGCCTGGGAGCTGTTGAGGCCTCACCTCTGCTTAGGGCAGTGGCTTTGCTCTCCTGACAAGAGAAATAATCTTTTTTAGAGCATTTCTAATGTGGTTTTTGCTTCCAGACAGAATTACTTTTTTCATAGAGACAGTCACTAAAGTCATAAATTATGCTCAGGACGGACACACGGGTCAGCTGACAGAATGAAGTCCAGACCAGATCCAAAGAGGCAAAAGCAGTTCAGTGGAATTTGAGTCTTTTCAACAAATGGTGCTGGAATTATGGGACAGCCGTATGCAAAAGAGTGAAAACAGGGAGAAATTTCTGTATGAAAATTAAGGTGGACCATAGCCCTGAATGTAAAATACCAAACTACACAACCTGTAGAAGAAACGGAAATTGTCGAGACCTAGGGTGAGAGCTCTTAGCCATACCATGATGCATAATCAAGGAAGAAAACAAGTAGGTAAGACTCATCAAAATTAAACTTCTAATATAAAAGACACCCCTAGGGAATTGAAGAGACACATTTTCGATAGATGGGGAGATGATGTCTATGAACCATGCAGCCGGCAAAGGACTCGTATCCAGAATGCACAGGACTCCCACGGCTCATGACAGAGAACAAACTACCTGACTTTAAAGCGGAAGAGACCTGAACAGATGCTTCGCTGAGAAGGACGGGAGGATGGCCCGAAAGCATCTGAAATGACCTTCAGCGTGACTGGTTGCACCGAGATGTGCACCGAAGCTGCAGTGAATTTGTTCACACCCCTGCTGGATCGCCTGACTAAGGTCTTCCGACAGCCCCAGGTGCTGGTGAGGACAGGCAGTAGGGACTCCTGTGCGATGCTGGGGTTCAGCATGGTGCAGACAGCTTGGCGGTTTCTTATAAAACTGAACTCACACAAACGTGGGGCCAGGTGACCCCAATCCTGGGTATTTACCCTAGAGAAACAGAAGCTGATGTTTAAGAAAAACTGTGCCCAGATGTTAATAGCGCTGTCTATAGTTGCCCAAAACAGGTTACAATGTGCCACAGCCATACGTGTAATAATAAACACCCAGCAGCCCCGAGGCCTGGCTGTTGATCACAGAACACCCTGGGTGCACCTCCAAGCACGATGCCCAGGAAATCATGATTTTGTGAGTGTTTTGCCACAACACTCGCAAAAGACAGACCCGGGGGATGGGAGAACACAGAGAGGGTGGTTGCTGGGAATGGGAGGGTATGCTTATGAGGCCCCGTGAGTGGGTTTGGGGCTGTTGGACTGTTCTGCTTGTGTGATGATGATTGTGGGAATATGTGTGCCGAAATTCACAGAACTGAACACTGTCCACTTTACAGTAATTTTTAAAAAGTGGCAATAGGTTCATTTTCAGGACTGTTTTTAATTGAAGATGGAGTTTGCCAATGATTCATTAGGGCAAGCCTGTCTCAAGAGTTGGTAGACGATTCGTTAGAGGCCTGTCTCATGGCCCTTGGGTTGGGTTGGGTTGGGTTGGGATGGGATGGGATGGGTTGGGATGGGTTGGGATGGGTTGGGATGGGGTGGGGATGGGTTGGGATGGGTTGGGATGGGTTGGGATGGGTTGGGTTGGAAAAGCCTTCCCTGTTGCGGGCAGTAGCATGGGGCATGGAAAGGATATTGGCAAGGAAACACATAGAATCCTTTGAGGAAACGTGTGTTTCTAACTTGCTATAAGATAGAATTGGAAATTGTAACGGTTTTGTTTCCTAGAGTCTTGGTAGAATAGGGAAGACCGTGTAATAAAAGCTAATTTTGAAATGAAGAATTTGAAAGATTTCAACAGCAATAGCTCTAGGAAGTCACCCTGGAAATGTTTTTAAAGATGTTCAGTAGCGATAGCTCTAGGAAGAGTCACCCTGGAGTTGATTCTTGAGCATTGGTTTCCTGGCTGTATCTTCCGACTTTCATTTTTGAATTTTGCTGTGTGTTGGGGATGTGTGGGAATAGCCATCCCCAGGTGTTGGGTAGGAGTGGTCCTGCAGGGGGGTGCATGTGCCCCGAGGCCTGAGGCACTGTTTCCACCTAGCTTGGAACATGGGGACTCTTGTCAGTGGCTGGAGTAAGAGTACCAGCCTGGCAGGCGGGGGGAGCCCCGGGGTGGTCTGGGCACTGTCCTCCCTGCCTGCAGGATGGCAGCTGGAGGAGCTTGAAGGCTGCCTGCCTCGTGGCTGTCAGCGCAGCAGCTCCTCCTGGCCCTGGAGCAAGCTTTGGGTCCATGAGTCTCTGCGCCAGGACTTGCCTCCTGGGACCTCCGCCACTGTCCTGAGGGCCCTGGTGCCACTTTCCCAATGGGACCCAAGCCTCAGGCAGCTGCGACCCCAGATTTGGTTGCTTTCCCTGCCGTCTCATTCCAGCACGAGTGCTCACCTCACTCAATGTAGAGCCTCAGGTTCCTTCAAGATCCCCAGAGACGGAATCTCCAAATTTTACAAGATAGTTGGCGACAAGATTTGAGTGGCACTGATTTAAATCGGCTTCCAGAGTTTAAGTTCCCAAGACACAGTCCTGCTCCTTCCCTGCCGTCATCCTGTGTGGCTGGTGTGGATGTGGGTTTTCCGGAGGGTGGGGTAAGGCAGGTCAGCAGCAGGGGAATGGCTCATTATTGATCGCTCAATGCCTTGAGGATAACTGGGATTAATGACCTTTATAGGGCTGTAGGTTTGGGGTGTGTGTGTGTGTGTGTGTGTGTATATGTGTGTATATATATGTGTGTGTGTGTATATATATATATTTAAACGAGGTGGACACGGTTATCACTGCATTTTTCTGACATGAAACGTGGAGAGCAGAGGGTTTAGGAAACTCCTGAAGCCACACTGTCAGTGGGACCCGGGCAGTCTGGCCTTAGACCCTGCACTGTTTGCCCCTCGCCACGCTGTCAGCAGACCCGGGTGGTCTGGCCTTAGAACTCATGCTGGTTGCCCCTCCCTGCCACGTTATGGGGTTTTTCCTGTCTCTGGGCAGCATTTGATAGCTTGTGAAACAAGACCAAGACTTACTATGAGTGGATATGCCATTATCTGAGATCCAGGACGTTTCCTGGACCTGGCGTTGCCGATGTCACGTAAGGGGAGGTAAAAACGTTTTCACTGTGGTCATTGGGGCTCCTGAAATGGTGTTTTTCCCAGTGAAAATTTGCTCATAAAAATCTGTTAACTCAATACTTTGTGAACAGGAAGAAGTGTGTTGGGCTCTAGTTAAATGTCGCAGAGCCACAGAAGTAAATGAGGGCACCTTCCGAGCACAGCCTCCCTGAGGAGGCCAAGGATGTTTGCCTGGAGGTTTTGCCGTGAAGCAGGACTTGGGCAGGGCTGGTCTGCCTGGAGAGGCCTCTGCCAGATGTAGGTTAGTTGAAGTAGTTGAGGGGTGGTGGCGTGAAGTCGGTGGTCCCCGAGGAAGCCCCTAGCAAGGCCGGTTTCCGTGGGATGGAAGACTGCCGTTCAGTGGCTGTAATCCTGGCTTCACGAGTCTGACATACAATCCTGCACTTGGATTCTTGGATCCCAGCCAGGTCAGATGGCCCTGAAAGGACATTCGGACTGTGACGGCTGCACCCATTCTCAGCATCTGTAGGGTCTCCTTTGTATGTGTGTGTTTCCATTTTCTTTCAGCACAATTTCTCTCTCCCAGTGAAGTCGCGAGAAATAGAAGGAAACATGGAATGAAGATGTGATTGAGGAAAGTGTGGTGTGGTCTTTGACCTTATTTTGCTTTTGTTGGTGCTCAAGAACTCCACCTGACCTCAGAGCTGAGCGTTTCTGCCAGGAGGTCCTGCCTTTTATCCTACCTCGAGGCCTGTTGAGACACTCCAAGAAGTTTCGTTAACAAGTTGCCTTTTCCTTTTACAGCAGTTGGATATATTTGCAGCAAAACAAAGGAATAACCCCCCAATGTGGTGATGAAATGCATTTAAGTATAGATAACATTCAGTCTTGAAGGGCCTGGGATTTTAATCATCTTTGGGTCATGTAACAAGTGGTGTTGGTGATTAAAATCTCCTGACAGCTTTGTTCTGCCACGTTCCTCAGTTTTGAATGATGATCTTCCTGGTTGTACCTTGGAGGGGCATTTGTGTCGGTAGAGAGCAGAGTGGTGGTTCCCAGAGGCTGGGAAAGGACAGAGGTGAGGCCCCTGAAGGTCGCTGGTCTTCCTGGTTTAGGGGCTCAGCCACCTTCCTGTGTCCGTGTAAATTATATCCAGGATAATTTTCACTCGCCCCACTTTAGTTGAGCATTGGAGCTTCAGGATGTGTGTGCCCACATCACCTGGGCTGTGATCCTGGAGTTAGGTGAGACATTCCCGGGTTTATAGAATTACTCTGAGATGATTGAAAACAGAAGCACTTGAGGCATTCGTAATGCTATTTCTTGAACATAACTTAGGTTCAGTTCTTCAGAAACATTTATCTGAGGAAGCATCTATAATTTTTGTTTTGTGCCACTCAGTGCTAGAAAGAATTGTGCAACACTCAAGTGAGTGGCATTATTCCTCTCCCTCCACCATGCAAGCAAGATTAAAGGTACCTCTGGCTCCCCTCAATCTTCTCGCCTGCAGGGCGCCTGGCGTGGCAGTATACTTTCTTCTGTCTTCTTTTTGGGGAGAATCAGTCGTGTTTGTGTGTGCTGCTCAGCTCAGCCTGGTGCGGTTGTGTGGGTGAGGAGCTTGGTTGCTAGGTGACCCTCCCAGGCCTGCCTCCCACCTCCCTCGGCCTTGTTCTAAACTGACAGATAACCAGTGTGTTTTGGAAGAGGACAGCAGCAGGGCAGGAGAGAGTTTGTTCAGAGTTTCTCCTCGCACTGACGTTTGAGCCTTCATCCAGCCTGGGCCCTTCTACAGAGCTGCCTTTGTGTGTTGCAAACCACTCCCTCCCAGTAACCATGCTTTCAGAGGTTTGGAAATGTGACTGACCTCATCTTCAATTTAAAGCATACTATTAAATTTTAGTGTTGAAACTGATGTATTTTATGGCCTTTATTTGATTTCTCTTGAGTTTTTTCCCCCATATGAGACATGGCATCTTAAGGGAGACAGCCTGGTGTTGGCCCTGTTTCCTAAGGATGGAAGTGAATTCTGAAAGCCCTTTATGTAGGCAGTGAAATAATCAGGGAATCGTTATTTATAGCTATGCCTGTCCATGTAAAGCGAGCATGACCCATAAGCAGAAAAAAGTGCAGCCTGGGGGCAAGGTGAGCCCTAATGCTGCCTGTGCCTCACCTCCCTGCCATGAGGAGCGGAAGTACAAGTGCAGGTAGTTGAGTTAGCCTCCAAGCCCAGCCTGCGCCCCCCTCACATCGCTCTGCATCTGCAGGGGCACAGGCCGTGTTGCCACTCCTCGCTCAGTGCCACGGCTGATGCGTCAGGAATAGGGGGTACTGTCCCCCCCCTTGCTCGGTGCCAGGGATGATCTGTCAGGATCCCTCGTGCTCATCTGGTCGTCATGTCTTCATCACCAGCCTCCTGCTGGTAACGGGCTTGTTAATACCTTGATATGGGTAATAACATACCCATACCAACGTATGTAATCACATACCCATACCAACGTATGTAGTAACATACCCATACCAACGTATGTAATAACATACCCATACCAAGGTGTTGTGGGGCGGTGCTCAATCCTCCGAGGGAGGGAATTGGCCCTTAGCCGATTCATATTCAACAGGACCGGGAAATGGGTTCTTGTTCCATGTCCTGGATGCCAGGAAGTCCTTGTCCTGGACCCTGTAATGCCCGGGGTCTTCCTGAGAAACGCTGGTGCCACTGGAACACAGCCCGGCCTCCTCCAGTTTCTCTGCTTTGTAACTGCACTTGTGTTTAGCAGGTCTTCAGGACTTAGACGCTGCTTGGTGTGAGCCAGGTTTTGTGTGGAAAGAGGACAGGTCCGAGCCGGCAACCAACCAGCCCAGAACCATCTTTTATGCTTCCAGATTCTGTGGCCAAAACTTACCCGTGGATATTGAGGATGATGCATTTCTGCTCCAAGATGTGTGTGGACTCAGCTGGAGGGATAGAAAGGACGTGGAGCCTCTTCACTCCTGGCCTGGGCTAGGACCTGCTGTGTAGCCTCTCAGTGGCACCAGGGCCCCCTTGTGTCACAGCGGCCTTGGGTTGCTGGCACTGCCCCAGGATGTCCCAGGCTTCATGATGTCCAGGCTCCCCTGGCATAGCGGCCTCAGGTGGGTGGCACTGCTCTGACGGACATCCCAGGCTTCATGATCGTAGGACCTCCTTGTGCCATGGCGGCCTCGGGATGGTGGCACTGCCCCAAGGTGTCCCAGGCTCCAAGGCCAGTGTTCCGTCCAGCGAAGGGAAGTTGTACTGTAAGGTCTAGTCTCGGAAGATGCCTGGGGTCCTATCCTTCGGAGTGGTCCTACACTCACCACAAATCAAGCCAGGGGAGGCCCTGCCAGAATTTGCAGGTGTGTTTCAGGTCATCCAATAAGGCCTCTTTTATTTTGGGTTAGTCAGGTATATAATTCTTTTTCTCTTTGGTTTTTTTGAGACAGGCAAAAATAAAAAAAAAAAAAACCTTTTTGTTGCCCAGGCAGTGGTGTGAGCACGGCTTACTACAGCCTCAACCTCCCAGGCTCAAGCAATCCCTCCTGCCTCAGTCTCCTGAGTAGCCAGGACCCACAGGCACATGTTCCACGTGTCCCAATGCCTGACTTATTTTTGTATTTTTTGTAGAGATGGAGTTTTGCAATGTTGCCCAGGCTGGACTCGAACTCCTGGCCTTATGCGGTCCAGCTGCCTCAGCCCCCCAATGTACTGAGATCACAGGCATGAGCCACCGTGCCTGGCCAAGTGTGTTTCTAATTTCAAAGTTAAGAGTACCCAGAGTCAGTTAATGACGTCTCTACTAGAACATGCTGCTTATAGTACATTAGGAAAAATCCAGAACTTGGAAAATGCGCTGGACAGACACAGCCCTTCGAGGTTGTCTGATGAACCCCTGGGGTCTTTAACCATCTGCAGGGATGTACCATGTCAGACTCACTCTTGTCGATGGGCTGAAGCCCAGGTTTCATGAGGTTATGTGTCGGCTTGTAGTCCTTTCTCTGGCAGAGATGCGAGTGACTTCTCACTGAGAGGCTCATCTCAGGGACTTCATGGCCTGAGGGACGGCAGCCTATTTGAGCTGATCGAGCAATCTCGCGCTACCCTTATTTTCTGAAACGCCTATGAGTGACTTCTCATCCGGTCTTTGAAGCGGCTTCATGCCTGCGCTCCTTGGTAATGATTGAATGCTTTTTTTGACACCTTGTCCCCTTTCTTTGGGGTGTTCCAGTCTCAGTTCTCATGTGTTCTGCTTCTACGGGAAGATCTGAAGCTGCTGAGTGTAGAAAGCACTGAGGAGGCTGTGGTCCCACCCCTGTGAGTCTTCCAGACATCATCCTCTCCCCTTGGCGAGGCAGCGTCCATGGCACACCGAGGAGGCTGTGCTCCTGTCCCCCGTGAGCTTTCCAGGAGTCCTCATCTCCCCTCCAGGGGGACGGGAGGAAGCTTTCAAACCCTTCTTAAACTTGTTTTCATGTCTTTGTTTTAACAGATTTCTTTGCATCGTCTCCCTTATCCAGAAGTGAGGGTGAACGCTGAGTTATTCACGGGAGTCAAGAAACCACACGCAGCCCAAAGAGACGTTTTTTTCCCTGAAATGATTTGTGTGTGTTCACCTTAAAATGCAACTCAGTAAAACAGGTGTGTTTTGAGGAATGACTTTAAATTACCCAGGTAAAAATGTGACAGTCAAATGTCATCGTCTCTGCGGGTGTCCACAACCCCCTTCTGTGATTGCGTGTGAGTTTGTGACTTGTGGTTATTTTTGAGGAAAGAAAATCTGTTACTGAGGACTTCAGAGGGTGTGCTGGGATTGTGTAGGGTGGACATCGGGGGCTTCAGTGTGTGGCTTCCTTGAAGAACTTCAAATTAAGGCTGAGAGTCCCTACTCCAAAATGCTCTGAAACCTGAAACATTCCGAGGTTCCCCATGACACTTGAAGGAAATGCTTTTCGGAGCACTTTGGATTTCAAGCGGGGGATGCTCAACTGGAAATTGAAATATTGCAAGACCCTTCTGGCCCCAGGGGCTTGGATAAGGACATGGAGGGGGCCTGTGCCCGGTGTCCCTGGAGTGTGAGGCAGACTGGGCTCGCTGGACTGGTTTTTGTAGGAGCCACAGAAGGGAAAGAGGGTCAAAGTGGCCACGCCTGGCTCCTGAGAAGTCTGGACCAGAAGGAGGTGTGCACAGAGGGCAGCAGTTGCGTCCCCAGCGTCCGGGGCTCCTGTCCCTGGTGGAGTTGAGAGCCTCCTCTAGTTGTGGCCTCTCCCCTGTCAGCAGCCACTGAGGTCTGAAGGGAGAGGGGGCTGAGGAGAGGAGGGAAGGATAGGCCTACTTCTGGAGAGGGCCAGCATCGGCCTGTGCTAGCCTCCTGTGTTACTCCTGCATCCAGGGTGCACGGCCATGCCTCGTGGTGTAGTGCTTCCCGGGATGCACAGTACTCTTGTCTGCAGTAACGGCTTTGTCTCCGACCCTTGGAGGCAAGTTACCTTTTTCCCCAGTGAAAAGAGGAAAAAATCTTACAGAAATGCATTTGTTCTAATGTGTATTTTCCGATAAGACATGGTCGCTTAGGCTAAATCTTTGGGAGGTCAAGGCAGGAGGATCACTTGAGGCCAAGGGGTTGAAGACCAGCCTGGACAACATAGCAACACCCCATCTGTATAACAGAAAAATTAGCTGAGTGTGGTGGTGCGTGCCTGTGGTCCCTGCTACTCTGGAGGCTGAGGTTGGGAAGATCACTTAAGGCTACAGTGAGCTGCGATTGCTCCACTGTACTCGAATCTTGGCGACAGAGCCAAGACCCAGTCTCAGAAAGAAAAGTTAAAAAAAAAAATCCAGAAATGTCATTTTCTTTTTAAACCATCCCAAAAGAAAAATCGGTTTTTTCTAAGAATATAAAAGGAAAGTGATACAATTGTTTTTCTTTTTCAAATATTTACAGTAGTCCATCCATGTCATCTCTCATCTCTCATCTCATTACAGAGCAGCAGGTTTCTTTGAGGTTAGTGGTGTTTCTCTGTATCGCACCTTGGAGAACAGCCAGCATGAAACCTCTTACCAGGATCATGCACATTGTTTGTAGTCCCAATTAAAATCCTCTCCAGAGACGCCTGTGCTGCTTATTATAGCAGAACTTTGGTTTCGCTGAAATGTGCATTCAGCTAATGGTTTTAAGTTCATATCTGAGATGATGCTGTATAATTCCTGAAGCATATGGGATCAGTAATGATTGAAGATAATTCTGGCTGATGTCAGTTAGAGGATATTTTTCACTTCAAGTTAAAACTTCCTTCGTGATAGTCATTTTGGGATTCATTTAACTATGCTTTATTTCATAGCTCAAATTTTCATTAGTCATTTCATAACATAGGATTTTGAAAGCAGATTTGGCAAAATCTTTCTAACAAAATGCTTGCTTATGACGTCCCAAGGAACAGTACTCAGAATTGCTGGTAACTGTGGTACATTTTAAGGCTGATGATAGAAGTCACTTGAACAGGAAGGGGTGCTTTGTGAGGCAGATGGGGTTTGAACCCCGACCCTCCTGATACACCAGCCCTGACCCTGGCCTTCTCTCCTCTCCACTGGGAGATGAGAAGGGTGCCAGCATCCACCTCACAGGCCATCCTGAGAACCCGGGACTAAGGGCTTGTGTTCCTCTTGCAGGTGGCGCAGATGTGGGGGCTTGACGATATACACACTGCAGGCTGCCAGTGTCGGGGTAATATAGTTTTAGTCATAAAGGTGGGATTTGCTTTGCTCCCCTGCAGACCAGGTGCAGTGCTGCTGTTGTAGCAGGTGTGTGGATCCTCTTGGGTGGTCCTTAGGTGGACAACAAGTCACCGATTCGGATTCCCAGTGTCAGATGTGAGGGGACCATGGACCTCATGTGTTCAGAGGGGAGGAGTAAAAAGCTTCCCTTGTAATTCCAGGACTGTCTTATCGCAGGAATGCCAAACCACTGGCTTTCACCTGACGCTGTCGTAGGTGACACTGTATGGAAATGAGGACTCATGTTCCGCATACCTGAGCCAGTACAGTCTCCCTCCAGGGCCGTGGCTGAGCCCTCCTGATTTCGCTGGGTTGCCAGCCTGGGGATCTGTAAGCCCAGTGACGTCTCTGGTCTTGGCCCCCGCTCCCCGTGGGGACAGGAGGTGGCTTCAGGGAGGCTGGTGATGAATGCCTGAATGAAGCTGACTTCTGATTGCAGTTCTCTCTAAGGGCTTCCCCGGGTGTTAGATGTCAGTAAATGACACCTGTGTGTGGATCTCATGCGATGAGAGAAACAGTGGGGGAAACCAAAGCTTGTGGAGTCTGCAGGTTCTGGACTTGGGGTTGTGTGCACCTGTGTACTTGGTGAGGGGTGTGATATCTGGAATGACTGTGCAGGTGTGTCACGTTTGTGCGTGTGTGGTGAGTGTATTTAGCAGGTGTGGGTGGAGTGAGCATGTTCATGTGTGTCATATGTATTTGAGGGTGTGTGTGAAGTGTGTACACGCATCACATTTGGTGAGTGTATTTGAGGGTGTGTATGGAGTGCATACATGCGTTTGCGTGTATAGTATTGGGTGAAGGGGTGGCATGCACACGTGTATGCTGTGTGTGGGGTTTCTACGTGGTCCTCCCCTGAGCCTGCTCCTGGGCCCTGCTGTCCTGGCAGCTTTACAGTTTGGTGTGTCTTTGATTCCCGAAGATTCCGGAACCAAATTCTGAAGCTGTGATCACAAACTTGCAGCCCTGGAGGACGCTGGCCCGTGGAGCCGGCACGAGGGTCTCTGTGCTGGCCTCTCCCTGGGCTCTGTCCACAGAAGAGCATGTCCGATGATTGAGCTGGGCGGGTCTGTGGCTCCCCAGCCTCGAGTCCGCCCTCGGTTCTGCCCCGCCTCTGTTTTTCTTGCTGAGGGGCTCTGGGAAGTGGAGCCTGGGATGGCGTTTTCACCCTGGGGTTGCTTCGCCAGCTGCCCAGGTGCTGGCTGCCTGAGGCCTGCTGCCGTCCTGGGTGGACGGGGCTGTCACGGGGACATCCCTGCACAGGAAGGCAGGTTTAGGAAGTGCCAGAGGTGAGTGGCTTCCTCCCACACTTGATTTTCTGGAAAGTTCTGGGTCTTATATTTTTCCCTAAGGGAAGTTAGAAACTGAGTTTCTCTGTAGGGGAATGTCTTTGCAGCGTCTGTTTGAATGTTCTCCAGGTGTGGAATACTCGGGGCCGTATGTGTTTGGGAACATCCGTGTCCTGAGCGAATTCAGTAGGGAATGGAGAGAGGCCTCCTGTCAGCTTGGCCTGTGTTTCCAGCTTGTTGAAGGTTGACGGCTGCTGGTATCCCAGGGAGAGTAAAACACTGGGTGTTGTGGGATGGGAACGTTCCCTCTGACAAGGTCAGTGGGAAAGCACCTAAACAAACGTCCCTGTTCTCTGGGCTCCTCGGGGTCGAGCTTGTTTTGTGGTGTTGAGGGAAAGCTACCCTTGTTCCTGTCCCTCACCATTTGAAAGGTGTCCAGGGCTCGTTCCTCTGGAGAGGTGATATACGTGAGTGGGGGTCAGGTCGCAGGCTCCGAGGTTATTTGGGATCTGTTAACTGATTTCCTGAACGCACAGGTGCTTGGTAAAGATG
The DNA here is from genome assembly GCF_043159975.1 of Macaca nemestrina. Lineage (NCBI taxonomy): Eukaryota > Metazoa > Chordata > Mammalia > Primates > Cercopithecidae > Macaca > Macaca nemestrina. The sequence goes on from NW_027257863.1 coordinate 101,394, forward strand.
TTTCTGATTAGCTAAAACATGTCAACAGGACGTGATAGCTGGTGGTTGTTTAAAGACTATCACAATTTTCCTGTTACTTTTTAAATGCCTGTTGAATAAGGAAGGATTCACATATTTTTCTTTTCCTGTCTGCATATTTGATATTTTGTTTTTTGTTTATGTGGGTGTGCAGTTAACAGGATTTAGAAGCAGTCTTAGCCCTGGGGAGACTTCAGGGCCGCCTCAGTCAGTGCTGAAGGGAGGCAGGGATTTGGGGGCTCCATTTGTTCCTCCGTAGGACGGACACCAAGGGACAGAGGTCAGCAATCTCAGTGAGGTCACAAAGACGGGCACACCCAGCACCCTGGCCCATGTGCCTCTCCTTCACGTTTGTCTCTGCTCAAAGCTGCTTTCCTGGGTCATCACGGGTGATCTCTAGGCGCATGCTTGGTTCTTGCAGAAGTGGTGTCTGGCTGTGGTCAGTGTGGGCCCTCAGGACTTCCATGTTTTTGGCTCACATTAATATTAGGCAGTGGTGTATGTTTGTTTTGGAGTGGTAGATCCGGTGGATTTTGGCTTTGCCAACTCATTTCATACCTGTTCTCCTAGTCGCTGGGACCCTCTCGTAAGCCACATGTTTTCCTAGGTGCGGGGGCCCTATCATAAGCCGCGTGTTCTCCTGGGCGCTGGGACCCTATCGTAAACTGCATGTGAGGGATCTCGGAGGTGCTCCTTATGAGGATCCGATGCCTGACCTGAGGTGGAACAGTTGCAATTCAAAACCAGCCCCCAGAAAAATTGTCTTCCATGAAACCCATCCCTGGTGCCAAAAAGGCTGGGGGACAGCTGGCCTAACAGGTGCTAAGATGTCAGTAGATTTTTGGACTCGGGCCTCAGTTGAAGAGGATTAGATTTTGAAAGGTGGGGATTGAAGGCTTCTAAAGGGCAGGTTTTCATCTCCAGTGGGGCCTGGGCACAACTGGGTAGAACTGACCCAGAAGCTGACAACTAGTCAGGCTGGCTCACTGCCTGTGTCCTGTGTGTGCAGCCTTGCTGTTTATCCAATTGTCTGGTGGTGGTGTGGATTCCATCCACAGCCTCATAGTAGTGGAACCCATTACTTCAAGGCTGACCTTATTTCACTTTATCAAAAAGACATGAAAATCATTTAGTATAAATCTTCCAGATACCTGTATCCTTTCTTTTCCCAGAGGCTTTTAAGTATTGCAACTTAAAAATCTTCAAAAATAACTTTAAAGGTAAACCTCTAAGTACATTTTTGATGAGCACCCTTGACAGCTTTAATATGTGAAGTAAATTCCCTTGACTTCTGTATTTCTGTTTGCAGAAGACTTTATATTTTGTCAACAGTGGCCACTGTTCGGTGACCATCATACCTGCCGTGTCTCATTTAGAAAGTTGGATGTGGATGTATTAACTTTTCAGACACACAAATACATGCGCTGTTTGTTTTTGGTTTTGATTTTTTGGGTTTTTTTTTTCCCCCAGCTGAATTCAAGAAAGGGAAACAAGCAGAGTAAGTACCCGAAAGCGTCTAAGTGGCTGGGTGGGGGATCTTACTATGGTGTTGGATTGTGTTCTGCCAGACATCGCTCCTTGAAAAGCTGACCCTGAAAGGGCTGGCATTGCCCTCACCCTGGGACATTCGTCTGTGTCACCAGAAAATGAAGAATCTGCCAGAGTACTGTGAGTCACATTCAGTCAGAACTCGATTAACTAAGAGGCTTTGTCTCAAAGGCCAAAACGTGAGGACACATTTTTAATTTTTAAGGAGCCCTACGTCGTGAGTCAGTTCTGATGTGTATTGCATTAGGAAACCTCTGAACTTCCACGGTCCGGCCCCAGAACTCTGAGGGAAAGTGGTTGTGCCCTTCCCACTGTTTTTGTCACTAGCTTTATTCATTTCCTTAAAACCCTTTTTGTATGAGTTCTATTATAGTTTGAAAAAAAATTCACTTAGGTAGAACCGGAAGCGTTTCCGCAGTGTTAATACTCATGACGTGTTCTGGGTCTCGGTATATGTGTACTGCATAAATGTACATGTTTGTATGTGGTGTACCCATACTACGTGTATTTCCACTGTGCATGTATGTGCAATGTATAGGTATGTACACTACCTATGTGTCTTACACACGTGCATGCTGTAGGCATGCATGTACACGTATATATGTGTATATGGGCACTATGGTTATATGCACACTACTTGGACACCTATCTGTTCTGCATGTGTACATACATGCATGTATTTAATGCCATATGCATACCTGTGTATGTACACCATGTGGTTATGTGCACATTATTTCTGCAGATGTATATATACATATGTGCACACAAGCATGCATGTATACTATGCACACTGAATAAACTTCTGGATATGTACACACTAATACATATACATGCTGCATATGTATGTACACTATTGTATATGTGTATACGCTTTATACGTTAGTATACTGATGTACATTGTGTACATGTGCATATGTGTACACTGCGCATGTGTATGCACGCTGTCGTGCACCTACGTGCATTGGATACGAATGTATGCTATATGCATGTGTATACATATAGCAAATAGCATACCTGTGTACATACGAATGTGCATGTGTATGCCATATGCATGTACATATAGGTTATAGTATACCTGTGCACACTGTATGCATATAGATGGGTGTACATGCTATGTATGTGCGTACATGTTAGCATACCTATGTACATTTGCTATATGGATGTATATATGCTCTATGTTTGTACACACATAGTGAACTTATTTGTACACTATATATTTGGATATGTGTACACTCTATGCATGTACACTACATGGATTTGGATGTGTGTGCACTCTACGCATGTAGTGCACTTATGTACACTATACGTATTCGGATGTGTGTACGCTCTATGCAGGTACACATGTTACAGTGTACCATATATGTACACTATGTGGATGTAAATGTGTGTGTGCTCTGTGGCACCAGGAATAGGGCTCCTGCAGGGATCCAAGAATGCACCATCTCGCTGGCACCGTAGAGTGTAGGAAGAAAACAGTTGTTCGTTGCAACCTAGTTGAAATTTGGCAGGTAACTGTACCCTCTGCAACGATTTAGGAACAGTCACTTCCTTGATGTTTGTGTTCCTGAAATCATAAACAGCTCTGTGAGGTGTGTCTCATCCCCAGACGAGAGAGGGAACTGAAACATCAATGACTCGGTCACTTAAGTGAAGTAGAACTAACATAGTAGCTGTCTAGCTTTCCATATGATAACTTTGTCAGCAGCTCAATGAGAAATCGCCACTCATCAGGAAATGTGTCCACTTTCTACTGTTCCTTATTCGTGGCGTATTTACTGCCTCGTGTTATTCCTCACGATGTAGCAAAATCCCTCCTAGTGTTGTGAATCTAAACAGTTCATGACAAATGTAGTATCTTCTTTGTTAACATTGAAAACGATATGTAAGTTCATCTTCAGATACTATTTGGAAGGATGAGAAAGAAGATATTTAGGACAAAGGAATAGAGAGCTTTCAAGTAAACAGGGAAAATAAGGACTTTGTGCAAAATATTTCCAAAATTGGAATTTGAGAATACTAAATCTCACACCTAATATCATAGGTAGTTTTTTTGGGGGGGGGGTTTAAAATTAGTACTTGGTTTTCCATGCCTTTGGGAATTCTACTTCTGATGGAGGATTGCAAGAATAATCTGATTTTTCAGAACAGAAGGACAGTCTGTCTCAAAGGTAAATTCCAGGTTCTACCATAGAGAAATAGAAATTGCTGTCAACTTTCTGTAAGGTTCTTCAGTTCTTTCCTCTTCTGTGGTTAAAAAACCGTCTCTGGGTTTAGTCTCGGCCAAGTTCCTCTTACCAGGTTGCCTTACATTTCGCACAGCTGTTGAGAGTCTTCATCATTCATAGTTAACTTGTGAAAAGCAAAACCTTGTACTAGTTAGATCTGAGCACCTTGAAGGCAGGGCCTTGTTTTATATTTTTAATAAGCAGCAGGGTGACTGCAGGGCTGGGGCCCTTCATCCCATCATGCGTTCCTCTGAGCTTTCAGAGTTCTCACTGTGTGCCGAGTGTGGTGTTGGCTGTTTAGGGTTTAAATAGGAATACGAGGCTCTGCGACTTGGGACGCTCTTACTACCTTCGTAGAGAGCTTGGTGACAGCTTAGCATGACAGCTTGCACACCTGTTGTGTATACTTTATTACGGCCCCACAGAAAGGGTATTGATTTAAACGTGACTAATTTCTCGTGCTTATTTTTGCCTTTATTCCTAGTTACAGTCCCGATACTTTTTCTTCCTTTAAAATCTTGCCAATCGCTGATGAATTGGTGATAAATTATGTTTATGTGTTCTCTAAATCTAGCGATTTAATTGGAGGTCATTCTTCTTGTACCATGTGTCAGTGCTATGTCAGGATGGCTCAGTTTTACGTTGTCAAAGGATTAACTAGAGTAGGATGCAGCCTTACTGGAACTTGCTCATTTATGAAATATAGGCACCTTATTTTTTGTTATACTCGAGGTGTGCTCAAATGTATACATTTTGAGCCATATTAGAAGGATATACAAGATTGTAATGAAGAAAACAACAAGTTGATCAAGTACCAGCTAATGAAATTTATGTTTGAAGTATATGGAACATGGACCTTGGCAATCACTTTTCATCTTGACCTTTTATTTTTTTACTAGAATCTTGGTCTGTCACCCAGGCTGGAAGGGTGGAGCACAGTAGTACGATGTCCGTTCACTGCAACTTCTACTTCCCAGGTTCAAGCGATTCTTATGCTTCAGCCTCCCTAGTAGCTGGGGTTACAGGGTGTGTGCCACCATGTCCAGATAATTTATTTGTAGTAGAGATGGGGTTTTGCCATGTTGGCCAAGCTGCTCTCCAACTCCTGACCTCAAGTGATCCACCCACCTCAGCTTCCCAAAGTGCTAGGATTACAGGTCTGAGCCACCATCCCTGGCCTTATCTTCTGTTCTAATATTGGTTATTCAGTCTGAATGATAGCGCCTGGTTGTATTAACTTGTTGTAGAAAGCACAGTTGAAATGAATTTGATCGTGTATGTACTTGCTGACTTAGCGTTCATGGCAGCACTGTGAGGTGGGCATTGTCCCTGAAGGAAGGCCGGATGGGCAAGTCGGGGCTTAGATACGAGACTTGGGCACAGTCACTGCTGTCCCATGGCTGAGATCAGGCCTGTCTGACTCCTGTACCCCGAACTCTTCTTAACACACGAACGAGCAACTGTCAAGAGTCGGTGCTCGAGTGTGATGTGGCCTGTGGTGTTTGCCTCTCAGCCTTGCTTTGGCTCGGGGTAACAGGGCAACAGCTCCCTCCCTCGTGTGGCTGCCTGGGAGTCCCAGGAGAACCCACTGATACCGTTTATAAATGCTGGACATCGAGCGTTCTCCTTGGTACCAGCACATCTGGAATTGGACAGTGCAGTTAGATTCTCCTCCAGTAAACCTGTACAGGAGTGTGTGAACTCTGCATTTGCTTCTCCCGGACAAAGGTGAATTCCTGGTCACTATTGGATGGCAACAGGTGTGGCCTCAGGAGCAGCACGGAGACAGGCACCCGGGTGCAGGAAGAGCATCTGCAAGAGGGGTTGGGGAACGTGACAGACGCAGGTGCGAGTTCAGCTATTACCGGAGGAGGGGGGGTTGAGTAAGACCAGATTTTCTCATTGTTGCCCCTTTCTGAAAAGGACCCTGAATTGACTTCTCTGTGGCTCCTCGTGCCTCCTTGTCAGGTTGGAGGAGACTGCGCCCCTGGCTCAGGCCCTGCTTGCGGCGAGAGGGAAGCTGCTGTTGCTTGCTCTGCCCTCCCTGTGACGTCCTCTGTGCTGTTCTCCTCCGGGAACAGTTCTGCCGAGCAAGCTTGGACACTGCTCCCTTCTGCCCTTTCATGTGTGGAAGGCTTGTGTTCTTTCCTGGTTTTTGATGATGCTGAGCAATGGTTTTGCAAGGATCACTTGTGCCCATACAGGGAGAAGCCCCTTTGCAACTTTAACATCTTGACGCTCTCAAGCAGAGCTTGCTATCGAAGTTGACAGACTCCTGTGTTTTTGTTTTGGCAGAAACCGAATTTCAGTCCTAGGACAGCTTCAGCACACTTGATCCTAGCTCTTCTCTCTCACTGCTCCCCTCGTATGTGGCAGAAATCATATGCCCTGAAGTTTACCAGTCCCTTCATTTGAAAATCAGTTAATGTATGCGATCCTCATGAAAATTTTTCTTTTTATAAAAGCAATTGCAAAGACTGGGTTTTGTGAAACCAGTGTTTTGTGCGTATATTAATTGCACTCACAATAAGCTTTGTCTTCTAAATATTTCATGTTTCAGATTAGCACTGGAATCGTGCCCTGGAGTAGTTTTGCTTTTCCGCTTTTATTTTTGGCTAAGGTAAAGTTGAGAACATTGTGATATTAGGTGTAATGAGCCCTTTTAGTTTCTTCTATGTCTGTTTTCCTTTAAGCCAAAACCAGCAGACTGATAGCAGTTTGTGAGCACCTGGCATCTCCCAGGCCTTTCCTGGGTCTTCCCTCCGCTGTCTCGTCTCGTGGACAGAGCAGTCACTTGTGGAAGGTGAACCTGAGAATCCATGCGTGGAATTATGTAAATGTCATAGCTCTCTTCTGTGACGAACTGAATCACATTAAGCCCAGTAAATTGTAACAGCAGGTTTTGCACACACAAAGCACTGAACACCAGGACAGGTAACCAGGCTGCGACGCTTCTGGTCCTGCACAAGACCTCTGGTATCACAGCACATTTAACAAATTGGCAGCATTGAGTGTTTGAAAACGTTGTGTATGTACCATGTCCGTGATTTTTCGAGGGCCTGGAAAAACACCTCTGTGGTTAGAGCAATCTTGATCAATGGGAGCTTAAGGTTAGTACTGGGGCAGACTGTGTTTTAAAGAATCAAGGTCTCTCGAGTATGTTTTGGTTTTCCCGTGAAGAAGAAAGATGTTAGCTGTTCTTTCCTGGACTGTGACTATCAGAGTGCCCCACCTCAGTCACTCACATGTTTACTTCATTTCCATTTAACCGGGCTGGGCTTGGGTCAGAATACTTCGGTTGTCAAATGTCATATGAGGCTGAGGAACTGTTTTCTGCTTCATCGTTGGCATGTGGAAATACTGTTTTCTAAAGCATACTCGACTTTCTCATTTGTGTTTATATAAAATAATGGAATGGTTATTTTAACTGTGCAGTTTCCCATGCTTGGTTATTTAATTGCAGAAAGATAACGGTTTTATTTTGCTAAAATCTGTGCTAGGAATTGTGCAAAATCTTTGTGAAATGCCCATTTTACTAGCTGAAATTATAGATCTTTGTATAGAAAAGAAAAAGCCTATTGCTACAAGGTGCATTGTCTTTATCGATGCAAAAAGCTTTAGGCTTATTGGCCGTGTAGTCAGTAAAATGCATCAGAATGTGGCGAAAATTGAGAAAAGCAATGAAGTTTTAAAATCTGCTCTGCAGTTTTCTTCAACTCCCTTGCAAGATACTTAATTTGAATAAAAGACAGATTAAAGTGTTCCCATTGAAGAAAGGGGCAGGAGGACTGTTCAGAATGTGTTCTGAATCTGAGCAGTCCTGCCACGCTCGTCTGTGATGTGGTGGTGTCCATGGTACCACTTTTACAGAACTTTAAGAATGCTACTTCTGTGAATAAAATACATTTATTCTTAGCATTTCAGTTTTGAGTTTTGAGAAGTGTAAAACGTGTTAATGGTTTCTTTCCCTTACAGAATTTACTACTTCTTTTTTTTTTTTTTTTTTTAATGCCGACAAGACTCTAAAGCACATTAATCACTTAAAAAGAAAATTTTAAAAAAGGGCCAGGCGTGATGGCTCACGCCTGTAATCCCAGCGCTTTGGGAAGCCGAGGTGGGTGGATTGCTTGAGCCTGGGAGCTTGAGACCCAGGGAACCAGCCTGGGCAACCTGGTGAAGTCCCACCACTACTGAAAACACACAAATTAGCTGGGCGTGATGACTGCACACCTGTAGTCCCAGCTACTCCAGAGGCTGAAGAGAATCGCTTGAGCCTGGGAGGCGGACCTTGCAGTGAGTGGAGATCACGCCCTTGCTGTCAAGCCTTGTTGACAGAGTTTGGACCCTGCCTGAAAAACACCAACGATAATAACGTATGGGTGAACTGCCCGGCTGCTCTGTCTAGAGTAGAATAAATCCAATTACGTTTTTGTCTTTTATTAGCATTGAAATTTTCTTAATCATCCCTTTGTTTTCATTACATTGTAGCAATATATTGCTGCTTAGAGTCTGGAACAAGTAGGCTTCTCTGGATCAGGTTCTTACTGGATTACTAAAACTTAGAATGATTTTTCCCCTCCTTGGATGTGACTTATAGAACTTTGCCTTTTGAGGTGATGTGCTGCATTTGACAGCGGACACAGGAACGCCCGAAGAATTCACTTATGGGGCTAAAATGTACGTGCTTTGTAGTGTTTCCCTCCTAGAATGAAAATGGTACCTCTCATTTGGGGGTTGATGATGCTATTTGCTGAAAACATTTTAAATTTTATTTATTTTAATTGTTTGAGACGGAGTCTTGCTCTGTCACCCGGGCTGGAGTGCAGTGGCACGATCTTGGCTCACTGCAAACTCTGCCTCCCAGCTTCACGCCATTCTCCTGCCTCAGCCTCCTGAGTAGCTGGGACTACAGGTGCCCGCTACCACGCCTGGCTAATTTTTTGTGTATTTGGTAGAGACGGGGGTTTCACCGTGTTAGCCAGGATGGTCTCGATCGCCTGACCTTGTGATCTGCCTGCCTCGTCCTCCCAAAGTGCTGAGATTACAAGCGCGAGCCGCCGCACCCGGCCAAAAACATGTTTCTTTACTGCCTCAGTCCTCAGTTGGGTAGTCTGTTCTTTGTAGGACACTCAGGGAGCGGGGACATCTTGAGTCTTGAAAGGCGCGCTCTGCCAGATGGGAATCTTCCAGCTGCTTATTTAGGGAATCCTGCCGGCTGTCATTGACTGGAGAGCGCAGTTTCCTGGCTGCCCTGGTCTTTGAGGGGAGGGAGGCTGAGGGGTCATTTTCCCACCTGGACCAACATGTTTATTAAACCTGGTTTGTGGATCATTTGGATCTTTTTATGAAGGAAAAGCCACATCTGTGACTTTCAGATGAGTGGAAGTCATGTTAAAAATATATATATATATATATATAGATATTTTGGTTACTATGGAGAAGTTTTGTCCTTGTGACCTGTGAATACAGTCACGGGAGAGCAGAATGTTCACGGTGTGGGTGCTTATGGTGTACATGTAGAGTCACATTCGTCACAAGTATTACGTTAAAAAGTGACAAATAAGAGAGAAATATTTTCCTCTTTACAACCTCGGTAAGAAGCTGGCAGTACTCTTGTTTTTGGAGGGGTGTGAAGGGAATATTGAGAAAGTGTCATCAACATTAGACTCGCCCACTCTGCAAATCCTGTGCTGGCTCGCGTGAAGACCCCGTGATGGAAAGATGCACCCCTCTGCCCAGAAGGAGGTGAATCTTTGTAGCGCTCAGGACGCATGGTTCATCTCTATATAAAGGCAGAGTGTGAAACGCCGTGGAGGCTGAGAGAAGAGATGTGGTTAGCAAGTATGAGTGAGACGTTTGCGGCTTGTTAGCACCTGGCGTGTGTGCAGCAAACTTTGCTATCTGCACACGTGTGATCCTCAGAACACTAGCGTGTGGAGCCGTGGGGGCTGTCGAGGGCCCCAGCTCCTGACGGGCTGAGGAGTTCCCTGTTACCGCCAGGATAACCGTGATTTTGAAGGCTGTCACTCAATCCCAAGTCCCGGAAGGGGCTCCTTTCAGAGAGGAAAACACCCCTAGAGCCTCGGGCAGAATTCAGTGATTTTTCATATAATGCTGCTTAGATTTCGCAAACATGAAACCAAGAACATATTTCGGAATGCTTATGGTTCTTTTGTAACCATGGAAACAAAGTAATTTGCAGTCGATGGACAGTTTGCAGAAGCTGAACTGCCTACGGCATGAGCACAGCGCTCTCCCTACCGCCCTGGGCCTTGCTCTGGTTTGCTGGGGAGGCTTCGCAGGGCCTCTTGGCTGGAATACCTCTCCCGTGTCCCATGTTGCTACCCCTGGTCACAGCCATACTGCTGGGCGCCTGTGCCGTGAGGACACTGAGTGGACACGGAGCCGCGGGGCAGCAGTTGGTCATGAGGTGGCATCCACATGGTCCGAAACAGGTTTCTGTTCATTAAGAATGATCATTGCAATAAAAACATAGAGTGAAAGAAAACCCTCTACTGACCTGAGAATGCGTCAGCTGAGTTGCATTGGGAAGTGCAGTGAGGAAGGTGAGGGCTGAAAGGAAATGAGGGAGGGAGAGGAAAGGAGAGAAGGGAAGTGAAAGGTGGAGGGAGGATGGGAGTGAAAGAGGGAGATGGAGGAGGAAGAAGAGAGAGGGCGGTGGGCAGGAGCCTGGGAAATGAGTCCCAGAGCCGGTTCCTGACCGTCGTGGGTGCGTCAGAGCTGATCTTCCAGGAGAGGTGGCCTGGGACGGCTGACCCTTAGGAAGTGAGGGCCTGGGGGAGCTGATTTTTTGGCCCTCAGCGGGACTGTTACTGACCTGAGATGCAGTCGATGGTTATCCCGAAGAGGTCGTCTGCACAGCCACCGTTTGCTGCCAGGTTGGAGAGAGAAATGCTCCTCCCCATGGGTTCTTTCTATTTTGTGGATTTTTCCCAGTTTAGCTGAGCAGCCTGTCAGTGGAAATATTAGGGATTACTAACATGTCTCCATTCTACAGAGCAATCGGCCAGCTTCCGATCCTGTAGTTGTTGGGGGCACGACTCCCGTGGTGTCAGTGCCGGCCCAGCGTGGAAGCCGCAGCCCGAGGCGCTGGGAAACCTGTGGGGCTCTCGCTGCCCGGGTTCTGATGGGAGTCGTGCGCTGGAAGAAAGATGTCCTTAGGGCAGAGCCTGGCGAGGAGGGGGTGCTGCTGTTGCAGCAGTATATGGAATTTCAAATGACGAATGAAACAAGCTTTTAATTATGATCAGAGCTCTATGCTGTGCGTTTCTTCAAATGGAAACGTTGTGCTTAAATGAATTTGCTGTTAATCGGTTGCCTCGTGCAAGACGGAGGGCTGGGAGTAAAGTAGAACGTAGACTTATCTACAAAGCTTCCTCCTTTCAGACTACAATCAGTTGGATGGTGCTACACAGGAATACATGAGAATTCGTGTGAGAAAGGTGAGGGGTGTAGAGCTGTGTGACCGGCAGGTGTTGGGGGAGGTTTGAGAGAAGCTTTTGGCTGAAGTGGTGTCAGGTGCAGGTGCTGAAGTGTGATGTCTGGCTGGATGGAAGAGCACACGCCTCTGGGCTGCGGGAAACCCATAAAGGAGGAGGTGGGCAGACGTGAATCGTGTCTTAGGAATGGTGGCAATTCAGACAGACCCAGGATCAGGCTCCCACGGGGGAGGAGTGGACATCAGGACCCAGGGAACGTGGGGCGTGGGTCATACCCAGGCCTCTGCGGAGCTTGCTGCTGTGTCAGCAAGGCCCTGTGCTTGCCCTCCTTAAAACTTTCCTGATCCATAAAACGGGCACGACAAAATCCACCTGGTGACACTGAAGCTTAAATGAGATGATGTACATGGTGCCTTCCTTCCCTTCCTGACACATCATAGACTCACAGCTATGGTAGCAGCGACAGACTGGATGGAATGCTGGAGCCGCTTTGCGCCTGGTGAAGCCACATGGATTTGTACAGTGCTGGTGACTGTCTCCGAAAGCCTTTGGTCACGGCAGTGGCAGCCTTGAGTGGCTCTTGGCATACTTCAGTTTGTGGAGTGCAAGGTTGACTGGAGATTTGAGGCCATTGATACTACCCAGGGGTGAGCTGATGAGGCCCTAAAACATGGGGGAAGGCCGAGAGGACTTGGCTGCCAGAAACATGGTAAATTTCTGGCTTCGAGAACTTGCTGACTTATGGACATAGGAAGGTAAACCCAGATGGCTCCAAAATTGTAAGTCCAGAAGAAAGGTGGGAGGGTACAATTGCTGAGTGGGTCATGGTTGCCCTGTCCCTTTCTTTCTGGCCATCGTTTCTCCTCCCTCCCCCCTCCCCCTGCCTTTGTGGGCTGGAGGGCCTGAGCCTGCACAGTGGTCTATTTCATGGTGACGATGGCTGATTATTAACCTGCAGTAAGAAGTCTCTCCATTTTATTTGGCAACAGTAGTTAAATAAATTTAAGGAGTGATGGTGTAGTGGTATTTGTTTTGTTTTTGCTTTTTTTTTTTTTTTTTAAGTGTCATTTAACTGAATGTTATTTCCAATTTCACTGATCACTTTGAGGGGCCAAAACATGCTTTGATTTGTTATTTTGTGTTTGAGCTAGTTTATTGTGTCACAGGAATGCCAATTATTCTGTTGTCACACATCATTAAGTATCTCAAATTGTGTTACTATAATACTTAGCTGAATTACCTCCCTTAGTTTGGCTTTTAAAAAACTAAAATCTGTGTGAAACACTGGATGGTGCATCTCCATTGAGGGTTGTTGAGAAGTGTGACTTTTCCTGACATGCTTGAGAATCAGTGACATTATTTTATAGAAACACTTTGTAACTGACACCAAAGCTAGAAGCTCCTGTAAAGGGCAGGGTAGGCAACGTGTTATACTTTGAGGGCCACAGAAGTCTCTACATATATTTCTTTTGTGAAAACTTCAAAGTGTAAAATTCACTTCTGGTTCCCTGGCCAAGGCTCGGCCGGGGATCATGGTTTGCAGACCCTTGACAGCAGCTGAGCTGAAAGCTGGTCTCCCATGCGGTGAGCAGGAGCCCACCTCATTGCTTCAGCCAGGAAGATGCTGCCCTCATGCTGGAATTTACTTCAAACAAACTTGAAAGCTCTGGCACCGCTGCTCATTTCCATACTGTTGCAGGCTATCTAAAATACGGAGGATGTCTTGGCGTTTTGATTTTGTTACTCCGGTTGAACGGCTCTGAGATGGCTCATCGCGAGTTAGACATTTGCAGAAATGATCAAGCAGAGCTGCAGTCATCTTGCAGATCAAGTGAAGTTTTTTCTGAAAGCTTGTTACAGGCTTAAATTTCTGATCCCGTTCCATCCACTGATCTTGTATGATTGGTTTCTTTTTGCACCCATTTGGGTCTGTGAAGCGTCTTCCCCCTGTGGTAGAACTTTAGCTCTGATTTCATGCATGAGTCAATATCCTCCTCATCTGTGAGGAGAAAGCACTGCAAATCCTGTGTGGTTTCCGTCCCCTTCCTGCACGCGGATAGATTGGGAGGTATCTGTGGTGTGTGAACTTGCTACCCCCAGAGGCTCCTTGTTCACTCCCCTGGACCATACTCCTCCCTACACCGATGGACTGCACTCCTCCCTCCTGGTTCATTCCCTGGACCACATTCCTCCTTCCTGGCTCACCCCCTGGACCACACACCTCCCTCCTGGTTCACTCCCCAGACCGCATTCCTCCTTTCTCCTTCCCGGCTCACGCCCTGGGCCACACTCCTCCCTCCTGGTTCACTCCCTGGACCACACTCCTCCCTCCTGGTTCACTCCCTGGACCACACTCCTCCCTCCTGGTTCACTCGCTGGGCGGAACTCCTGCCTCCTGGTTCACTTGCTGGGCCGAACTCAACCTTCCTCCCTCCTGGTACACTGCTCTGGGCCCCCCCACACCTCCCTCCTGGTTCACTGCCCTGGGCCCCTACGCCTCCCTCCTGGTTCACTCCCCTGGACCCCCACTCCTCCCTCATAGTTCAATCCCCAGGGCCCCCACTCCTCCCTACTCTCCTGGGCCGCGTTCCTCCCTCCTGGTTCACTCCCCTGGGTCCCCACTCCTCCCTCTTGGGGACTTGGTTGTTTCCGCTGTGCTTGTGCCAGCACGATAAGGCTGAGTGGTAGCTCTAGGGCTGTGGCTGCTCACATAGCTGTGGCATTAGTGTAGAAAACTGCGGGGATGCAGCTGCCCTTGCTGTGATGCTTCCAGTGTCATAGTCGGTGTGGGAAGCTGGGTGAGATGTGGATGTCCCAGGAAGGGACAGGAGCCTCCCCTCAGCCTCTGTCAAACACTTCTCAGCCAGGCGTGGTGGTTCATGCCTGTAATCCCAGCGCTTTGGGAGGCCGGGGCGGGCGGATCAACTGAGGTCAGGAGTTGGAGACCAGCTTGACCAATGTGGTAATTTTTGACACATTAAGGATTAAGGAAAATGACTCTCACTCGTTTGCCTTGCTTTTTAATTGATGATTGGTGTAGCCCAGTAGTCTGATCTTGTTAAGCAACCATTCTTACTGAAACACTAATCTTTAAAGGTCTCTTCCTCTGGACACGTCTTTGGCTGCTGTAATCAAATGCCAATGTAATCAGCACTGGTTAATGACTTTCCTTGCTTGGCTAACAAATGCTCCTCAGAAACGTTGGTTTCTTGTTATTTTCATTTATAAGTATGTTTTAAGCATTCTAATTTTTCTAGCTTTCCTGCGAGTTGGGAATAATTGTGATGGGTGCTTAGTTTGGGATGTTGACCTACACTCTACGCCCAGCTACTATGCCATTGTGTGAACACTGATTTGTCACTTTCTCATGAAGACTGATTTCACCTAGTTTGGTAAATTTTATTAATTTGAAGGAAGGGGCTGGAATGCAACTGCTGTTAGGAGGCTTTTTTAAGGATCGGGGAAATGTTGCCATGATTATTACCATTACAGAAGGAACATAAAAATACGTGCTGCCTTCAGTCATGATGAATATGTAAGTCCGCATCTGTGACTGCAGAAAATGGCAGCCCCAAATCTTAAAATCGTGTGGATGCACCAAGCCCATCTGCAGGGCACTGTGGAGCAGACTGCATTAGCCGAAGTTGGCCCACAAGCCCTGAGGGATGGTGTCTGAGTTATGATAAGGCTCCAATTTGGGATTAAACAGGCCTCCAAATACTGTGATATTCTAAACAAAGACACGATACTGCCCAGGGAGCCCAGTGGGCACCTGTAGGCAGTGTAGGTGAGAAAAGGCTCCAAGGAAGATTCCTGCAGCTCAGCTAGGAGGATTCTGTAAGGCAGTAGACACATCAATGTTCACATAGGAGTGTTGAGCTATATTCATTCCTTTTAAGCGGCCAGGCTTGTGTGTGTTTTTAGGGGCACTCACATGGCGCCCCTTCCACCCTCACTGCTGGTTGTGCCTGTTTGATGTTCCGGATTTCTGTGTTAAGTGTGTCCACTCTCCAAATGTATCTCTGTCTCTAGAATATTTTAGAGTAGACCATTTACTGTTTAAACGCTTGTTTTTAGTGAGGAAGAAATCTTTAAAACTGGCCATACAGACACTGCTATAAATGTTTAACAATGGAATGTGTAATGTTTGACACGTAGTGTTTAAAATAGAAGACAGTTTAATTTAGAAATTCTGCTGGAATGCCAACTTAAATTACCACCATGCGTATGCATATGGAAAAGAATGAGAGTGAATGTGCAGAATTGGAATTTTGTCTATTTTGTAGAGATTCTGTAATGTATCAGGTACAAGCCTCACTTCATGATTTAAATGCATGAAGCTGAAATTACAAAACTTGACAAAAACATGCCTTTGAATAGTGAGCCCTTATCCTCCTTGAAATAGTGATTCATTCACTAAAATGTCCACCTGCAACTTTGTCAAACACATTTGTTACATTAGTTCTCAAGTGAGCTCAGTTTTCCAGACAGGGAGATTATTACTGCTTAAAGTTTGTCCCGATGATGTCGGTGAACAGGGAAAATGCTTTGACGTGGATCCTCTGTGTGTGTTAAACATCAGACGCGGCCTGCCCAACCCTCTGCCTGTAACTGGGAACCTTGACTGTCGGGATCATTGTAGAAAACCTTGAGGAAAGCAAAACAAAAAGCCTCTGGAGTAGCAAAAGTTGTAGCTGATTTCATGTAGTAAAACATACACATTTTTCTTTAAAATGCATCCTTCGGAACCTCAGCTTGCTGATTATTTTAGAATCGCTGTAGTCTGCTGACAGCAGTGGTGGGAACAGGTGCATGGCCCGGCTGGTACAGGAGGGTCTCAGAGCACAGTCACACTGCTGACACCGAAGGAGGGGCTGGAGCCATCATGCTCGTGACTCGTGCAGATGGCCTTGGCTGACCTCCAGAAGAGGAAACGTCAGTATCCAAGAAGGAAAAAGTGTATTAATTTCATGAGTGTTTGCCTTTGCAATGGCTACAACCCTGAGTTTGTGGCACCTGCTGTCTCTGGAATGAGGAGTCTTCCCTTCCTGGCAGACAAGCTCTAGATGGGAACAGGAGCTGTGATTGCTGGATTGAAGAGGTTTCCTTCTTGGGGAGGTGGCCTTCGAGCCTGACTCAAGGAAGCTGTGGCTGGCGGGAAAGGGCCTTGGAGACAGTGTATTTACCAGGAGGGTCAGTGACTGAGAACCATCCTGTTCCGAGTGTTGCCATTCTGGTTCTAGAGTAAACTTGGGGAGAAATAACAGCCCAATGCTTCGAGGAATCTTCTGTGATGTTGATGACATTTGGTAGATTTGTTGCTGAGACTCTGAAATGAGAAGTCCGGGAGGTGCAGGCCTATCAGGCCGTGGGACGTGGTAGAGCTGCTGCTTTAGGGGTTGGAGTCGCCATGCCAGAGGTTCAATCCTGCAGAGACTTTTGCACAGTGGGCAACTGCTGCCTCCCGTTGATTGTGAGTCCCCCAGATGAATACCCATGAAAGGTACCATGTCAGCAAAGAGTCAAACTCTGAAGCATTTGGAGATTTATTCTGAGCCAAATGAGTTACCATGGCCCTTGATACTGCCCTCAGGAGATCCTAAGAATGTATTCCCGAGGGGGTCAGAGCCCAGCCTGGTTTTATAGCTTTTAGGGAGACATGAGACAATCCATCAAATAAATATAAGATGTACATTGGTTTGGTCTGGAAAGGTGGGACAACTGGAAGCAGGGGTGTCCAGGTCATAGGTAGATTCGAAAATTTCCTGATTGACCGTTGGCCGAGAGAATTGTCAGATAAGGGGTTGTGGAGACCAAGGCTTTGTCATGTTCAGGGAATCCTCCAGGTAGCTTCGGAGAGAATAGATTGTAAATGTTTCCCATCAGACTAAGAGTCTAAGGTCTGTCTAATTCCAGAAGGGAGGTGGGGTGATGAGGCAAGTCCGACCCCCCAGCGATCACGGCCTGGACTAGTTTTTCAGTTTAGCTTTGGAATGCCCTTGTAAAAAGCAGGGGCTGTTCAGATGGCCAAAGGGGCTTCGAATTCTAATGTTTTTACAACCAGAAAGTGATCGTGTTTTTTTCTGTGGATGACAGCCAGTGTGGTAATTAATATTTTATTAGCAGATTAATTTGGAAGTCAATGTGTTTTCAAGTATGTTAATTATTAAATCATCAACAAACAGAGAAGCGCTTATTTTGAAACCAGCCTGAGACTCAAGAGGCTCATCAAAGAAAACGATGGACTTGGGAGAGCTGATTCACGTGTTTACTGCCCCAAGTTTCAGGCATTATGAGAGGTCTGTGCTGATACCTTGTGACTTGAGAACTTAAATCTTGATTGACTCTTAAGAGTGAGGCTTTTTTTTTCTTTTTAAACGATCAGTGTTTCTGTCTCCTGTGTTTTGTCTTCCAGCCGCTGAGCACTTTAGGTTTGTGTTTACGTGGCGTTGTTCCCTGAACCACCCGCTTTGCGGCTCCTCTGTCCTGCCCGCCTTGATCGCATCTTCCCTGCCCCGTGAGTTTTATCCCGAGGACTGTTCTCCGCTGTGTGGAGTGGAGGATCAGTGGACACTGGCTTTACCGACTCATTTTCTATGTAGCTCCCAGTTTCTCAAAATCATAATCGTCTTGGATTCCCTGTGAAACTGGGAGTCAGGCCTTGGGCACAGTGCTGGGTGGCCTTGGGCACAGTAACTGGGGCAGGAGGGAGAGATGAGAACAGGATGGACGGTTTGTCAGGGGAAGGAACCCCTTGCCGCATTCCTGTGTCTGTTTTAGGTTAAAGATGAATGGCCGGGTGGTGGATG
Organism: Macaca nemestrina; assembly: GCF_043159975.1. Classification (NCBI taxonomy): domain Eukaryota; kingdom Metazoa; phylum Chordata; class Mammalia; order Primates; family Cercopithecidae; genus Macaca; species Macaca nemestrina. The sequence continues at coordinate 119,454 of NW_027257863.1, forward strand.
TCTCACCTGCTGTGGCTGGACCTCGCTGTGCTGAACCCTGAGCAGGGGCCCCAGCAGCTGCCTCCTGCCAGGCCGGGGCCACAGGGCTGGGCTTCTGCCTCTGGGGTGGGTTGCGAGGGCTCCTGCCAAGGTGCAAGGGTCTGCACTGCTCCTGTGTGACCTGAGGAGCATGGGGGAAGCTGGTCTGTGCTCCTTACCTGGGAGAAGCTGAGCTCACCTGGGCCAGAGCCTCTGGGGAGGTAGGAGGCAGAGGCCTGGAATTCCTGCTTTCCCCAGACAGCAAGAAAGCTCAGTGTTGCACCTGCTCTGAGATGCCCTCAGCAGCCATATATAGTTGACTTGAACATGAGGGAAGGTGCCACTTAACCCGGCTCTGTGGAGAGCTTTGAGGAGTCCAGGCCCTGGGCCCCGGGCTTTTTAATATGGTCCTTCCTGAACAAAAAACAACAAAAGATCCCTGTGGCTGATGCCGACTGCGTGGGATAGGACATGCCGAGCTTGCGTGGGGCTTGCCCCTGAGTTTTCTTGGTGCTCCTCCCAGGACCCACGTACACCAGCCTTTCCAGGCCGAGGCTTGTCCTATTTAGACCCTCGTTGGTGGGGTCTGTGGTTCTGGATCGAGGGCCCAAGCACTTCTTTTTGCAGGATTCCTTAGGTTTCATCATTAGTCCCAGCTCTTCAGCAGGTGGAGCTGATTGACTCTGACATTTCCATTATGTTGTTCTTGTGTTGCCTCAGTTAACTTAGAAGAATGAGTATTTGCCAGAAATAATTGATGGCGTGATGGGAATTATTGGTGATTCCCTGACATAGGCAGCCTGTATAGATAAGCGTGTTACACGGTGTCTGATGTCTGAGATGTTGGTCCAAACCTTCTCAGCAACACACTTTCAGGGGTAGATTCCTGTGCAGGAGAAGCTACTTTTCCCCGAGACGCGGTGGCGGCCCCTGCACTGGCATGGTAGGGTGGCTGTATGACTGGGCAGGGCTGGACGTGCTACTGTCTGCCCCTGCACCAGGCGCGCGCCTCCGCACCACGTATGTGTCGAGGGTGCCTGCCTTTGTTCCCCCAGCTCGAACTCATAGGATTGTATACCTTCCTTGACACATTCCTGCATAGAAATGATTAGATCTGGGGTCTGAATCTCAATCTGACATGCATGTAGGTAAATTATTCATGTGAATGACTTGGGTCCTCCACGTTCAGGGTCAGGAGGCACGAGGTGGGTTTGGACACAGCTGCCTCACCTCAGGAAGTTTCTCTCAGAGCCTGTTTCTTTCTCTAGCAAAGTAAACGATGCCTACCTCACGGGGCTTGACACAGGCTCAGTACTCAGATGCTGTCTGGTCTTTATTATAGTTGGTGTTTGGGGAACAGCGTGGCTGGTAAGAAAATGCGTTATCTTTACAATTTATAGAATGTCATACAAGGCAAGCGTGAAACCGGGACTCTACCCTAACCTGAAGATGCTGGTGCTTACTCTTCTCCTGAAGCATCTTGTTGTAATTCTGGTGCGTGTCAGCCAAGTCATATGATGGCACCGCATGCGTGATGCCAGCTCAGTTACCTCGGACCGGCGAGCCTGAGGCTGCCAGGGAGCCACCCTCCTGCCTCCAGCCCTCGGCTGTTTCTCTCTCTCTATCCTTCCCTCTGTCCCTCCCTATCTCCCACTCCTCACCACTCCTGCTCCCCTCCCTACCCCCCTCACTTACTCTACAACAGAGGCTCAGACTTGAACAAATCCCAGCTGGGCCTATTTAACGCTTGGCTGGGAAACCAGAAGGAAAGGGGCCCAGTTACTACAAAAATAGAGAATTGAAATAGAATGTGAGCTACTTTTGCATATTTTTTATTTTAATCTGAATATAAAAGGCAAGTGTCAACACAAAATCGGAGCTAACTGAGCCACACAGCTCCAAGTCTGCCTTGTCGGGGCTCCATGGGTTCCCATGCCCTGGCCTTCTCTATGAGCGTCTGGACACGCCGTGACTGCGAAAGGAGCATTCAGTTATGGTCCTTTGAATGTTTCAGAGTCATGATTAATAAAAATCTTCACGTTTACCCACAGCCAAGTCTTGATTTAATAACAGGTACTGCAGGTCTCTGGGTGGGCCTGAACCTCTGTTTTAGAAGCAGCCGTACCATCCGAGGGGCAGGTCCGTGTGGGCTGGCAGGCGGCTTGGTCCTTGGAGCACAGGGTGGACCTGACCCAGTCCTGGCAGTGGGGGGCCTTGCATTTCTAGAATGTAGTGATGCAACCTGTGGCATAAATAAAAAGCCTCATGTGCCCCCATGAGAAACTGGGGCTTCCCCTCAGTACTGTGGTGTGCTGTGTTTGTGATCGTGCAGATGTAAAAGGGTGAGGGAGATGTCTAAAAACCAGATTCCAAAGACAGCCCTTCATGTCTGGTGCTTTCACGTGTGTATGCACACCTGTTTGATGCGTGTACACCTTCACGTGTGCACCTGTTTCATGCATGTACAATTGTTTGTGCATGCGCCTGTTTCGTGTGTGTATGTGCCTGGGCATTCACCCTGTATTACGTCATACGTTGTATTTTACAGATTGGGTTTTTTCAGTTTGTATTGTGAGCTTGTAACGACTTTGTGAATGAAAGACGGATTCCTGGCAGCCTTTGGCTCTCAGAAACGTGATGTCACGGGAACAGATGAGACAGCCTAGGTGAGGCCGGCAGAGGCCATCGTGGCCTGGGAGTCTGTGCACATCCACTGTCTGTCGCTGTGTGACAAGTGACCCCAAAACCTAGGGGCTTAAGGCAAAGTACACGTACGACTGTACAGCTTCTTCAGGTTGCAAATTCAGGGCAGCCCTGCTGAGCTGCTCTGGCCCAGTCCCCTGCATCACCATGAAGGTGCTGTCCAGGGCTGCAGCCATCTGTAGGCTCAGTTGGGCTGGAGGTTCTGCTCCAGGATGCTGTGCTGACGTGTCTGCGGGCAGAGGCCGGGTCCTCCACACCTGGCCCCTCCCTGGGGCTGCCAAGTGCATTCCTGTGCAGGGCCACTCCTTTCCCCAGAGACGTAGCAGTGCTGGTCTTATGCCCAGCGTCAAGGTGGATGGGTCAGGAGCAAAGACTTGTTTCCTCTACTCAGCGGCTACTCCTGCAGGGCTGGGCGACAGGGGAGGTCACGCAGGAAGGTGTTCGCTGAAGACCGTGCTCTGTGACTTGACGGGTGTTCCTCCCAGGAGGGTGAAATGGAGACTGGACGTTGGGAGCGGCATCCTGCGTGACCCCACGTGTAGTGGGCTCACAGCAGAGCTAAGTCCTTCCTTTACAGATACTTTTCAGAGTCTGCCCGCCTTTAGATTCTCTGATTAACGTGTCTGAGGAGGGTCCCAGGAGTCTGCCACCTGCCAGGCCAAGGAAGTTCCCTACATGTGGCTGGTCCCCTGACACCCTGAGAAACGTGACTCGAGAGGATCACCCGAGTTTCCTAAATGAGTCACCTGCCTTCTCTTCTCTTTGCTTTCGTGCCTCCCCCAGGGTGGGTCAGTCCTGTGAGCTGCAGCGATACCTGCATGCTGGGGTTCCAAGGAGATTGGGGGTGTGTGTGGTCCCCCAGGGAGATTCGGTGACTGAGGATGCTGTCATAGCAGTCAACATGTCCTTATTGTTTTCACTTTTAATGAAGTTCAGTTACTAGGTTTTCTGAGGCACAATGATGTCCTTGTGAAAAATTGGTGATCAGGGAAACAAGCAAGTGTGGGAAAATGATCCTGCCCTTAAACCTGAAAAATGATGAAACAGCAAAGAGCCCTGAAGAGCCCAAGAACTTCCTCATGGGGCAGTGAGGAGACACCTCAGTAATGGGTTAAAAAAAATGAGATAATACTGAAGAAAAGGTAAACTAAATTTTGGGTCTCCTATGGGTAAAGAGATTGTGGTTTACATTTTGGAGGCATGCTTTTATATACTTATTTATTTTTCTTTGTTGGATTTAGAATTAGTTGCAATAAATGTGTTTTTTAATTAAAAAAATTGGGGTATACAAAGTCTAATCCCTTTGTGATATTTCTGTACTGTGAGACTCCACATACAAAAGTGAAGCCCAGACTGTCTATCTCTAATGAACCAGAGCGAAGTTGTCATCTCCTGCAGGCCGGTCTGGTCTCCAGGCATCTGGCCATCCTCCCAGTCTTGGGCACACCTGCATCACTGGTGCTTCCTGCCAGACTGTGACTCTGCCCAGGTTTTGTCCTGGCTCCTGGAAGCACAGGCTTTTGATGAAGGACTCTCCCCACTGCCAGGTAAATTGGTGATTGCCCCACAGTCTGTATTTCTCGCATGGTTGGCAGAGCGTCTGGGCGTGGTGTCCTGGCCCTGGAGCCAGCTCTAGGACTGCACGGTGGCCTTGCCTCTGTCCCTCATCTGGGAACAGGGTGGCGGGGAGGAGAAGGGAAGCAGGGTCTTGCCTCTTCTGCGTCTCGAGAACACGAGAACATATCGTCCCATTGCCTCGCACCATTCACAGCCCAAGCTTGTGTGAAGTATTATTTTATAACCTCCCCTGACAATGATGTATTTTATATAAGCAGCACATATAGTGGTAATTTAATACCCTATCGAGCAAGATTAAACAATAAGGAGCAGGTATCACTGTAGAAAAGTTACTTTATCCAGGAAACATTTATCTACTGCAGGTGGATGTGAATCATGGCTTCCTCCTCGGCGGCGCCCGATGAGCCTGTGGGATTCTGTCCTGTTCACCACTGTTAGTTATAAGCTACACCTTTCCTTCTATGATGTTAGTTAGAAGCTCTACCTTTCTTTCTATGATGTTTATTTCTTGCCTGTTCACCGCTGTTACAGTTACCAGCTATACCGTTTCTTCTGCGATGTGTATTTCTTACCTGTTCACCACTGTTAGTTACAAGCTATACCTTTTCTTCTGTGATGTATATTTCTTGAAGGCATGGACTAAATCCTAATTCCACAGTTTTTGATGCACATACTCAAGAGATAGTTGTCTGAATGAATGGATTAATGGAAAATAGAAGTGGTGACTTCACTTTATTTCATTATGTCAAACTTTGTTGACCCAGAAAATTTTATGGTCCTTTGGATAAACAGGGCCTCTGTGCAGCGTGGTTAGAGATTGTGAGAGTGCCGCAAATGGCTCTGTGGCTCTAGGCTCACAAAGGTCATCAGGGACTTGGTGGCGGCACCTGTGTTGAAAACTGAGTTCTGCAAATCCATTCGAGTGACCTGCCAGCACACACAGCCCTGCTTCCCAGCTGATTTCTGCACAGAGGCTTCTCCTGAATGCCCCAAGTGAACGTGGGTTCAGCCAGCACTGCTGGGCTTCCACAGCAAGGATGAGAGAGAAGAGGGGCAGGACCCGAATCTTCCTGGGCCCCAGTGCCCGTGTGGGGACGCTGCCTGGCCTGGCTCTTCTGGGGGAGGTCAGGGAAATGATGGCATGGAGGGACTGTTGGCACGAGCCGCTTGCTCAAACATAGATCCCAGGTCTGTGTGGGAGGCAAAATAGAAAAGTATGTGGATATCATCAGTAACATAGCAAACATGGGCTTCTTCCCTAGGGTGGCTGACCCTCTTGCTCATCTGCTGAGCAAAGGCCAGGCCTGGCCTTCTGGGCCTCCACAGTGAGCTTTTCCCAAACTCTGTCCACTCCGTGGAGATGGCTGGAGTCAGGGCAGACATGGGGTGTCTGCCACTTTTTTTTTTTTTTTTCTTTTCTTTTCTGAGATGGAGTCTTGCTCTGTCGCCCAGGCTGGAGTGCAGTAGTGTGATCTCGGCTCAGTGCAAGCTCCGCCTCCCAGGTTCACGCCATTCTCCTGCCTCAGCCTCTCGAGTAGCTGGGACCACAGGTGTCCACTGCCACACGAGGCTAATTTTTTTCGTTTTTAGTAGAGACGGGGCTTGATCGTGTTAGCCAGGATGGTCTCCATCTCCTGACCTCGTGATCCACCAGTCTCGGCCTCCCAAAGTGCTGGGATTACAGGCGTGAGCCACCGCACCCGGCCAGGTATTTGTCAGTTTTTGAAAGCTACATTTAAAGAATGAAATAGACCAAACAGAATTACTTCCGTTTGAATATTTAATACTTAGTCTACCAGAACACTTAAATATAGTTACTGTATTAAAATAATAAGGAAGAACTTTCCCTCTGTTTTCAAAGCAAAAGTATAAACAACCTTTTACTTGGCAGGGATTTCACTATGTTTCTAAAAAGTCAGCAAGCACTTTTCCTGAAATAGACCCGTCTCTTCCTCTGCATAGACCCTATGAACATTTTAGCTACATTTCTGCTGTATCTTGATGTGATAGATTATAGAAAATTCCTTGCTACTGGAACTTCACGATGCTTTCCTTTTAAACATCAAATAGAAAGTATAGATAGTAAATCTCAGATTAGTTGCCATTCTCGGTCTTGGTAGGGCTGCCACAAACAGCCTCTGTCAGTTACAAGAGAGTGTGTCTCCCCAGCAACCCGGCTTAGATTGCAGACCAAGCCAGCCTCACCCAGGATTCAGTGCAATGTCTTCCAAAACTGTAGCCACTGCTCTTGGAGGAGACTTGAGAAGAGCTCCCTTTGATGCCTGTGCATGGCTGTTCTCAGATCACAGCAGCTGCAGCAGCATCTCGGAGGATGCCGGCAGGGGTGTCCTGGGTACTGACACCACGGCAGGGGCCTGTAGTGTCTGAATGAAATGGGCCATGACACTGAGCAGCCTAGAGGAGTCCACAGCCACGTTTCAAAGGTGCAGTGGCCCGAAGTGAACCCCAGAGCACTGAGGAGCCTGGAGTGACCTGTCACAACTCCATTGAGAGAGCTGGCTGAATTCCGTACCTGTGCCGGCAAAAGATGGCTATTTGCGCTTGGCCCCTTTCCCGACCAGGGCTAGGGAGATTGTCTGCACAGCTAGTGGGAACTTGATTCTGTTCACACTCGGGGTTGAGTCTCGCTCCTTTCTGTGAGCCCAGGGAAGGATAGACATACCGAGCTCTCCTGGAAGAGGGCCCTGACGAGTCGAAACTGAGCTTCAAGATGGTCGGCATTGTGGTGTGCGTGGCGGGTTCGAACTCGGTGCGTGCTACGTGGGGCCCAGCTGCTGCTGTCACTGATTGGTCTCAGGAGATGCTGCAGGGGACGTGGCTCCTTGTGGTACTTGGTGGTTTTCTCCTCACGGGAGTGGGTTTCCCTGCTGTGACAGGCAGCCTGGCAGGAGGAAGGCCCCCATGGGGTTGTGCCCCGAGGCCCCCTTCCTCTTGAAGAGCAGGAAAGGGGGTTTGGGATCCTGCTTCCAGCTGCGCTGCCTTGCTAGGTTCTTGGGCTCAGGCTGGGAGAAGCTGAGTGCAGACTTGAAGCCTAGACCCCTTCCACAGCCTCCTGGGCACTTGTGGTGGTATGCAGGACATGGCCCTTGGAACTCCAAGCCCTACCCTGGTATGCCCGCCCATTGAGTCGTCTCGAGCACCTGCTGTGTGCTAGGCTCCGTGGTGGGGTGGGCGGTAGCAAGGGCTGTGGGGTAGAGTGGACACGGTACGCGGATGATGATGAGAAGCATCAGGGAGGCAGTGAGAGCACAGCTGAGACCTGCAAGGAGGGGACTGGCTGTGGGTGTTGGGGCTCCCGGAGCTGCCTCTACCCAGAGCCACAGTGGCCAGTGAGGGCAGAGCAGGGGACCGAGGACCAGGGAAGCCGTGTGTATGGGTCGCATCAGGTGTGCAGGTCTGCCGGGCTGTGCTGCCCTTCTCAATCCTGGCTGGGCCTGGGGTCCCAGAGGGAACGGAGGGTCTTCGCATCTCCCTCCTCTTGCTTCCCTGCTGCTTCCTGGTCAAGGGATGCTTCTTTATTGCAACTCTGGCGGTTATTCTGCATATTAAGAGGAGTTTCACAAAATCATAGGGGGAGAGGCGGACTAGGGATTCATTTTTTTTCTCCCCCTGATTTTGCACGGAGGCTTCTACTATCCCTTAGTGTGGAGGCAGAGTACAGATGCTCTACAGTTCTCTGTCCAGGAAGAGAAGAGCTGCTGGGAAGTCACAGATCTGATCATTGCAATAGCACTGACATTTTTAAGTGGCAGAATGCTGATGTCTATAATAATCAGAGTAAAACTTCAGTAGCTTCAACATAAAGATGTTGAGATGATCTTAGAGCCATTTCATCCCTAGATCCTTCTAGAGTGTGGAGTGTGACATCTCTACCAGCCTCTGGTCAGTGGCCGCCTGTGGGTAACTGAATGTTTGAAGTGTAAATGAGAACTTCTAATTTTATTTAATTTTAGTCAAATTTAAATAGCTATATGGGCCGGGCACCGTGTCTCATGCGTGTGTTCCCAGCAGTTTGGGAGGTGGAGGCTGGTGGATCATGTGAAGTCAGGTGTTGAAGACCAGCCTGGCCAACAAGGTGAAATCCCATCTGTACTTAAAAATATAAAAAATTAGTCGGGCGTGGTGACAGGTGCCTGTAATCCCAGCTACTCGGGAGGCCGAGGCAGAAGAATCACCTGAACTCGAGAGGCAGAGGTTGCAGCAAGCCGAGATCGAGCCACTGCACTCCAGCCTGGGTGACAGAGGGGAGACCCTGTCTTAAGTAAAAGATTTTAAAAAACCCTACATGCCCCTAGTTGCTTCTGTAGGAGACGGCATGTTTCCAGAAGGTAGACTTTGTGTTGAGGACTCAGCAGCGTCAGGCTGGAGACAGTCTCCCTTCCTAGCAGCGTGGGCCCCTGAGCTGCTCTTCTACCAGAAGGGATGGTGGCATCTCTGGGAGGTATCTGTGGACTCAGATCTGTGTGGATTAGTGACTTGTGTTACTCACAGATACTTAAATTTGTGGGTAAATGAATACCTGGACTGGCTGCAACTTCAGGGCGAGATTCGGGAGTAGGGAGTCAAAAGTGACGACGGAACCCTGGGCTTGTCCTGCCGCCCCCAGGACCCGGTCGGGGCACCTTCTCGTCTGAAGTCCCAGCACGTGGTCAGGGTACCCCTCCCCTCTGAACCCCACAGGAAGTGATCGGGGCACCAATCCCCTCTGAAGCCCCAGCACCTGGTCGGGGCACCCCTCCCTTCTGAATCCCCCAGACCCTCCTGGCCTGCGGTGCTGCTTCTCCAAATTCTGCCCTTGGCTGTTTTCTAGGAATCACCTGAGCAGGCTGCGTGTGTCACTTCTTGTCGGATCTGGGGTGTCGGTGAAGCTCATTTATCTTGTCTTCCTCCTCATGTGCCATATCTCACCTGTTGTCTGTCTGAGTTTGTGTGAGTGCGTGTTGTGCGTTCTCAGGCTGTACTCGGGCTTAGGTGACAAGAACGTCTTAGAGCAATGGACTGTCTGCTCCAAAGGATTCTGTGCATGAATCGAGACACGGTTTACTTGTGGGGTGTAAATTTCCTGGGTGTTGGAGGCAATTGGGGAAAAAAGGTCTAAAAAAGCCCCTGGGGATGAGGAAGGCAATAATGAAAAAAATTACTCTATACACACTTAGCAGTGGATTTAATTTGTAGGTGAATTTTGCATTTTGGGAACTACTAAAGCTACTGCTTGTAGGGATTCCTTCATGAGCTTGTTGTTTTCTGTCGAGTAGAAAGTAAAGTGGATCGGTTTTGTCTTTAATTCTGACTGACTAGAATCTACTTCCTTTTTCCCCCCATTCACGTTAGGGTGGGGATTGGGCTAGAAGAGCTGTAGAATCTCTTTATTTCTGATCTTAAATGAATTTTTTTCTTTACTCGGTTTTTTTTTTTTTTTTTTTTTGGTGAGCTGTTACTTTTTCCTTCAATGCACTGTTCTTTGGTTTGGGAAATGGGCTCTATTTGTACCGTGCTTTAAATGTACACAATGGTTCTAAATTGTTACTTTTCGTTAAAGTTAGATAAAACATCTTAATTAAAATGTCATCCATAATTGAGGCATAGTCTGAGGCCTGGAGACCCCTCTTGTCACTTCCTTCCAGCCGTGTCTCCTTCCCTGGCCACGTTGCCCCGGCAACATCTCCTCCCCACACCATGCCGTGTCATCCCCCCACCACGTCACCTCTGGTCACATCAACTCCCTCCCGGCCACATCACCTCTGGCCTCACTGCCTGCCTCCCTCTCTCCCTGGTAGCCTCTGAGACTCCTGCTGTCTACCTTGCCATGGGTCTGTTGAAGGCTCCTTTCCCGTTTTCTGCTCCTGAGTGGGTCTTGGGGCCTGGATGTTTCACAGGATGAAAGTTTCTTCCCTTCCAGCCGCGGGTCTCTGAGCGACAAGTCCAGAGAGGGCGCTAAGCTCTCCTTACCCACCTGGGGGCCCCGAGCCCTGACCGCCGACCACCAGGGCTTTTCTGTAGGGTGTGGGGCAGACTCATGCATGAATTGGACTCAAAAGGTGCTTCCAGGAATCCTTGTTTTAAGTGCACTGGAGCAGAGATGGGGAGAGGGGACCACCGGGTTTGCTCAGAATTTGGCCCTGCTCACAGCCAATGAGGCAACATAAGCTCCTCCTAAATGAAGCATTCCATAGACTGATTTTACACATGACAGTTGTGATGGCTGGAAAAGGTTTCACACAATGAGTGAGTTTGAGCTGCCTTTGAAGGAAGAACAGGTCCCTGCCGGTGGAACTGAAAGATCAGGGTGACCCAAGCCGTCAGCAGCAGCGGGGGTGGGGTGGTGCAGACTCCCCATGGATGGTGGGCATGGCGGAAATGCAGGAGAGGGCAGGGGTTCGAAGGAACAGCAGGTCGGCAGTAAAATTCCCCTGCAGAGAGGGGACGTGACTGAGATATTGTCACATGTATACAACTGAGAGATGATCTGAGGATGATTTCTGGGAGCCTATCACGTGCTCATCATCAGTCCTCGGGATCTCTTTTTATGAAGTGAAAACAGTCATGCCTCTGCCTATCTTGTGAGCTGTTAAGATCAAATCGGATAATCTTCAGCGAGCCTTGTAAATGCTAAAGGTTATGACAGACTGGTCCAGCCCGCTTGTCTCCACCCTCCTTTCCTCCTCGGTAACGTGAACCCTGCTGGGTACCTCACTATCTGCCTGGCTTCCTCCTCCATAACGTGAGCCTTGAGTACTTCCTGGGTACCTCGCTGTCCACCTCCCTTCCTCAGTAACGTGAGCCCTGAGTATTTGCTGGGGACCTCGCTGCCTGCCATACAGCTGGCTGTAGAATTGTCAAACGGACTTGACTGGCACATAAACAAAAGTGCTCGCCAGGCCTTGGGAGGGCTTTCTGACATGTGGGTGCCTTCTGTTCCCTGTTAGCCTGGAGCTGCAGGAGCCCTCCTAGACCAGACAGAGGACCAAGGCTGTGGCCTCGGGGTGGGGACTGGGGGAGCTCCCTGGGTTTATTGTGTGGGTGAGAGCAAACTTCAGTCCCGCTGCGGCATTGGGATTCAGGGTTCCTTCTGGAACGTTGTGAGTGAGAAACAGGCAGTGTGCACAGGCTCGTCTTCTGCGGATTTTATGGTTATCTTGGGAGAGCACTGGTGCCTCTGAGCTATGAACCTGCAGAACCACTTCTTCCACTAACGGCCGCCTTTATAGAAAGAATGACTTACAAAAGATGTCACTTCAGATGGAGGTATTTGCAGCTGTGGCCTGAAAAATGAACAAAATGACTTTCAAGGAAAGTACCTTACATTATTCCCAATGATAGGCATTTGAGCTTTCCAGCGAATATTAAAATATAAAAATCTTCTGTCTACCACTTTCTCATGTGATTAATGATGATATTGATGCGTTTTTTTGTTTGTTTGTTTGTTTTTTTGTTTTTTTGTTTTTACATATAACGAAATGTGGAAGCTGCTCATAACTCTGAATCAGTGTTATCTAACCAATGTGTGATTACAAAATCGTGTGCTGGTAAAAGCCATTCAGTTGCAGAACGGACCAGTCGACTTAGAAGGAATTGGGGCAGAAAGGTCCAACGACCAGAGCACAGACTCTGTTGCAGACAGCCTGTACGGAAGTGCCACTTGTTATATTTGGCGGCAGAGAATACCTAAAGTGATCTGAAAACACAGTGAAAATACTGCTTCCTAATTGTATATATCAGCATGCTATTGTATATATCAGCAGAAGTTTCTTTATAAACTTCAGCCACGGCTCTGCAGCCCACTGAACGCAGATGCAGGCATGAGAACCCTGCTGTCTGAGGTGCAGAGATGTTAGGTGTTTTCACAGCAGCACAAACTGTTGTCATGCTGCTGCTTATTTTCGAAAGTGGTTTCTTTCTTAAGACTGTGTTAAGATGTAATGACTTTATCCTTATAAAATGAACTAAATTGTTACTTTTTTTTTTTTTTTTTGAGACGGAGTCTTGCTCTGCCACCCAGGCTGGAGTGCAGTGGTGTGACCTCAGCTCACTTTAACCTCTGCCTCCTGAGTTCAAGTGATTCTTGTGCCTCAGCCTCCCTAGTAGCTGGTACTTACAGGTGTTCGGCACCATGCAGGCTAATTTTTGGATTTTAGTAGAGATGGGGTTTCACCATGTTGGCCAGGCTGGTCTCGAACTCCTGACCTCAAGTGATCCACCTGCCTCTGCCTCCCAAAGTGCTGGGATTACAGGCATGAGCAGCCACCACTCCCGGCCTGATGAGAAAGCTTTTCTGTGCTCTTTAATAAAGTGCCAAGGGTTCCTGAGACTTAAAAGTTTGAAAACCACTGGCTTAAACCGACAAAATTGTCCACGATTCTTCAGTGTATCTTCTAATCTGTTGGTGGAGAAAGGACGGTAAGGGTTGCTTTTCTTTTTTCCTTTCACAACTCAATGGTGCTGGGACAACTGGGGTATCCACATGGAAAAGGATGGACTGGACCCTTCCTCACCCTACAGGCAAAGCTCAACATGGATCCAATGTAAGGAGCCGACTGTGAGACCCATTCTGTCAGTCTGCTGGGTACCATAACGGACACCACAGACCATGCGGCTTTAACAACAACATCTTAATTCCTTTTTCCTGGAGACTGGAAGCCTGGGATCAAGGTGCGGGCAGGGTTGGATTCTCTGGGGCCTCACTCCATGCTGTGTAGACGGCGTCCTCTCTGTGTCCTCACAGGTTTCTTTTATGTACGTGCAGCACTGAGGACTGTGTCTAAATTCTCTTAAAAGAACACCAGTCATACTGGATCAGGGCCCACTCTTAAGATCTCATGGGACCTAAATTGCCGAGTTAAAGGCCCTGTATCTAAATACAGTGACATTTTGAGTTTCTGGGGTTGTGATTTTAACATGGGAATCTTGGAGAGGGGGCGGGGGACAGTTCAGCTCATGACACCTTTAGAGGAGAATTCTGGAGAAACGGTTACGTTGGATTAGGCAATGTTTCCTTGGCTGAGACGTCTAAAGCTGTAACAAGCAACTGAAGGGAAAAAGACAGTATCAAAATTAAAATGTTCATTTCAGAGGATACTATTAAAGTTAAAAGATAACCCACAGAACAGGATATATTGTCACAATGAGAGCCTGATATCAAGAATATATTTAAAAACTTTTAATAAAAATCCAATTTAAAAATGGACAAAGGATTTGAATAGACATTCTCCAAAGAAAGACATATAAATGCCTTAAAAAGCACGTGAGATGGTTACCAGAATTCATCATCTTAGAAATGGAAATCAAAACCACTGTGAGATACCACTTCACAACCACCGGGAGGGGTAAAAGCCCAGTATTGGACAGTGACGTGGTGAATTTGGGAAAACTGAAGTCTTGACATATTGCTAGTGGGAGGGGAAGTAAAATGGTACAGTTGATTTGGAAAAGTCTGGCAGTTCCTCAGAAAAGTTAAATATGAAATCACCGGACGACCCAGCAATTTCACTGCTAGTCATATGCCCAAGAAAACTGCAAACACTTTTACAAAAAAAATCTTATGCAAGAATCTTCATAGCATCAGCATTCGTAGTAGTAGAAACAGTCCAGGTGTCAACAGGTCACTCATTGTGAGAATTCCACTCACCTTGGACGTGAAAGATGCCAGCACCGAAGGTCACGCCAAAGGTCACGCACTGTACGATTCTCCTCACAACAGGTGTCCAGAATGGGCAAATCCAGAGAAATGGAAGTTGGCTGGCGATTGCCGGGGGCTGGCGGAAGGAAGGAGCAGGTGCTGACTCTTAATGGGTTCAAGGTTTCTTTGGTCCATGGTGAAAAAGTCCCAGAATTACATACTAGTGGTTGATGTGCAGCTTTGAGAATACGCTAAACAGACTGAATTGTATCCTTTAATATTGGGGCTTTTATGGTTTGTAAATTCCTTTCAATTTCAAAAGGAACTCAAGAACTTCTTTGGTGTTGACATTTAGATGGCGAAAGAGACAGTATCCAAAACAAGTTACTATGTAACTCACGTCCCCAGAGTTAAACTTCATTTTCTGAGGATCTTGAAGTGTTTGAGCCTAGGTGACACAATGATCCTATACTAGATGTTACACCCCATCTTACTGATTTCTATCTCACATAACCATATTCAGGAAAAACCGACATGTAAACTTGAGCTGAATGCTATGCAGAGGCACATTCCTCTTACCCGGATGATCTTTAGTGGTGCAGTAAGAGATGAGGTCATAGCAACGTTAGTTTAGTTAAATTTCCATGGCAACAGGAATTTGGCACATCTGATGAGTTAGATGTCCCTGCACAGCTCCTAACGGGGTTGCCCATTTCTGTGTGGTGTCTGTGTATATTCTCACTGTGGAAATAAGTGATAGCACCTGCACAAACACTTGCCTGGAAATGCGCACGAAGCTGGTGAAGGCAGAGGACAGGTGAGAGGGAAGCATGGCTCAGCCCTGGCAAACAAGACCGTTATTCCGAACGCAGAAGATTCAGGAACACAATCCTTGGGAAAACTGTGATGTCCGTGGATCTCACCACTGTCAGGTTGTATCTGTGCAGCCAGTTACCGGAGCCGCCAGAACCGCATGTGTTGGTATTGGTGTCATCACTCAACGCTTCTGACTTTTCCTGGTGCTGATGAGGACTGCACGTGGCGGAAGCAAAGTGCTGACCTAGCACAGATCATCAGACCCCAGTTATTTTCTATGAAGGGGGGGCAGGGTTAGAACCCCCCCACCCACTCCCCAATCCTATAAGAACTGGGATCTGATGATCTGTGCTGTCGAGAGAGGCAGGGTTAGAACACCCCACTCCCCAATCCCATTGTTGAAAATAATAGTTGGCTTGGGAGGGTTTTTATTCCAAAGGTTGAAGCCGTGCGTTTCTGGAGCCTGGGCTGTCAGCAATGGTGGCTGGGGAACGCTGGGGCTGTAGTCGTCCGGCTGCCGGCAGCCCTGCTGGTGGGTCCTGCCTCTTTGACATCGTTCGTTTCTGAAGCTTGCTTTCCCCGGTGTTGGAAGTAGCAGCACTGGGGGAATGGCCGCCTTCCTACAACGAAGCTCTGCCAGGAGAGTAGACATGGAGCATCTGTTCAAGGACGTGACGTTCTGGGCACCGCACCTATGCGTTCTGCTTCTCAGCGGTGCCTCCTAGTTGATGTTACCATCACCTGGCATTTCCCAGGAGGTAACTCGCAGATGCCACACTGATGGAAAGCCGCAGCAGCGCGGTTCGAGTCCAGGGCCAGCTGGAGCACATCAGCAAGATCAGGCTGGACACATGTGCTTGCTGACAGGAAAATGACAGGAAATGTGCTTGCTGACAGGAAGGTGACAGGAAAGAGGCCCGTGTGGAGAGGAACCAGTGGATTCAAGGCAGGGAACCGAAGGAGCAAGTAATCACAGAGTGGGAGGCTCAGGAGCCAGCAGGCAAGTGGGATGTGGCTTCGGTGCTGCTGGGTTGGTGAGGGGCCTTCTGTGACTTTTCTAAGCGTGCAGTCAGTTGTAGGGGTGGGTGTCGGCTCCCGCAGATAAAAGCCAAGCGTCTTGCAGGAGAGCAACGTGTGCACTGGGAGTTCCCAGTTGCGTGTCCCGGCATGCGTCCCAGAGGCCCCTGATAAGGCTCAGTGCACCAGGCACACAGTAGATTGTTGGTTCCTGACCCAATGAGGAAGTGAGGGAGTGAGTGAGGGCCGAGACACAGGTGCGGGGATGCACGGGACGGGGTGTATTCAGGTGAAGAGTCAAGCTGTGGGGTCCGGGAGAGATGGGTTCGAGAATAAAAGGGGGTGCAGTGAGGTGGAGAGTCATGCTGTTGGGTCCGGGAGAGATGGGTTCGAGAATAAATGGGACGGGGGTGCAGTCAGGTGGAGAGTGATGCTGCTGCGGTCTGGGAAATGTGTTTGCTTCTATCTGAACAGCTGGACCTGAGCATATCTGTGCTTTGACATCTAATCTGTACACTGTCCTCAGCAGGGTGTATATCTCTGGCAGAGGACACCCCGGCCACAGTGGATGTCAGCGGCGGTGGCTGGACTCAGGGTCCGTGAATGTTGCGTGATCGAACATGTTTGGTATATTCTCAGCTCCTGCCCAGGTGCCTCCCGAGCATCAGGTGTTGTGGCTCCCCACAGCCTTCCCACCTGTGTGTAGCATGACCACCGCCTTCCTACCATGTGTTTGTCCTACCACGGCTGCCGTGTCTAATGGATGCTTTGCTTTCCAGCTACTTTCCTATCATCAAAACCCTTGAACGACTTTGAGTTTCAGAGATGACATGGTATTAGTCTTTCATGATTGCTCAGAAGATTTCCAAAAGCAAATGCAACTTACAGGATGCAAGATGTTGGAAATGACAGTAATTATAGATGAGTTTTCTCAGTCTTTTGATTGTGGTAAAATTACATAGCACTCTATTTTTAATTGTATGGTTTGGTGGCATTAAGTGTGTTCACACTGTCGTGCCGCGATCACGGCCATCCATTTCCAGAACTTCTTGGTCTCCCCGCGCTTGAAACTCGATCTACCAAACACTAGTTCTCCTTCCGCCCCAGCTCTGGTAAGCACTACAGATTGCGTACAAAACAGGCTTTTTCAGTAAGAGAAGGGGCAAGGAAAAGAGCTCTAAAGACTGTCCTGAGATTTGAGGAAGTGTTTTAGGTGTTGCTGTCAGGTTCCCAGTGTAAAGGAACTATTGAAGACATGGGAGGGCGGAGGTCTGTGATCTCAGGAAGTGCTGGGCTGGGCAGCTTTGCCGCTGTGACGGGGGCACTTGCCCTCAAACCCGCCTGAGATAATCGCGTGAGGATACTGCTGCATTGTGACAGCTCTGAACTTGGTCTCCTTGAACGTTACCAAGTACATAAGCTTTGGAGGTTACCGTCTAGTGTCTGCAGGAGACCTAGAATTTGAACATTGTTGACTTTAGAACACACTCATTTTATAACACTTTACCTGTTCTCATCAATAGGAAATATGCTGTGTCTTTTTTTTTTTTTTTTTTTTTTGCCTTAATATTCTGTGTTGCAGTGGCAGTAGTTGCAGCGGATGCTACTTCTGGTTCATGGTCATCGCCAAACACAAGCTTCTGGAAACCATGTGAAAAATGAAGGGGAAAGTGCTTTTCTGCAAAGGCCTTTTTTGAACATCTTGTTTTCTTCTGGAATATCTGTTGTGGTGTAAAACGTTTTCATATTTAGAGGTTTGTAACATGTTTTATACTGGTTAGCTTTGAAACCCCATGTTTTTGCATGTCATGGGGCTGCATTTTCCTGTTATTCTATGATATAGCTGGTTTGCAAAACTATTGGTTATTTCACTTTAAAAACCAAAGCAGCTTACAGATTGAGCGTGATTCCTGTAAGAATTTAATTGTAAAATTGATTTGTGTTCAATAAACTTACTGGAATGACTAGATCAGTGGACAAAAAGATAAGAACATGTCAAGTCTCTGAGCCAGGAAGGACTTCCAAATAATACAAGTGATACACAGTAATTTCTTAACAAAAGATTAGATTTAGTACATAACTGTTTAAACCTCCATATTTTCTATTATAGCCATTCCACAGTGCCCATGGGGGTGGGCAGCAGGACTGCCTATGGAATCCAAGGTCTGTGGGAGCTCAGATCCCTGCTATAAAATGGCATGGTATTTGCATATGGCATACGCACGTCCTCCTGCAGACAGTCATGTCAGGGTTCCTCGTAACAGCTATACCATGGACATGCCATGCGAGTAGTTGTTTAATGAATAATAAAATCTGAATGCTTAGTACAAACACATTAAAAACGTTCTTGATCTATGGTTGGTTGAATCCACAGGCCTGGAACCCCGGGAGAGAGTACAAACTCTAGAAGCAAAACGAAAAAGTAAAGAATTTGAGGTCAGCAGTGATGGGCGTGGGATCACACTGAATCTCATGTGTTTTGCTGTCTGTGTCACCGTGTCCCGGGTAAAGGGGAACCATTTTTAGCTTAAGGTAAAATAGCTAACAGGAAACACTACAGAATGGGCACGAAGGCGCGCCCCTCATTACCAGATGCTGCTGCATTTGCCCTTAGGCTTCACTGAGGGAGGGTCAGTTCTGACCCTTTCTTAGATACTGACCTGGAACGGACAGAATCGGGTTTCAGAAAAACCCTCGAGCTGTGAGAGTTGCTGATATCTATGTGAGTGGGGTTCATGTGTCAAACTCAGGTTTAAGAAAAACCAATTCTAGGCTGGGCATAGTGGCTCACACCTGTCATCCCAGCACCTTGGGAGGCTGAGGTGGGCAGTTCACTTTTGAGCCCAGGAATTCGAGACCAGCCTGGGCAACATAGCAACACCCTGACTCTACAAAAAGTTGAATAGGAGTGGTGATGTGCACCTGTGGTCCCAGCTACTTGGGAAGCTGAGGCTAGAGGATCACCCAAGCCTGGCAGGTTGAGGCTGCAGTGAACCATGATAGCACCACTGTGTTTATGGTGCCCTGTGCCTGAGTGACAGAACAAGAACCACCACCCCACACACAAAAAATCAATTCATGCAGAGGCCAGTTCTGCTGGGACCACCTGTTAAGGCTACTCTGGGCTTCACAGTTTGAGAAGTTTCTGTCCAGGGGTGAGAGGGAGTGGCTTGAGGGCCTAGAAGCCAGTTCTTGTGGTTCAGTGTGACTGCGGATGTGGAGCTGGGGGCAGGGCTCTCCAGGGCATGAGTGGGTAAACGGATGGGCTTCCAGGATGAGCCCCTGTGACTTTGCCTGGTTTACATCCGTCCAATACAAATCCACAGGCTCTTACTCTAGAAGATTCTGCCGGGGCTGATGGACTGGCCTGGGGACAGAGGGTGCCCTCAGAGCCTCAGGGTGCCATCTGGTTTAGGAAGAGCACTTAGTCACCTAGATCTAGGATTTATGACACTACAAGGAGACTCGTCAGACTCGGAGCGACAGCCATCTGCATTCTAGACTTGGTTCTAGGCGAAGTATTTTGGAGCCTGTTGGTACCCTGTGTTCTGTTTATGTGTAAAACAAGTTAGAGTTATAACTAGTTACAACCTATTTTTTAAATTTTGCCACAGAATATGGCAGTTGCGGTGGAGCCTGGCCAGAGACCCCCACACTCGGACGCTGCCGCGTGCTGGGGTTGCAGGCGTTGACTGCATCGGCTGTCCCTCTCGGCGTGTCTGTGTTCTTGACACAGGCGCCCATCGAGGCTCGGCCTGTGGGACTCGTGCAGCCATTTGTCTCCGTGTTCCTCTGAGGTTCCGCAGACTTCACGGTCCTGTGGCAGAGCGTACGGTATCTGCTTGCATCCTGATCTCCCCAAACCCCAGGACAGGCCAAGAGTTCCTTACACACAACTGCAGAGGGCCCCGTGGTGTGGATTTGCGGGTGACACAGCCTTTCCCCAGCTCGGCCTCCGTCTCCAGAGTTGGCTTTAGGTCGATAGAAGCTTCCTTCAGACTGGGGGGCCCTGAAACTTTGGTGCTAGGAATTCAGTGACCAGCACGGATGATACCCCGTTTCTCTGCATTTGTAGCAATAGTTGTTAACATGACCACGAGATGTACAAAGGAAGGGAAAAGGAGGTTTTATTTTCAGAGTAACACTCTGTGCTTTGGGAAATGTGGTCTCGGGGGAGCTGTAAGCACGTGCCCCTCAGGAGGGGAGGAGGCCGCGGCACTACACATTCCGGGGTTTGTTGGCTGTGTGTGTTCATCGGGCTCATGGAATGTCTGAAAGTTTACGGGGAAAGTGGGGTTTGCTCATCCGGTTCGTGCAATGTCTGAACACTTACAGGGCAAGTCTAGCACACATGCAGTGAGTTAACCTGTAACATCCATGTTCGCCTTGGGGCGAGCGTAACATTTGAAATGAGGTGGACTGGGCGTGTCATGTACAAAGGTGAGCTGTTGGGCGCAGACGTTTATGCGCAGCCTCAGTCACAGCCAGGACTGGCTCAGGGTCTGCAGCTTGTGGTGGGAAAGGACACTCATGAGGCCATTCTGTCCAGTCGAGGCTGCCGGCAGGGCCCCAGGTTGGGGCTCTCTGTTCGGCCGGCGTCTGGAGTCCACCCAGGTCCCGTGGGCAGCTTTCCTCTAAAGCAGGCTTCTGATTGTGGAGGAGCCTTCATGCTGGTTAACAAACTGTACATGAGTAGTGCTGTGGGGCTTTGGGGTCGACCTTCCCTATGATGCTGGTTACATTTCTCTCCGGACCTCATCGTAGACATAGAGATTGTACCTCGTCTGACAGCAGGGGGGTGCCATGTTGATATAGTAATTTATTGTATTAACCTTTTTGTTACTATTTTAATAACCTTTTTTTTTTTTCTTTTTAAAGAGATAGGTTATTGCTGTGTTACTCAAGTCTGTCTTGAACTCCTAGTCTCAAGCAATCGTCCCACCTCGGCTTCCCAAAATGCTGGGCTTATAGACGTGAGCCAGTGTGCCCAGCCTACAGCCATGTTTTCAAAACTCAGCAGTTTAAAAATCCTACTCCTTTCATCCCCTCAAGCAGTCTGGTTGGCCTTGTGCAAACTGGGGTGTCACGATCTTGGCACCCCTTTTATTTTTCGCTTTGGCTTCAAGTTCTGATTAGAACAGCAGTTACAAAATGGGCCTTAGGTGGTTCTTCCATTACTAAAGCCAGAATTCTTACCAGTTAGAGATGTTTGTCCCTAGGATCCCAGAAAGCTCTTTTGAATCAAGCCCGCAGCAAATAAGTAAGGAACTAAACTCTTGGTCCTCTGCTTGGTACCTGGGGAATGGGTTAGTTGCTGATACCCTTTGATCTGTGCTCACATGCTACATCTCGTCACGGGAAGCAGAGTCGCCCTGTGGAATAAAGCCCAGCTCACGGTGGCACGTCGAGACACTCTGGGCTGTCAGTCCCTTATACAACGGCAGACTTGGAGACTCAACATCGCGTGCAGAGCCCGGGCAACCGGAGTGCATCCACCTTAGAGACCACAAGGCCGGTCGGCAAGGTGGACGTCTAAGCATATGGCGCTGACAGGCCCGCTGCGAGGTGAATTAGGAATTCGTTAGCAAAGAAATCAAACTCGCCTGTGGGTACCAGCTGCTTGGAAGGCTGAGGTGGGAGGATTGCTTGAGCCAGAAGGTCAAGGCTGCAATGAGCCGTGATTGTAATACTGCACTCCGGCCTGGGTGACGCAGGAGACTCCGACTCAAAAAAAAAAAAAAAAAAAACAAAAACAAAAACAAAAAAAAAACCCAAACCTTACTCTTCATAGCAGGAAGGAGAATTTATCAAAGTAACTGCAACAAAATCTTAGATGATATAATTTCAGTGGCTAAGTGAGCTGTCCAGCCCATGTGGCTGGCTCACAACGCAACAGAGCCAGGTGCTGCTGCAGCTGCCCTCCCACCCGATCGCTTGTGGACATTTTCTGTTTTCCCATATCTCCCTTTTGGATACGTAGCTC
The DNA here is from genome assembly GCF_043159975.1 of Macaca nemestrina. Taxonomy (NCBI): domain Eukaryota; kingdom Metazoa; phylum Chordata; class Mammalia; order Primates; family Cercopithecidae; genus Macaca; species Macaca nemestrina. The sequence continues at coordinate 141,206 of NW_027257863.1, forward strand.
GCTACTTTATAGCTAAGCATCAGTAAAACAGGTTGTCTATTTTGAAAAGTAACTATTAAGTCTTTTAAGGACAGAAAACGAAGCAGGTGACAATAGCATGGCAACCTGGTAAATAGATTTAGAGGCATATTTAATACTTGGCACCACTCTGGTCCCTTCTTCTCTCATGCTTAATTACAACTGCCGCCTCCTAGGACAGAACACTTTGAGCTCTGTGAGTAGGAATTAAACATGTTCTAAATCAGAAGTTTTAGTTAAGCAGTATTTTCTGTGAATGCCCAGATCCTAAGTGCTCACTGTACTGGTGTGTGGTGTCGAAGAAGAAACCAGGGCTTGGGGCCGGGTCTATGGTGCAGTGTCCGCGTTCCCATATGTGAGATGAGGGCCATAACACACGGCCTAGAAGGTTCAGACTGTGAGATTGAATGGATCTGCCCACTCCTAGGAAGCCTCGAGTCTAACTCGACTTGGGCTGGTTTTAGGGAGATGCTGGCAGCGCTGTCCTCACAGGGCACTGGGAGGGGCTCTGGCACCGTCCCTATCAGGTGTCTCATGATCAGCCTAGCTTGCTCATCTCAGAAGCTGCTGGTCGTGTTCTCGTTCCTGTTGTTTGTTGTGTGTTATTTCGGTTCTGTCCATGTGGGGACCTAGGAAGTTCCACAGTGAGAGGAGAGCCACTGAGCCACCTTCCTGCCTGGACACCAGCCCCACGGAGGACCGTAACTGTTTGAGGTTGGCTTCTGCTCCTGGCCTCACCTGTGGAGGCATTGATGCAGTGGTACTTTCTAAGCTTCTGGGGCACACAGTGCTGTTGTGTGGATCCACAGGTCACTGTGGCGTCCAAGCACGTGCTCCCGGAGGAGAGGACTCTGCGGGCACTGATAGTGGGAGCTGGCTGAGAGTCCAGTGAGTGAGACTCCCTGTGATGTGTACAGCTGCCATCTGCGCAGCCCCTCCTGACGCCAAGATGGTCGTGTGATAAATGCACAAAGCGCATCTCCAGCAAAAAGCCGCCGAGTGTCCACATCCAGGATATCCACCACGGCGGCTTTTTGGTGTTAATACGATGAATGTGAGTAGCAGGTGGTCTGCGTTCTGGGTGAGTGTGACTGTGCCACTGCAGTTTTGTTCTCATGTCTTGATGAACATGAACGATTCCTGACGAGGGTAGGTAAGGATGCTGTGATCTGAGACTCTGCAGTATTGTAGCTTGAGGAACCAAGGAGTTTTTCTCTCTTGCAAACTCATGAGGGAGGATGTTCCAGGCTGGTGACTGCTCCATGAGGTATTCAGGGATCCAAGTTCCTTTCAGACCCCTGCTCTGCGTTCCCAATAACACGGCGGTCCTTGCTGTGGTTGGGACTGGGTGATTGCCACGGTGGCGGGGGGAGGCTTAAGGTGAGAGTGGCCATGATTTACCTAATCTGCATAATGACAGGGAGCCTGGGAGTGAAGTGTAGCCATGCCCCAGAGGATGGATGATGGGTGTTGGTGAATGACTGGCCCACCAGTCACCGCAGCTGGCCCCCGGATGGGAAGGATGACTGATTATGCCATTCAATGGTACCTGATTCTTTCAGATTTGACTTCCTTATGGATTTTCTGCTGTAAAGAGAGCCTGTGGTTCTAGGCCAAGCATCTCACTCATCTCATAACATCTTGTATCCCTTAGCCAACATTTTTGTCAAGTTTTAGAAGTCCTATCAAACTGGCAAGCATTTCTCAATTTGGTTTAACCATTGGATTCTATATCTGTGTCTGCATCTCTATTTTACATCTATGTGGTTATTTGACACTCTGTAGTACCTTTGTAATAGGTTCTATTTGGTGGAAGTTACTTTCAACAAACCCTTGCTGCTACTTGAATTTTCAAGGTTGCAAGTAGAAAGGAGAATAAAAACCACATCTTCTCTAATTTTAAAATGTGTTGTTCCTCGAATCACACCAGAAGTACAAATATTACAAATTACAAAAGTAGTCAGAATCAAGGTTAAGAGATTTCTGGGTGATTCTGGCTCATCAGCAGTATTTGCTGAGGTGTGTGCAGCAGAGCAACACGCCAAGAAGCCCGGGAGGGGAGAGTTGGGAGGCCAGACTGTGACTTCAGAGGTGCTGTTGCCTCAGGGAGAGGAGCTAGATGCAGAGAGGATAAATGGCCACAGTTGTGACCACCGCCATCCTTGCCGCGGTACTGGGACCTTTGTGAGCTGAGTTATGAACCAGATGAAGGCTGTGCAGGCGTGTGAGAATCCAGGCCAGACTCGACGGGTGGAGGCTTGGCAGAGTTGAGGAGCTAGTGAGACACCCCCCACAAGGTGGGGACTAATAGCCACCCCTTCTCCTTCCGCTGGCTATTAGGGGCCATGGTGGACTCACAGCCTGTTTATGATATTGTGAGTAATATCATCTCCCCCTCTGGAAATTATGAACTCTTTCACAGATGGGTGTATACCCTCAGTGTGTACACTATCAGAGGGTGTACACCCGTCTGTATTGGGAGTAATATCATCCTCTTCCTCCCTGAATGTTAAGAAGAATATCCCAGGATTGCTTCTACTCCTTGCATTATTGGGTGTCATATCCTCCTCTGCCACATAAAAATTAGAAACAATATCACTGGGGGCGTGTACACCTTCTGTAATATTTAAAGTAATATCCCCTTCCCTCCAGGATCATGGGAACAGTATCCCTGGGGGGTGTATACTTTCTGCCATATATGTAATATCATCCCTCCCGCCTAGAAACGTTATGAAGGACCATCTCACATGGGGTGTGCAACCCTTGGTGCGATATTGGGAATGCAATTATCCTCTTTCCCCCTTGCATGTTTGGAAAAATATCAGAGTGAGTGTACCCCTCCTGCCGTATGAGGATTACTATCCTCTTCTTCCTTTCTGCATATTAGAAAGAATATCACACGTGGGTCTGCACTTTCTTCGATATCTGGAGTCATGTCATCCTCTCTCGTTTTGAATGGCAAGAACAATCCCTTGGGGGGAACGTACACACCCTGCCATATTGGGAGTAATATTACGCTCTCCCCCCTTTGATAATTAGGAACAACATCCCATGCTCTCTATCCCTGGATATTAGGAACAACATCACAGGTAGGTGTACACCCCCTGCGGTATTAGGAGTAATAATATGATCAATTATTAAACATCCATGATCGATATTAACAATTATCAATGATATTAATAGGATACTGTTATGGATAATTATTTTAAATATATGATTATGCATGCTTAAAATTAATTGTTAATATTGTCATTTTATTACCAGCATCACAGTATTGATTTAAGTAACATTAATTGCTGATATTATATTATTAATAGTGATATTACTATTGATTATTAATGCTAATCGTTAACATTTTTAGTATTTTACTACCTTTATTGTAATTATTAATATCGATGATTACTCTTAATTTTTCTCATATTTATTAATATTAATAATTAATAGACTTGTTCCTGATATCCGGCGGGGAGAGGATATTACTCCCGATATCAAAGAAAGTGTACACCCCTCTATGATGTGATTCCTAACAGCCAGGGGGTAGAGGATGTCATTATTGAAACTATGGCAGTGGGTGTACATCCGTTCGGTGGTCTTGTTCCTTATATCCTGGGTGGGAGAGGATGATACGACTCCCAATACAGGAGGGGGGTGTACATCCTCCTGTAATATTGTTTTCTATATGCAGGGGGAGAGGATATTACTCCCAATATCGCAGGGGTTGTACACACCTCTTGCGATATTGTTCCTAATATTCCGAAGGGGAGAGCATATTACTCTCAATATGGCAGGGAGTGTACACCTCCTTTGTAATATTGTTCTTAATATCGATGATGGGAGAGGATGATATGACTCCCAATATCACAAGAAGTGTACGGCCGCCTGTGATAGAGTTCCTAACATCTAGGTGGGGAGAAGATGATATTACTGCCCATATCACACGAGTTGTAAAATCCCTTCGATATTTTGCCTACAATCCTGAGGGGAGAGGATATTATTCCCGATAGCAAAGAAGGTATACACCCCCTTGTGACACTATGCTCAATATCCGCATTGGGAGACGATGACATTAAGCCCAATATCACAGGGGATGTACACCCACCCTGGGATATTGTTCCTTATATTGAGAGGGGGAAAAGATGCTATTGCTTCCAGTAACGCAGGGGCTGCCGCTGTACGCCCCTCCTGTGATATAGTTCTTAATATCCTAGGGAAGAGAAGGTGATATTACACCCAATATCTCATGGGCTGTACGGTGTCCGCTCAGAGATGTGTGGGGCTCTCTTACACCAGTAATTCCTTCTCTAACTTTAGCCACATACTGGTCATCCAGGGGCCTCCTAAAATCCAGGAGCATAAAAACAAGTGGAATTTCTGAGAACCAAAGATGGCACGTGGCTCTGGTTGGGCTGCCACAGGCAGTTTTGTGAAAAAACAGAGATGTATTTCCCACAGTTCTGTAGTCTGGAGGTCTAAGGTCAAGGTGAGTTCAGGGCTGGCTCCTCCTAAGGCCTCTCTCCTTGACTTTCAGATGGCATCTTCTCTTGTGTCCTCGTGCGGTTGTCACTCTATAGATGTGTGTGTCCTGATCTCTTCTTACAAGGGCATCAGTCCTAATGACTTCGTTACCTTCATCACCTCTTTAAAAGGCCTATCTCCACATACAGACACATTCTGAGGTCCTGGGTTAGGACTACAACCTGGGAATCTTGGGGTATGTAATTAAACCTGAAGCAGATGGGGTCTTATAAACTTGTGTCACCCAAGCTCATGCCAGAGCCCCATGAGGGAGCCCCAGGTCCCCCCTTTGATATGGTTTAGCTGTGTCCCCACCAAAATCCCGTCTTAAATTCTCATGTTTTGTGGGAGGATAGAAGTGATAATTTGACAGCAGAGAAGACAGTTGCTGCCAGGGAGGGGAGAGGGGACCCCAGACCTCCAAAGGTTGGAGGGTCTCGGGCCCCGGGCCGAGCAGGCAGCCCCACCCCTGTGACACCCCTGATGACCGCTCAGTAGTTGGAAAAGGTGGAATCATATGTAGAGGCTGGTTGGGGAGATAGGAAGTTGTTGAATGAGTTTTTAAATATTTCCATCAAAATTCTTACTGCACCCTTGGTGTTGATGGGGACTAGTGGCTTCACCAGGTGCCTGGCTTCTTCCTGGCTCTGACTCTGGGAGCCTGGCCTGGCCTAGGGCTGCTGGTTGGATTCATTGCTGGCAGCAGGTAGAAGGTGGAGGAGGGAGAGGAGCTGTCCTCCCTCCTCTCTTAGTCATGCCTGTCCACGTTAGCAGCCCCTCCCCAGGCATCCCTTGCCCATGATCTGGGGAGTGCTATTCTCACTTCCCTTTGGGCCCTGCCCACCGATCTCCAAAGAATCCTGTCAGTGACTCCTTTTAATCACCTCTTTGTCTGTGACAAAGTCTTCTGGGGCCTCCTGACTGATCTAAGGGAGAAGCCTGGCTATCTGTGCAACTTGTTAAAGTGAAGTGAGTCATTCACACTGGCATGTATCTACAAGTCACACAGCTTTGCAACTGGAGTGACTTTAAGCTCATCGAACCAAAGCTTCCATGACAGATGAGGACACCCAGAATCATAGGATAGAAGTGACTTGCTCCCATCTCGGTCGGCCAAGCTGAGACTCAAGGGTAGAGTCTAGCAAAGCACACTTCGTCCTCCCTTAGAAGAAAGATCCTGCCCGCACGGCTCACCTCCACCTACCCTAGGTCTCCCCCACCCTCCCTTAGAAGGAAGGTCTTAGAAGGCAGCACATTCAACTTCACCTACCCTAGATATCCCCCACCCTTAGAGGGGAGTCTTTGGGTCAGTCGCAAGACTACTCCGGACATCTGTAAGAACAAATAGTTTCCAGCACAGTCCTTTCCTGGGGTCTGCCTTTTCTCTCTGGGATGCTTGGAAGTTGAAGGGGTCAGGCAATTAAAGTTCTCCCTGGTATCTCAGGGGCCACTGACACACAGGAAAATGTGCTGCTCTGCTCGCTGTTTGACTTTGATGGATGCAAATTTGTTCTAAATGAGGCTGACATTCATTAGCATGTAAACATGTTACTGGTGGCGGCTCGCAGGGCCACATGCTGATGGATCTCGTGGGCTGTCCCCGCCGGACACCACCAGGCTGCTTGGGTCTTTGCTGCTTCTGCCAAAGGCTCCAGATGTTGTTTTTCTTGCACTATGAAGTAGGCATTTTAGCTACAGGGATATATATATATATATATATATATATATATATATTTTTTTTTTTTTTTTTTTTTGAACAAAAGAAACACAGACAAATCTGTGAAAAGAACTTGAGTTTATGCGCCGACCTACTGGAAGGAGCCTCTTAGAATGTCAGCTGCTCACTGTCTGCTTTGACTCCCAGGCAGTTCTCTGTGTCCTGTGGCTCAGATTCTGTTGGACTGAATTATATATTTCATTCCAGTTCTGCTCAGTATTTCCCCACAAGTAGTGTTTAGGATGCGACTGATGCCTTTAAAGATATCTGCAGCAGGAATAGTGCAGAGAAAACACTCCATGCTGAAATATTTTGAGCTGAAGGCAATTAAGAAGCGCTCTGGCCTTCCCTCTATTTTCTGAAAAGCACACAACATAATCATATTATACAAAGAAAAAAGTGCCCTTTCTCCCCTCTCTGCCAGAAAGGACGCAGGTCAATCTCTGCAGACAACTTCAGACCCTTATCGTTCGGGAAACAGCACCAGAGGAATTTACACAAAAATCTATCATTTATTGGCCTTCCCACAATTTGTTGCCCCCAATGACCCAAAGTCCTTTTACTTTGTCTTGCCACTTCTATAAACATTTATTATCCTTGTTGAAGACGTTATATAAAAGAAAGCTCTGAGCTGTCTCTTTGAGATTCCCTCATTCCCTGTGTATCTCCCATGTATATATGAAATATACATGCTAATAAGCCTCGGTTTGCTTTTTATGGGGTTCATATGGTTTTGTTATAGGAACCCCAGCCAATGAAGCTAAGATGGGTGGAAGAAAAGATTACATTTTTCTCCCCTGTAGTAGCATTGTTCTAGCAGTAGCTTTTTTTTTTTTTTGTAGATTTCTGTTGAACACACACGCGTGCAGACACAGCAATGTAAAAAGAAGTGTGGGGAGTCCTGATGAAATTTTAGGTCCCAGAGATTCCTAAATATGTTGGGAAGTTGTCTTTAAACATTGATTTTTTTTCCCACATTTACTCTCATATTTTTGATTTTTTTTTTCTTCTGAGATACCATTTCTAGATTGTTTTCCTACATTTTCTTGCAAGTCCGAGAGAGTATGCTGGTTAGTAGTGTGTCCAATGCACCACCTCTGTCCTTGTCAGTAAAGAAATGTAGTAATTGAGAGGGATATGAGGGTCACACTACACAGGGACGGAAACACAGATATGAAGTAAATAAAAACACGTGAAAACCCAGCATTTCTGGAACTCTCACCTACTCCTGTGCCGATATTCATCCTTCAGCTTCGCCTCCGTTCTTCCCTTCTTTTCTCATGCTATAGGGTCTGCTTTGGCGATGTCATCTACTTTCATTCTTCCAAAGTCAAGCTTCTAGCTTTGGTTGGAACTGCAGACCCATAGACTCATTCAGCAAATACTTTGTAAGCACATGGATAGTCACTGAGAATACCATGGTTCACCAACATGACCGTGGCCCCTGCTCACGAACCTGCGGCCTGATGGGGAGAATGGACACTAATATGACAATCACTCTAATGGGTTTCTGATGAAGAATTGAGGAAAGCGCACCAAAGAAAGGGAAGCGGGATTCTCTAAATTTATGCTGTAAAAGAACCTGGTGTATCTTGAGATAAGTGGTAGAAAATTGATGCATTCTGGAAGGTATGATCCCCTTGCAGTCTAGAGAGAAATAGAGGTTGATTGTTGAGGGGGTTGGAGTGTAGGAACACCACGGTCTAAACAGAGATGGGGGTGCATGCAGAATGCCTCTTGCAGCAGGAAACAGGCACGTGCAAGGAAGTAAGCACGGGAGAAAGTGGCACAAGACAAGAATGAAGGCAGGCAGGCAGGGGCTGGGAGATGATGGTAGATGCTTTATTCTCTTAATAACAGCAATGGCATGCTGTTGAAAGCACTTGGAGGTGGGGAAGTGGGTATGACATGTTTAGTGTTTTTAAAATTATCACATTGTCTTACCCAACTCTACTTTTTTTAAAGTTCTTGGATACATGTGCAGGTCTGTTACATAGGTATACATGTGCCATGGTGGTTTGCTGCACCTGTCAACCCATCATCTAGGGTTTAAGCCCTGCTTGCATGAAGTATTTGTCCTAATGCTCTCCCTCCTTTTGTCCCCACCCCCCAACAGGCCCCCGTGTGTGTCGTTCCCTTCCCTGTGTCCATGTGATCTCATTGTTCAACTCCTACTTATGAATGAGAACATGCGGTGTTTGGTTTTCTGTTCCTCTTTTAGTTTGCTGAGAATGATGGCTTCTAGCTTCATCCATGTCCCTGCAAAGGACAGGAACCCATTCTTTTTTATGGTTGCATAGTATTCCGTGGTATATACGTGCCACATTTTGTGTATCCACTGTATCATTGATGGGCACGAGATATCCTCTTAACATGTGATCCAGCAATTGCACTCCAGTATTTATCCAAAAGAGTTGAAAACTTGTGTTCACAGAAAATCCTGCACATGGACATTTATAGAAGCTTTATTCATAATTGCTCAAACTTGGAGGCAACGAAGAAACCAAAATGTTCTTCACTAGGTGAGTGGATAACTAACTTGTGATATATCCAGACAATGGAATATTCTTTAGCACTGAAAAGAAGTGAGCTATCAAGCCATGAAAAGACACGTAGGAACTTTAAACATACACAGCTACACAAAAGAGGCCCATCAGAAAAGACTAAATACTGTAAGCTTCCAACTAAAGGACATTTCGAAAAAGGCCCGACTATGGTGTGAAAATATCCATGGTTCCCAAGTGTTGGGAAGAGGGAGAGATGAGGTTTTTAGGATTTTAGTGCAACTGCTGTGTACGATGCCATCATGGTGGATACATGTCATGACACATTTGTTCAAACCCATAGAACCAGCACCAAGACGGAGCCCTCATGTAAACTGTGGACTCTGGGTGACAATATGTCAACGTAGGTTCTTTAGTTGTTACAAATGCTCCCTCTGGGCAGGAGAGTTGTTAGTGGGGGAGGGTGTGCATGTGGGGGAAGAGAAGGCATATAGAAGGACTCTCTGCACCTTTCCCTCAATTTTTCTGTGAACGTGAAACTGCCTAAAAGATAGTGTATTTTTAAAAAATAAAGGAAACAAATGGAAACAAAACGTCCTCACAAAAATCAAATGACAAAATGATCACACTGGGTGCTTCAGGTCAAAATGGAAGAACAAGGGCTGTATTTACCATCCCACCTGATGACTTTTTTCTCACTGCTTTTCAGCATTGTTCTGGAATCTAGTCAGTGCAATAAGGTAAGCTGAAATATATAAAATGCACTCTTATTAGAAAATAAGATGTAAACGTATCTGTATCTGCAGGTGACATGATCACCTGTGTGGAAAATCTCCTGAAATCACAAAAAGCCACTAAAACTAATAAGAAGAAGTTACTTACTAATAAGTGACTTTGCAAAGTTTGCAAGATACAAGCTGAACACACAAGCAATATTTATGTCTTTATACACTGGCAAAGAAATAATTGGAAATGGAAATTAACAAAGCAATATTATTTATAGCACATCAAAACATGAAATACTTCAGACTAAATCTGACAAAAGATGTGTAAGATCTATACACTGAACAGCCCGCAGTGATGCTGAGATAACTAAATAAATGAAATTATATACTAAGTTCATGGATCAGCAGGCTCAATATTGTTAAGATGTCAGTTCTGCCCTTGTGGATCAGAGGTTTAATGCAATTCCAATCCAAACCCCAGCATGATTTTATTTTACTTTTTTATTTTTCAGTAGAAGTGAACTAGCGGATTCCAAAATGTGTCTGGAAATTTAAAGAACCCAAAAGAGCTAAGACAACTTGGAAAAAAAGGTGGAGGACTTACCTGAACTATCAAGATAGTGTGGTATTGGTATAATAAGAGAAAACTGGGTTAATGAAACCTCCTAGAGGGTCTAGTAATAATCTCACAAACATGTTACATATACGTAGTGGATTTTTGAATAAAGGTTCAAAGACACTAAATTAGAGAAAGGACGATAATGATGATAGAAGGATTAAATACCATAGGCCAAAAAGAGAAAAAAGAGCTCCTGCTAAATATCTTCACATTGTTGATGTCACTCATGCAATTCAGTTCACATTTTGTGTGTCTAAAAGTTGAACAGACCTCTTCATTCTCTTTCCCCAATTCACTCCACAGAGATGCTGGTGTCTTTCAGTGGAACTTGGAAGTTTGCTCTTCTTTTTAAAATGACTCTCATAGATACTGTTTATGCAAGAAGTTATGGGACTGTAACTTACAAATACTGTTCTAAACCTTGGGATCACATATTCCCCTTTTTCTCTACTTATCGTTTCTAATCAGTTTCCCATTTCCTCTTTCTCCTTCATATTTACACTGCATTCCTTTTAGTTCAGGTTCTTGTTACCCCACTCGATTTCTTGATGTGGTCACCTGAATGTCCTTCGTGTTTCAGCCTCCTGGAATCCTTCCTTCATGACCCTGAAGAACTGCCCTCCAGACCCGCAGGTGTGACCCAGAATCAAGGATCTCAAAGCCAAGTGGGATCTGAGAGGCTATCTAGACCAATCCTCCATGACAGACGTATACCTTTTGATGACTTCACTTCAGAGCCCAAAATATTTGCACTGCAGGCAGAATCACCTAAATCACTTGATGCGATGTTCAGTCTTCCCGTGATATTTTCCTATCTGCATCTCCCTACTTTCGGTCAGCCATTTCTCACTCATGACACGGAATCCTTCATTCACAACACATTATTATTGTTCTCCACACACACACATTTGTTTTCTGCCTGGGTTTTTTGTTACATTATTCCCTCTGCTGGAAATACCATTTTCCAAGACATGACTACAGAATTTTAACATATTCCTCAGAATGATTCACATATCACATATTCTATCAAATGGCTGCAGATTCTGTCACCTCCTCTCTTATCCTATGGCAACCTGGAGAACGTTCTTCTCTTAGCCAATAGGATTTATCATGGTCCTTCTTTATCTTAACAATAGTTTAGCGGGACTGAGAACTGGGAAGTAGATTTTTCTCTCAGGGCTGAGAACTGTCTTAATTTAGCAGATCTCTCTGGGGCTCCATTCTGGTTGTAGAAAAGCAACCCATAGGGCATGGTGGGGAGGAGAAGGAGGAGAAGTAAGCTGTGTTGCATGAAGATGGACAGTTGTGACCCTTACTCTGGGGTTGGGAGTTGAGGCCCCTAGGAAGGAGAAGCTGTAAGGATGAAGACGAGGCATAAAAAGTGATACAGGCCGGGTGTGGTGACTCACGCCTGTAATCCTAGCACTTTGGGAAGCCAACGTGGATGGATCACGAGGTCAAGAGTTCAAGACCAGTCTGACCAATATTGTGAAACCTGTCTCTACCAAAAATACAAAAATGAGCTGGCTGTGGTGGCACATACCTGTAGTCCAGCTACTCGGGAGGCTGAGGCAGGAGAATCACTTGAACCTGGGAGATGGAGCTTGCAGTGAGCCAAGATCATGACACTGCACTCCAGCCTGAGTGACAGAGGGAGACTTCATCTCAAAAAAAAAAAAAAAAAAAGGGATGCATAGTAACAAGACTGCCTGAGGAGAAGAGGCAATCAGCAACCTTCTCCAGGGTGGGATGGCTGAAGACCCTTTACGAACAAAGGTGTCTACTTTCCTTCTTTAGGTTGATCTATCGTGATTTAATGAACCCTCCCAATCTACTGTATTCAGTATTTGGTATGAGTCAATTTAGGGGAATTCTAGAAAACATAGCTGGCTGTTATCATCAGGTTAATGTAGATTGGGAGGAAGGGAAAAACCCCAGGAGGCACGTAGGAAGGACAATACGTGAAAATAGAAACTTGAAGTCAGTTCACCCTTCAAACAAAATCCAGTTTCCAGAAGACATTGTCAGGGCTGCTGGGTCTTCTCATCTGAAGATGGGGGATTCCAGATAATTATTATACTTGAATCTCACAGGATGGGGTGATCACCACCAGCTCTCAAATGGGATGAGTTACAATATCTTCTATCAGGAGGCGGTAAATAAGAGGTTAGGTACACGTCTGTAGTCATCACAATTTTGTCAAGATTGCTCTTTTTACTTCCATGTCATAGATGGAGAGCCTGATGCTTGTGGAAGTGATTGGTTCAGGGTCTCACCATCAAAAGTGGCAGAGGAAAGATTCCAACATGTTTTAAAAGCTGCAAACTGAGCTGACTCCCATCCTTGCTGTCATACCGACTTTGAGATTTCAATCCTCCTGAAGGCAGGAAACTTATTCCATTTGTTTTTATACCCTCCATAACACTAGTGAGCAAGTTTTGCTCAAAGTAACATGGAATATTTTGCTGACTCAAGGGGAAAAAGAAGGGACTTAAATACACCATCACAAGTCAACATTCAAGGAACAGAGACAGATTTAGCATGAGCTGTCTCAGTCAAATCAACATTAACATGTACGTTTATCCTTTACATGGGAGTAAGACAGCAAACACAATTGAAAAAATGAGCCAAGTGTAAAAATTTGTCACAAAGGGATGGATTTAGACAGGAGAGCAGTGAAGTAGGTTATAAAATGATCAGCATAATCCATTGTAATGAATTATTAGCTGAAACATGCAAAGCATTTAGGATTTCTGGGAGAAGTGTACAAACACACCAAATGTTTGACATTTTCTTCACTGCTTCTGTCTTTCCACAGGGCTGGAGATGTTGACCAACGGCCTTGGGAGGAGGGGTTGCAGCTGAGCCCACACCCTCTCAAACTCCTTCAGACTGTTTGTTTTTGTAGACTACTTTACCATTAACAACAAATCCTAACATTTACTCAATCAGTACAGCAGTCGTTGGCCAGAGTTCAAATTTCTGATTCGAAGGAATCTGCACTCTGCCTGCCAGGATCGACTATTAATGGCTTCGTCCGTAGAGGAGCTATGTCTTTGCTCACTACGGAATAGTATTGAGGCTTCGAAAGGGGTATTTTGCTGGTCACCTCCTGGTCATCCTTCTGCTCACCAAGAACAGATACTGTTCTCAGCCCCTTACATTGACAAGGTCGTTTAATTCTCACATAGCCCTTTCAGATAGATGCGACTATTACCCCCATTTTACAGAGGAGGAAATCAAGAGGCAGAGGACATAGGCGAATTGTCCCAGATCACAGAGCTGGCCACGGAGCTGGGACTTGCACCCGGCCAGCCTGGCTCCAGAGTTCCCTGCCCTCCTCCTGTACAGCACGTGTGACCTGCAGTAATCACCGCCCAAACAGACAGGCACTGCAGATAGCCAAGCACATCTCTTCCGACTTCAGCACGGAGGAAGGTTCCTTTTCATTCTGTGTTCAGCTCGGGACTGTGTTTATCACCACAGGGGCACACAACCCAGAAAGCTCAGTCACGGGCCGTTGCCTTCTACGGTCATGGTTTTCTACTTTTTGGTCCCATTTTCCTGCCCACTTGGCCTGCTGGGACGTGAATGATGCATTAGTACTTCTACAGGATGCAGATAAGCAGGTGGCATGGCGAGGTGGGTGATTGGACAAGATTTCCCGACAGCTGGAAGCTTGGGGGAGACCCGCGGTGGCCCCTTCTTGTTCTTCTCTCTGGGGTCGAGCGTGAGTCCCTCATCGCTGGTGCCAGGCGGTGTCACAGTTTTTAGCACCCGACAGCCAGGGGGGCTTCTCTGTCCAGCTCCCCCCGCCCCGCTTCTTTAGTGAGAGAAGTTCTCTGACTTGAGATTTTGCAGTCAGAAAAGTGATCATTACAATTTTCATTTTGAATATTGTGGCCCTGCTGGACTGCAGTGCAACAGGCTCTTTCATGACGACTGGCAGAGATGCCGACGGCTAGGGCATCGGGATCAACGGGAGCGAGCAGGACTCGTGGGATACAGCTCCCCCGGGAGGGAGCCACAGAAATGTGAATCTGCTCTTCACATGGCCGTAGCCTCTCCCGCGTCCTCCATGGAACCTGTGGAGGCAGCGTTAGGCGCTGGCCGTCTCCGGGGTGTGAGCTCAGTGAGCAAGAGAACATCTGCTCTCCCACCCCCATCTCCGCAGCTGAGTCCTCTTGCATTTTTGATTTTTAGAATGAACGCAGCAACCTGCCCCATTCTGCTGATGCTGCAAAAAGGAGCTGGAAAAGAACGTGCACAGCTTCTCCAGTCTTAGTATTTGTTACCTTGTAGTTTGGGAAACTTTGGCTTGAAACTTGGCTGCCCCAGTACAAGGATGTGCTGAGGATTCTATGATCCTGCTAGATTTTCCCAGGAGGTCAAGTTGAAAACGAGCTAGGTGCTCTCTCTGCCTCTGTCACTCTGTTTCTCTTTCTCTTGTTTGTGTCTGGCCCATCTCCCTGTTAATCTGTTCGCCTTTTCCTCTCTTCTCTCTCCATCCCTCCCTCCCTTGCTATTGCTCCAAAGAATATTCTTGTTGAATTTGTTTCTCCATATCTTCTGCCTTTCCTTAGAATACATTCCTAAGAGTCTACTCATTGTGAAAAGCAAACGGCCTTTAGATGTTTTCCAAATCTAACAGATGGGGGTCCTTTCAGACAGAGCTTCATTTTACACTTTTATCAAGAAGCCCGGGGCTCCCTGCTCGCCATGCTGCAGTCGCCCTCAGGAGGTTCATGGAGAGCAGAGGGCTTGGGGGTACATTAAGGGGTGTCTTTTTTCCAATGTCCGGAAGGTGTACTCTGGGGAGGGGGCAGTTGAAGTAGGAAAGTCACATCAGCACTTCCTGTATGGCATGTGTTGATCAAGTACAGTGTGCACCCGACCCCCGGACTGGCTCTAGGTGGGGACAAAGGACTTCAGTTATTACAGGGTGGGTTGGGCTGGTGGCTCCCCAGCTCTGGGGACAGATGCGTCATCTTTCGAAGCCAGGTAGCACCTGTCTCAGACTGCACAGCCCTCCTCACCTCTTCAGTTCCTGAAGGGAAAGACCCCAGGAGACTGAGGTGAAGAACGCTCTGCCATTCTCAACTCACCCACCATTAGGGTTCTGCCCCCTCTATCCTCCAGCCCCCGAACCATGAAGTTCCCAGGGTCCCTGGCCAGTCACTTGCGGAAGCCTCGCTCTCCAGGACCTCTGGAAAGAGACACCCTACTCGAATGCGTGCTTCTCCAGGAATATTTGCTCTGGTAATAGCTGAGAATAAAAAGCCATCTCTAACAGTTTGATTGCAGGTGGGTGGCCCCAGGGCAAGTGACTTTGGGAAGATGGGGCTGGCTGGCACCCTGTGTCCTGACTTTTCTTCTGAGCCTCTGCAAAACCACTTTTGAGAAAATTAATCGGGGTGGGTACTCCTGGGTGGCATTTTCTTCTAAGTGAAAATCTGTAGAATTCCTGCGGTTGCGGGAGCTGGGGTTTTCTGTCACGACCTTGTGGGTTCAGGGGCTGCCCTTCTGTGTCCTGGCAGTGTGGCCTGGGGCCTGTTTCTTATCCAGACTTACCCAGACTCTTCTTATCCAGAAGAGTCAGGTGCCTGGCCAGTGAACTGCCCAACTCCAATTTGTATGTCGCTCGTATTGACCTAAAATGAAATTAAAATAAACTCTAAAACATCCCATTTCTGGCATTAAAGAGACCCAGGAAGGGAAGGCTTAGGGCCGGCTTCGTCACAATCCAACTGGAAGTAGGGTAGCCGGATCCTGGCATCCGTATCTCCTGCTGGGTGAGGGTCACAGGATCTCAGCGCCCAGGTGAGGCAACGATGTTGAAAGAGGCTTCAGAAGAACTGGGCCAGAACAGTGGAATCAAACGGAAAAGACTAAATGCAATCAGCTTGGGGAATGACCAGAGAGCATCTGTTGGCCCAGCAAGGATTGAAAACAGATTGCCAGCAACAGGGCCATAGCAAAGCTCTCTCAGCACACCTGCCCCGGACCGTCAGCTGATGAGAGCTTGTGATTGTGCCATCCAAGGAGACGTAGCTATTTGGTCTTCAGCTGGGTCTGGGCACAGAGCGTCTAAGACCCTTGGAATCTTTCGAGTGGTCAGAGTGCCTTTGTGTAGTCGGGACAGGCCTGGGAGCTGGTGGCCCCTAGGCAGTTTCAGGGTGGGTCTGGGGTTCAGGAAGACCAAGGCAAGACTAGAGGGCTGGAGCTGTCAGTCTCCAAGCCAACCTCTGACCTGGAGGGAGAGGGCTGGAGATGAGTCAATCCCCACTAGCCAAAGATGTCATCAACCATGTCTACAGTGACACCTCTAGAAAACCCTAAATGGTGGGGTTGGAGAGCTTGGGGCTGGGAGAGCTTGCAGGTTGGAGAAAACCTTGACATTCTGGGAGGGCAGCATTCCCACTCCCCAGGGACAGAAGCCCTTGCACTTGGAACCCACCCCCGCCCACCAGGCCTGGAGCAATGGACCTCTTCATCTGGCTGTTCACAGGTCCTTCATAACGAACTGGTGATAGTAGGTAAAGGTGTTGCCCTGGGTGGCATGAGCCAGTCTGGCAGCTTACTGACCTTAAGTAGAAGGACAGGGCAACCCCGATTTTTAGGTGGTCAGTCAGAAGCAAGGGAGACCTGAAAGTTGCCATTGGCGAAGCGGGGGCAGTCTCATGGGACTGAGACCTTGACCGTGATTTTTCCTGGCGCAGCGCTATGTCCATTTTCATAGCTGAAACATCAATATTTCAACTGCTTTAACATTAATGTGCAAGTTGTACTTAGGGGTGTAACATCTGCCATTTAGATTTGGGGAGGACCCTCAGAACCAACTTCCGGGCCACCTGCCACATGTACATCAGCAATGTGGTGCAACTTGAACTCTGCAAATCAAGCCGCTAATGTCTTAGGGGAATCTGAACCTTCGATTTCGTGCCCCGTGCAAGGTGAGTCCTTCCGTGAACACCCCTGGAGCACTTCGCACATGGTTCAGTGCTGATCAGTTCTCAATGATCTGTGCCACCAACACTTTGATGCTTTGAACAACAACGTCCTATATCCCCCTCCAACTGCAAGCTACAGATCTGATTAGCGAGCCAAGAGCCTTACGCTTCAGAGGGGTGGAGTGTGCATTAGTGACAGTTGAACTGTTTAGAAAGAGCCTGAAACAGCCGGCACCCCCTGGGCTGGAGTACAGGTGCCTAAATAGTGCAACAGCAGAAACATAAGCTAAACTCACAGGAAGAAAAATTCACATTAAAATTACACTGAAAGATTCTTCACCCATCATATTGGTAAAAAAAAAAAAGTCAGGTAATAGGGCAGATAAGGGAGTGGAAAAAGAAGTGCTGCTGTTTACCGCTCAGCGGGGTGTATAGCCTCACAGGCTTCAAAAAGACAATCGTCATAAAAGCCACATCGGTAGTTCTCTTTGAAACAGAACTCCCACTTCGAGAACTGTTTCCATTTGCCACGAAGGGGTCACTCACCGCAGCAGCAAAAGAGGGAAAATCACCAAACAGGGCAGGCTCAAATAAGCCTAGTGCTCCCACAACGTAGCACTGTGCCACCTCGAGAACAGCACGGAGCTCGTTACGTGCTGACAAAGGACACCAAGATATAAAATATGCGTGTGTAGGCAGTCTATCACATCTGTCATGTTTCTATCAGTTTCTCACATCTATCATGATGTGAGAAAACCCCCAAACCCAGGCAGAGAATACACACAGGGGGGAGGGCGCACGCTTCTGTCCCACAGCCCCAGGTGCCTCTGACAGGGAGCATGGGAAGCTCGCGGTTGCTCTCACAGTCACAAAGGAGCGTTTCCATTGTGTCCTTCAGAACTTTTTGAAGATTTTACCATGAAGCTCCATTTATTTGAAAACTAAATATTAAAGAAAGGGAGCCAGGGGGCCTGGCCACAGCTGGGGGGCAGGGAGTGGGCTGGACACAGGGGCTGGAGGGCGTCCACAGGGAATCGGGTTAGTGAGGCAGAGGGAAGCCCAGGGCTGCCTTCATTTCTTTTATGCCAAACCGGGCGAACAGAAAGGCAAGAGTTTCTGGAACGCCTGGCCCCAGTGCAGCTCACCATGAAGGGGCATGATGGGTCTGCCTGTGTGAGACTCCACGGGGAGGGGGTCTCCGCTGAGACCCACCTGACCTGGCATCCTGCACCCGCTGCTGATGGTGGCAGCACTGCTCCCACGGGCATGGCTACCCTGCTGGGCTTGAGCCCACACCCCATGCCTGGAGGGCTCAGCAGGAGACACAGGCTCTGGGGTCCCCAGCTGAGAAAAGAGCCAGGTTCCCTTTCAGGGGCCAGAGAGCCAGGGGCTGATGCTGCCTGTGACCCCATGAGTTGAGTGCCAGGTGTGTGCACCCTGAGATTGGTAAAGTGGCTCCTGGGAGGTCCCTGGGCACTCCTTGTGGGGCTGGTGGGAGGCACGGTGGGCCCTGCAGCTGGGTGCTTCCTCACCCATCTGTGGAAAAGGCTTCTGAGACTTGGAAAAAGGGCTCTACTGCTGAAAACAGGCTTCACGGTCACACAGACTCACATTCCTTGGTTTTCACACGTATCTGCCATGGGGGCAGCCAAGCTTGGCTGTTCCCACTCTGACTGGTGCCTTAAGGTGATGGACGGGCACGTCCTCTGGTGCAGAGAAGGGAAGCTGCCCAAGCACCAGTGTGGACACTGCACTGGCTCAGAAGCCTTCCAGGGAAGAGGAGCCTGAGGCCCCACTGTGCAAAGCTGCTCTTCCCCATCTTTTCGATCACTTCCCAGGAGAGGGAACGCTGCCTCAAATGTCAGAAGACTGGGAGTGAGGCTCGCAGCCAGAGGACTGCGAGCGTAGTCCGCAGGAACGCAGGAACGCAGGAACGTTGGAACACGGGAATGTGGGCTTTGGTGATGTGTGTTAGAAAAGCATTTAATAACCGGTTAATCTGTGCGGCTTGCAACGCACACTCACCTCCAGGCATCACGAGGCCGACATCCTACATGGTGAGCACGGAGAGCTTCTCTTCCGAGTCCAAACGAATGACTCCATAGGTCAGCCCATGCGTGGAGAGGACGCCCCGGCCCGGGGGCTGGTTACTGTCATGCGTGGGCCTGTAACGACAGTTTTTAACTTGAATATGCAGGGGCAGATAAGCCATCACAACCACAGCTGTGCAGTCAGCACACACGCGGCAGGCTGGGCACCCCTGGGAATAGTGCCGGCCACCCACGTGGCCGCATTAGGGGGTGCTCCTTCTGTTTATGAACGGCTGCTGGCGAGTCTACTGCTTCCGCCTCTACGTTCTCAGGGAATCTCAAGAATACCTGAAAACTACGAAGGCAGCTCCTTTCCTGACCTCTCTTTGCAGGTCCTGCACACACCGGCTCTCTCTGTCCTCAAAACCACTGAACAGAAATGATGGAAATCCTGACTGTTCAGCCTCAATTCAGACGCAGGCAGTCTGGGCGGACGCCCAATTTTATACATAAGAATCTAAAGTAAGATTTATGCTGTGCCATTCTGGCTGCCAAGTTCTAAGGAAAATTATTTGGGTGGCAGGCAAGCTGTAGAATGAACTGTGGCACCACTCTGGGGTCCGCCCCACCTCCTCTGCCGGACCCCCCAGCTTGCTCCCGCTTTGAGGCTTCTGTGCTGGTTCTCGACGCTACTCAGGACGTTCCTCCGGCAGACCTCCGCACGGCCGTCTCCCTCTGCGTCTCCAGAGTTTGGCTCAAATTTGAGACTTCTCATCCCCTCAGAAAACACTCCCCACCCAGCGTGTCCACCCCATAGCACACATCTCTGACTACCTGTGCGACCTCCTCCCTCAGACCCAACTCTCCAGTTTGTTTTGCTCACTACTGCATCCCAGCCCTGGAAAATGTCTAGCAATAAATATCTGCTGACTGAATTTGTGAACAAATAAGTTAAAATCTAAGATCATGGATTATATTCCTGAAAACTAACAATTCCTCAATGGTTATCTAAGGGAGTCACCACAATTTAGGTACACATCACATTTGTTTCTGTAATTTTCCATATGTAAACCTTTAATGCACTTTACACTTAAAAGCTGGACCTAAGCTTGCTGTTTAACTTTAAAATATTATGGTTTATAATGAAGCTGAAGACATAAATGAGGCAACATAAAAGTTAAAATTTGCAAGAGGAGATCTCATTGGAATGAATTAACTGGTGTACTGAAAAAAGTATGAAAGACTCCTGAAACAAAAGTATTCTAGATGTAAGAATCAAAAAGGATAGAGCTAATCAGATAGAAGAGCAAAGTCTGCCCAAGTAAGAAAACCCACAAGGAACCACCTAGATGGCGTGAGCTCAAATCACTGGGCTTTACATTATTCTCCTGGCCTTTACTTCCCAGAGACCTCAAAAAAACTAAAACTTCAAAATGAAAACACAGTGTTGTCAGTTGTCCTGCCACCATTCCCTCACCCTAACAGTCCTCTACAAAGATCGATGTGGGAGTCAGGAACTGTGAGCTTCAGTATCTGCTGTATGTTGAATCGTGTCCCTGCAAAAGATCACCCCTCGTATCTGTGACCTTATTTGGAAGCCGGGCCTGTGCAGAGACAGATACCCCTGGACTTACAATGGGGTTACAACCTGATAAACCCATTGTAAAGGTGAAAATCGCAAGTTGAACCACCTTAAGCCAGGGCCATCTTATGACCAGGTTAAGATAAGGTCAAACTGGGTTAGAATGGACCCTAAATCCAATGACTCGGTCCTTGAAAGAGGAGAGAGAGGCCCAGACACTGTGAGAAGCTCACATGATGATGGAGGCAGGGACTGGAGTGACAGGTACCCCATCCAGGATCGCTGAGCACCCGAGGCCGGGGTGAGGCCTGGGGCGGGTTCCCTCAGCACCTCCAGAGGCCCAGCCCTATGACACCTCGGGGTCTCTGACTCCACCCTCCAGAACTGAGACAAGTGTCTGTTGTTTAAATCACCCACTGTGTGGTACTTTGTTACAAGAGGCCAAATACACTATCTTAGTGATAAAAATTTAAGGTATACTTAGTTTTGTTTTAAAAAGCCACATGACAGCAAAACGCTGGGCTAGCCAAGATTCAGAACACTGACCTGCCGGGCAAGAGGCTGGGAGGAAAAGTCATCTTAGGGCCTGATCACGTATGTTTTGTTATCTCCATTACAAAATCCCCCCCTTTTTATCTGAGACACGGTTTCACTCTGTCGCCCAGGCTGGAGTGCAAGGGCGCACACAGAAGCGTGGTGTTCAGGCAGGCACAGAACACAGGCACACAACACAGGCACAGAACACAGGCAGGCACACAACACAGGCACAGAACGCAGGCACAGGCAGGCACAGAAGCGTGGTGTTCCCCCCCCCCACACACACACACAGGCAGGCACAGAAGCGCGGTGCTTCTGACACACAGCCAGGCACAGAAGCGTGGTGCTCCCAACATACAGGCCGGCACAGAAGCATGGTGCTCCCAACACACACACAGGCCGGCACAGAAGCGCGGTGCTCCCGGCACACACAGCTGGGCACAGAAGCACGGTGCTCCTGACACACAGGCAGCCTCACAGCCCCACCTCGCCACAGACGTGGTGTCCAGGGTCACCCCTTAACTTCTGACCTGGTGGTGCTGATGCCTCCCCCTACAGATGGCAAACCAATGCCCTAGTGGTACCTTCCATGTGCCAAATGGTTCTGAGTCATGCATAGGGACTCAAAACTCACCACAAGCCTATGGTTATTATTCCCCAATTAGAGATGAGAAGACTCGGGCACGGAAATGTTGACTTCACCGCCCAAGTGAGTGCTGGGGTTTGGCAGCACTCAGACCCAGAGCACAGCCTCTATTTCCAGGACACTGAGTGCATCAGTCTACTGCTCTCTTTTTATAGAAACTTAGAAGCAAACAGTACAACCAACGTGAGCACATTCTTAGTATGAACAACGCAAACATCACAGTTCAAAGGGAAAGTGCCTGTTTCTGCGCCAATCCTGTGCCCCACAGATAACCACTATGGAGATTTTTATATGTCAACGTTTATACTCTAAGATATGCAGTTAAGTATAAAATATGTATGTATAGCAAAACATTGATTTTTTAAAGAAAAGCACAATCAAGATGCTTCTTCTATGTTGGCAGAGAAGTTGAGTGTTGGGAGAAGCTGAGTGTTCCAAGAAGCTGAGTGTTGGGAGAAGCTGAGGCAGGGCTTCCATATCTGACATAAGAGTCTTGGAACATGTCCAGGGTCCAGGGTCTGAAACTCCTCGTGGCCTTTGGAACACCAAGCTCTGTGCTAAAGGGTGGAAGGCTACCCTGACGCACCATTATCTAAGCCCAGGGCATAGACCTCCCTGTCCACTGTGAGTGTCGGGACTCCGATAGTCCTCCCTGTCTACTTGTTGGGGCTAGGATAGGCCTCCCTGTCCACCTGTGAGTCCCATGCACTGCAAGATGATGCTATGCCAAAACTGCTCCATGAGGCTTCACACCGGGTATTGTATTTCATTCACTGCTAGGCTCTACACTGACTTTTATGACCCCAGGAAGGACTGAGACTTAAATAGAATAGGGGCTAGGTGATACAAACGGCCGCTGTAATGAGAACATACCAAGACCAGGCCACAAGGAAAGAAGGAGACGCCCCCTGCCACAGCCTTTTACCAAGTCGCTGACATCTCTGTCCAACATGGATAAAAAGACCCTTTTTCCTCCTAAGTCTAAAGCAACATATCGGCCCATCTGGCAGTAATTCTGTTGTACATTTAACTTCATCTTGCTCTTCTAAGTGACTGTTCATGGTCTTAACACCTGTACAAGAATTTCTCAGTTGCTGAACCACTGTTAGATATTCAGCAGACAAAATGGCAGCAGATTGCACCCCAGGAAGAAACACACCCAGTCACGGGCACGGAACGGGACATCAGTACAAACCGTTTACCAGAAAAAAACGCATCTCTGCTTTGGGACGTACCATCGCCGGTCTCCATGAGCTCGGCGTTGCCGTACTCGGGCGCTGTCTGGGACCCCGTGGAACCCTGTGGTCACTCCATCTGTATGGAGTGCTCTGAGGTGTACGTGGTTACGTCAGGAGGTGCAGAATGATTTTCTGTAAAGAAGCACATCATGAGTGTTTCTGGTGGTTGTGGCGTTTGCTCTGCAGGTTGAGCAAGCCATAACTTAGGAAGAGACCAGAGCGCAGGCTCTCACCCTGGGGTTGCCGTGAGAAGCCAAAGCCGATCTCAGCCATGTCTGCCACAAACATCCGGCACAAAGGGGGACCTCAGCATAACTCATGTTGCCGAAAATGGAGCAGAGTTCGGTGAAACCTCAATTTCCTAACAGGAGCCACGTTAGCGGCGTTTTAACTAGAATAACGTTAGACCGGCGATGGCGGGGCACCAGGAACCGTGTGTGTGTTTATGGAAGGGTCCCGTTTCCTGTCAGCCACAGTCGACACAGCCCAGGGCTTTACTGGCGCTTTGGAGCCCAGGGCCTGGAAATGGAAACCCAGCACTGGAAACTTCTGGAGACTTGGGGATGTCCCTTAAGCTCTCCGTGCCTCAGTTTCTTCATCAAATGGGAACAGTAATGGCTATGACCATGTAGGGTAGTTGGGTGGATTACATGAGTTAACACATATACAGTTCATAGGATTTTCTTTACAAAAGGGGGAGACATCAAGAACTACTATTATTTGTCTTAGTACAAACAATACTAGTCATTCAAAAAACCACCTTTACACCCTAATGTGTACTAAGGACTGCCTAAGGCCAATGAGCGCATGGAGCTCTTTCTCTTACAGCACCCCGTGGAGAGAAAGTCAAGCCGTAAGCGGCTAAATGGGGAAAAGTATGCTTTGCTAGTTAATGAATAAAACGTTGAGGAAGATGTGTCAAGCAGCCCACTGACGACGCCCGTCACACCTAGAATCTTGAGGATGGGCGCCACAGTGCGGATCTGGATTCTGAATCCTGCTTTGACAGAAGCTTTTCAGGATCACCCACCACCGTCCCACGCAACAGAAGACACAGAAGCGTGATATTCTGTGCTGCTGAAAGTGGTGCTCATCCTCAAAAGCCTTTCTTCACCGCACACTGCCCGTGTCAGCACCCGCCCGGAGGCCATTTAGACGGCGAAATCAACTGAACGCACAAAAACAGCACAAAGAAAATCGAGGCACAAAAGAGGCCATGAAACGATGCTCCTTTATGATCCGAGAACCGGGTGGAGTGGGGGTGCTGAGCCGCCTGGGCACCGCGTCAGCCCCTCCTGAGGGTGTCAGTCTGGTGTCACAAGTCGATTTGGCAACGCCACTCACTTGGAACCCGTGACTGAGAAGAGACGAACGATCGGCTCTCACTAAGGGGAGGGTCCGCCACACCGTCCGTCAGTGCCACGACTTTCCACCTGGAGGCAGGCCACCCGACTTCCTGCAGAACCAACCCTCAATCCTCAGCGGACTTGGATGGTAGCGTCTCGGAGGCCTCCTCTCAGCTCCGAGGTGTGAAAGCGCTGCAGACAGCTTCTAGATGGACAGCGGGTAAAGCAGTAGAAAAAGAAAACTAGAATGCGATTTCCTATCTTATGCCAAACTGGCTTGACTGTGAAGATATATGTGAGATGTTCCTACTTAACTGCTGGCATAAATTGGTGGAAAAAAATCCACAAAGGACTTGAGATTTCGCTTCAACAACAAGTAGAAGCGCGGCCAGCTCTGTGAGACTGGGTGACCTGGAGTCTGCAGCCCTGGGCTTTTCTCCCCTCCCATGAAAGCAGCCTCTGTGGCCTCTCCTTCCATCCCTTGGACGGGGTGGCCAGTGTGACTATGTTGTGCCTGGACTCCTTAGAACTCTCACACGCATGCGCACACACGATCACACACGCTGAGTTCTCATTCACAGGCTTCTGATTATCTCAGAAGGTCACATGCACATCTGACTTTTTACTTCTCTTGTTTTGCCACACAAAATATTTCTCCTCTTCAAGTTTCATTATTTTGCCACGGCTTTTCCAAAAAAATCCCAAACTTATAGAAAATGTCCAGATAGTCTACGAGGATTACCTTTGTGCCCAATTAGAAATTACCGGAACGTGATCAACTGAGAGTTACATTTGGGTCACACTGAGCCCTGATGTACATGAGTTAGGAGCCCCTCACAGTTTGGATAAATTAAGTCTTTGTACTAAAACTTCCTCCAGTATTGCAAGGGTCAACCCACAAAGGGAGGCCCAAGTGCAGTGCTTCATTTGTTCAAAAATATGTGTTTTCCAGGTAAGATTCTGTGCATTTCCTTAAAATTGAATAAACTCCGAGGATACAAATGCTTCCACCAAGTGGCAGAGGTGCTGTCTGGCCTCCCCGTTCAGGTCTGGCAGAGCCTCGACCACTATCCTGGGATCCAATATACACATGGAATTTTAATATGGAAAAATATGTAGAAGTCACACATTTCTGTTCAATGTTCAACCTACTGTAATTTCAAGTATAGGTTATTAATTCACATAAATGAGTGTACATGTTCCTGAAACTGTGTCAAACTGAAGTGTAATACTGCTTTGCATTTGAGTACTACTTTGCAAACTTTTAAAGAGTATTTCTGTTTTCTCCTTTATACCGACAACAGTTGAGAGAGAAAAATTATTTTTTTCAATTTTTTTTCCCTCACTCAAAGCCTAAAGCAGGAGAAGGGACTTCAAGATCCCAGCAGCAGTTATTGGGAAAAGTGAGACAGACCAGCTCTCCTGACAGCAAACTCCTGTTCCAGACAGAAAACAGCTGACGCTTTCAGTGTCAGTGGGCACCGAAGGGGCTGGGACCCAAGTCAATCCCAAACGCCTCTGGGTGTCAAGGAGTCAGTGATCTAGAAGTGAACATTCTGGGGTTCTGGGGTGTCTGTGGGCTATCTGATCACACATGACGTCCACCTGCTTCCCACTGAGGGTTTTGCAGAGATCAGGCTTTCCTGTGGTAGCTGATGCCGGGAGGGTCTGAGCCTGTGGCTTGTGCTCCGTTATCGGCAACATGGTACACAGTCGTCTCCGATTACTGCTTTAATAGAGACACACACCAAATCCTAGTCAACCCAAGTCCCATACTTGATGGAAAACATGTAGTCCTGAACCATTCAAAGGCAGAGCGACAGAAGGCTCATCACCGCTCCTCCACGCGCCGGCTCTGCCTCTAGTAATTCTCACTTCACTCCTTTTCCACGGCATCTTCAAACGTTGTAGGGCAGTGATCCTAACTTCGTTCTTTTTCTAACACAGAGGATCTCCCTTGTCATAGAACCTACACAAAACAGTGCGCCACGCCCAAGAAATCTGAACACCTGTGGCAGACAGCAGCGTAAAGCAGCCGTGGTTAAAGCCCTCGTTTCCATAAATGACTCCCGTGGTCAGGAGGAACACACTTTAAAACCCTGTCCTGTTGACTGGGACTGTAAAGGTTTCACAAAGGAGCATAAGTGAGAAGAAAAGATGGGAGTGGATATGGCTGCAGGATTCCCCAGTAGCAAGGCCCCTGGAATTCCAGCTGTGGGAGGGATCTGGGCATGAGAAGCAGTAAAGGAGATTCCAGAAACAATCCAACCGAAGCACCCCAGGGACCAGAGGGGCTCTGCGCTCTTTCCACCAAGGGATTCCACAGCCATGATGCAAACAGAGGAAAACCTGCACCCACAAAGGCATTTAGACAACAGGCATAGAAAGACACTGTGAAGCATACTCACCTATGTGGGTCTGGGCCATGACCTCCGCCAGCCTGTGGGCAGCCCTGCTGCCCCCGCTCTGCATGGAGGACGAGGAGGTGGAGGAGGTGGTGGACGTGGTGGAGCCATGGATGGCCTGACTGATCCAGTGCTCCATGGTGATGCAACCCTGGCTGGAGGTCGGGGTGCCTTGGGAGTCCCCCTGCACTGAGCCTTCATCTTCTGAGCCAGAAGAGGTATCTGTGTAAGAAGAAAAACGATTTGCTATATATTGCAGCAGAAACATGCACCACAATCTCAGTCCCTCAAACACAGATTTACTTCACGCAAGTCTGAACAGTTGTTTAATGACTTTTTGCCGTAGACACTCTTGAGAATTTAAACCACTTTTCAGATAATGAACCATTTATTCTAGCATAATGAATTTTGCTTCCAAAGCACCTTATACAAACATGCTATAAGATGTTTGATACTGTCATCTCAAAGATGCACTGACACATTTCCTCTACACAGCAGTTTGGGAAGAAACCAAGTGTTTTCTTGTGTCAGTCAGAAAGTGAGAGGGCAAGGGGAGGCGGAGGGCCTGTGCGGCTCTCAGTAGTCTCAGTGTGACTATGTTTACCCCTTGTTATTCCTGAGATGCCCTTCTGGGCTCTGATTTATTTCTACATTGGTGTATGTGTTAGATACTCATGCAGATGATTTCTCCGTCTGTGTGTTAGATACCCATGCGGCTGATTTATTTGTATGTCGGTGTGTTAGATGCCCATGCGGCTGATTTATTTCTACATCGGTGTGTTAGATACCCATGCGGCTGATTTATTTCTACATCGGTGTGTTAGATGCCCATGCAGCTGATTTATTTCTACATCAGTGTGCTAGATACCCATGCAGCTGATTTATTTCTACATCAGTGTGTTCGATACCCATGCAAGTGATTTCTGCGTCAGTGTGTTCGATATCCATGAGGGTGATGGATTTCTACGTCGGTGTGTTCGATACGAATGCAGCTCTCTAAGGATCAAGACGCTGATGATGGTAACAGGAGAGACACCAGAATGTGCCTCACATGGAGCGGCCCCTCCACCTCCCTGTTTTCCTCCGGGGCACACGGCATACCCTCATGTCCCATTTTACACTCTACTCACTTTTACAGAATTCGTTTTTTATACATTCTCATTATTGATTTTTCTATCTACAAATTGGGTATCTTGGATTATGATAAAATACATCCATTTTTTCACTATAATTCAGGAGAACATTTTTCAGTTAATAACTTTTCATGCAGTACCAAGGTTTTTGGGAATAAAGTGCTGGTGTATTTGTTAAACTTCAACGTAAGAATGACACTCAGAATCCTACCTACAGGTGAGTGATGGGAGGTGCTGGCTCAGGTGAGCAGCTCCAGATCATTGGGTGAGAGGAGGAGTCACAGCAAATAAGCTTAAGACACAGGTTTGCTTCTTAAAAGACAATAATAGCAAACAATATTCACACTTATTACCACTGTCACATGACTTATGCTGTCTGGGAATTTTTTTAAAAGTTTACTTGTTAGACAAGCAACAATATTAGGAGCCTGAAAATTCTCTATCACCTTGCTTTTTTTTTCTTTTGAGACAGAGTCTTGCTCTGTTGCCCAGGGTGGGGTGCAGTGGCATGATCTCCGCTCACAGTAACCTCTCACTCCCAGGCTCAAGCGATTCTCCTGCCTCAGCCTCCCAAGTAGCTGAGATTACAGGCACGTGCCACCATGCCTGGCTCATTTTTGTATTTGTAGCAGAAACAGGGTTTCACCATGTTGGCCAGGCTGGTCTCAATCTCCTGACCTTGTGACCTCATGACCCGCCTGCCTCGGCCTCCCAAACCGCTGGGATTACAGGCGTGAGCCACTGCGCCTGGCCCACCCTGCCTTTTAAGAAAACTTACACAATTTATATAAAAGTAAAAGTAAAACTGACACAGCCTTGAGACTTTTGAGAAAGGTACACAACCAGGTGTCCATATGGAGCACAACCATCTCCCCAGAACGTCTTCTCACAACCCTTTACAATCTTTCATTCCTAACTCCCACCTACCTTTTCCAAGAAACCAGCAGAATAATGTGATATAGACACTCAACAGAATAGCAGCAAACCAAGCAAGCAGCATATGAAATGGATGATACAGCATGACCAGTGGTGACTAGAATTATACAGCATGGGGACAGGAAGTCAAGTTGATTTAACATTCAAAAGTGAATTAATGTCATACACAATATAGAATTACGGAGTAGAACCGCAAGTTAGCCTTAAGAGACATAGAAAAGTACTGACAAATTCAAGAGAATGAAACTCAACAAACCAGGAATAGAAGTCAATTTCCTCAACCTGTTAAAGTGCATTCGTGAAAAGCCACAGCTAACGTTGTATTCAATGGTAAACAATAGAATGCATTTTCCCTAAGATGGAGAACAAGACAAAGATGTCCCCTCTTGCCACTATGATTCAACATTATCTGGCAGGTTCTAGCTGGTGAAATAAATTAACAAATTTAGTAGTAAAGACATTCTGATTAGAAAGGAATAAAAGTGTCTTTATTCATAGATGACATGACTTTGGGATGTAGAAAATGGCAAGAAATACACCAAAAATGTTTACATTACTAAAACAAAGTTTGATGAGGTCACAGGACACAAGATAAAGATATACATACACTAGCAATAAACAACCTGAAAATACAATTAAGAAAATCGTTCCATTCACAATAGCATGAAAAGCATGAAACACTCAGCTGAACTTCTAACAAAAAGGTGCAAGATGTGCACAATGACAACTATAAAATATTACTGAGAGAAATTAAAGATCCAAATAAATGGAAACTAAATAAATGGAGGCAGATTCATGATCGTGAATTGGAAAACTCAGCATTATCAAGAAAATTCTTCCCAAACTGTTCCATTAATTCAAGGCACTGCCTAATAAAATCCCAGAAGGCTGTGTGTGAAATGGAAAACTTATTCTCAATTTTATCTGGAAATACAAAGGACCTACAATAGCCAAAATCATTTTGAAAAAGGAAAACAAAGTTGGAGGACTTCACTATCTGATTTCAAAACTTAACATAAAGTCATGGTTATCAAGGCAGTGGTATTAGCACAAAAATAGACACATACATCAAAGGAACAGAATTAAACTCAGAAATAAAGCCTTATATTTATGGTTACTTTATTTTTGACAAAGGTCTCAAGACAATTCAGTAAGAGAAAGGTAGTTTGTTTTTTCAACAAATGTTGCAGTGGCAACTGGGTACCCACACACCAAAAAGAAAAAGCGTGGGGAAAAAAATCCCCCAAACCAAACCAAAACAAATAAAAATCCCACTTAGATCCCTACTGCACACACAAAAATTAACTCCAAATGGATCACAGACCTAAATGAAAGAACAGTAAGACCATGAGACTTCTAAAACTTCCAATAACACAATCCATAAAAATTAGTAAAATGGACTTCATTAAAATAGAAAACTAGTAAGTTTTAAAAGATGATTATCTCCCTATAGCTAATGTAACAAATTACCTTGATCTTAGTGGCTTATAACAAGACACGAATCTATTATCCTACTGATGGAGAAGTCGGAAGTCAGAAGTGTAAAATCTAAGTGTCAGCAGAACTACATTCCTTCTGGAGGCTTCAAAGGAGAATCCATTTCTTTACCTTTCCCAACTTCTAGGGGCTACCTGTGTCCCTGACTCCTGGCCCCTCTTCATCTTTAAAGGGCATCACTCCAGTCTCCAGTTCTTTTCTCTTGTAAGAACCTTCTTGATTACCATGGGTCTACCTACTTAAACCAGGATAATGGTCCCATCTCAAGATCTTAAATTAATCGAATTAATCAGCTGCAAAATCCCTTTTGCCACTTCAGGCAACAGGTTCATAAGTTCTGTGGAATGGGACCTGGGTATCTTGGGGGAAAGGCTTTGTTCTGTCTGCTACATAATAGTTTGTTCTTTCACTGAGAAACGTTACATCTGTAAAAGTCTCTTATTCAGATTGTATAAGGCACCTAAAACCCATAAGACGACAACCAACCCATTTAAAACGTGAGCAAAAAAATCTGAACATTTTACCAATATATACAAATGGCTATGAATAGGAATTAGCACATTAAAAGCTAATAAGCACATTAAAAATGCTTAGCATCATTCATTGTTGCAAAGTAAATACACAATGATATACCATTTCACATCAATTAGAATGGCAAAAATCAAAACATCAACAATAAGTATTGGTGGTGATGAGGTGAAGAAACTGGGATGCGCATATGCTGCTGGTGGAAGTGTGAAATAGTGCAGCTATTTTGTAAACAATTTGGCAGTTTTTAAAAAGCTAAACCTAAATTTACAGTAAGAGTCAATCATGCTACTTGGCATCCACTTAAGATAAAGGAAATTATATGCATACACAAAGATAGGTACATAAATGTCGACAGCAGCTGAATACTGGAAACAATGAATAACCAACTGGTAAATGAATAAACAGAATGTGTCATATCTATCAAATAGAATATAAATAAATAATAAGGAATCAACTACCGATGCATGGTACAGCAAGGACTTCAAAACACGTAAAGGAGGCATAGAGAAGCATGTAAAACTTATGACTTTATATCATAAAATTGTAAGATCATAAAAAAACAAAAGCCATAACATCATAGAGTAAAATATCTATGATTTTATATTCTAAAAAATTCAGAGCGCACTGTTATAATTTCTAGGGTTCTTTTTCGTAGAGCTAACCTTTCATCTGATATCCTTTGCAATCAGCCAAGTACATTCTTTAGCACGTTTATAGTGTAGTTCTGCTGATAACACATTCTCTCAGCTTTCATGTTTGGGAGTGTGTTGTTTCACCCGTTTATAAAGGAGATTTTCCCTGGATATGAGTTGACAGGCCTTTCTCCTGCTTCTAGTGCTTTAAAAAATGTCTTTCCATGGTCTTCTGGTCTCCACTGTATCTTCACAGAAGTCACGCGTTGTTCAAATGCTTCTCTGGTGTGTAATGTGTCTTTTTCTTCTGAGTCCTTTCAGGATCTCCTCTTCATCTTGGGATTTCAGTACTTTAGCTATCATGAATGTGGATCTGATTCTTGTTATACTTGTTCTGCTTGGAATTCAATGAACTTCACGGGGCCGGGCACAGGTGGTTTGACACCAATCTGAGAAAATTTGGACTCCTTTTTTCAAATGTTCCTGCTCTTCTCTCTCTTTTCCTTCTTGTATTACAAGTATATTGACGTATCACAGGAGCTTGAAGTTCTGTTGGCTTTTCTTTCATTTTGTTTCTCTGGGCTTCACTTTGGTTAATTCGTTTTCATCTTCCTTCTCCAACCCGTTAAGCCCATCAGCGCAATTTCATCTCAGTGTCATATTTTCCAGCTTCACAGTGATGTCTCATGTATACCCTATATATGCACAGCGTCTCCTATCATCGACATTGCCTACCAGACTGGTACATTTGTCACAACTGATACTCCTACAGCGAAACATCATTACCACTCCAACTCCATCATTCACATCAGGGTTCATTCTTGGTGTTGTACAATAGATGGGTCTGGACAAATGCATAACATGTATCCACCATTACAGTATCACAGAGATCAAAAGATACTAAAAATTCTCCTGCTCTGCCTATTCATCCCTGCCTCCCCCTGGCCCCTGGCAGCCACTGATATTCTTACAGTCTCCATAGTCTTGCCTTTTCCAGGATGTTGTAAAGCTGGAATCATACAACCCCCTTTTCAGATTGCTTCTTTCACTTAGTAATATGCCCTTTAAGTTTCCTCCGTGTCTTTTTATGGATCGCTCATTTATTTTCAGCCTCAAATAATATCCCATTGTCTGTATGTACCACAGCTCACTTATACATTCACCTACTGAGGGGCATTTTGGTTGCTTCCAAGTTTTGGCAACTATGAATAAGGCTGCTCTAAATATCTACTTGCAGGCTTTGTGTGTAGACATAAGTTTTCAACTGCTTTGAGCAAATGCCAAGGAGTCTAATTGCTTTATCATATGGTAAGAGTCTATTTAGTTTTGTAAGAAACCACCAATCTGTCTTCCTAAAGGCTGTTCTATTTTGCATTAAGACCCGCAATGAATGAGAGAGAATTCCCACAGCTCCACATCTTCACAGGCTTTGGTGTTGATAGTGTTCTGGATTCTGGCGTAGTGATATCTTACTGTTGCTTTCATCTGCATTTCTCTATGACACGTGATGTGAAGCATCATTTCATACGTCGATTTGCCATCTCTATCTTCTTAGATGAGGCATCTGTTAGTCTTTGACCCATTAATGTGATGAATTACATTAATTGGCTTTTCAATGTTAAACCGGCTTTGGATATGTGAAATTCCATGTGGTTTTAGTGCACAATTTTTGTTCGATTTAATTTGCTAATATTTTATTGAAGATTACTGCATCTATGTTCATGAGAGATGTTCTGTAGTTTTCTTGTAATATTTTGTTATTAAAATGGTATTTGATATTAAAATGATGCTGGCTCTATAGAATGAGTTAATAAGTATTCCTCAGCTTCTATGTTCTGAAAGAGATTGTAGATAATTGGTATTTCTTCTCAGATATTTGGTAGAATTCACCAGTGAACCCTTCTGGGCCTGGCACTTCCTGTTTTGAAAGGTTATTAACCACTGATTCAATTTAACAGATACAGGCCCATACAGATCATTTCTTCCTGTTCAAATTTTGGCAAATTCTGTCTTTAAAGAAATTGGTTCATTTCATCCACGTTATCAAATTTGTGGCCATAGAGTTATTCATAATTTTTATTATCCTTTTAATGTCCATGGGATCTGTAGTTATGTCCCTTATTTCATTTCTGATATTGAAAATTTATCTGCTGTATTTCTTTTTCTTTTTAGAGGCTTACAGATTTTCTCTCAAAGAACCAGCTTTTTGTTTCATTGATTTTTCTCTACTGATATTCTGTTTTCAACGTATTGATTTCTGCTCTTTCATTATTTGTCGCCTGCTTAGAATTTAATTTGATGTTCTTCTTCTAGTTTTCGAAGGTGGAAGCTGATTGATTTTAGATCTTATTTTTTTTTAATGTATGCATTTAAATCTATAAATTTCCCTATAAACATTACTGTCACTGCAGCTCACAAATTTTAACAAGTTTTCATTTTCATTTACTTCAAAAATTCAAAGAAATCTTCAGGTTTCTTCCTTGAACAATGTATTATGTATAAGTGTACTGTTTAATATCCTAATATATTTTCCAGTCGTACATTACTGATTTCTACTTTACTGTGGTTGAGAACATACTTGTTTGATTCCTATTCTTTTAAATGTGTTAAGGTGTGTTTTATGGACCACAACATGGTATGTCTTGGTGAATGTTCTGTATTCTGTTGTTGTTGGAGGAAATAGTCTATAAACGTCAGTTATATACAGTTGACTGAGGATGCCGATTTCAATTTTGTCCTTACTGATTTTCTGGCTACTTAATTGGTCCATTTCTGATAAAGGGGTGTTAACATCTCCAACTATAATAGTGAGTTAATTATTTCTCCTTGAAGTTTATCAGTTTTTGCTTTGGAATTCTGATGCTTTGTTAGCAAAAGTGCATTTAAGGATTGTTACATCTTCTTGGAGAATTGACCTCTTTATTACATAATACTCATCTCTGGTAACTTTCTTTGATGTAAAGCCAACTCTGTCTGAAATTAATATCACCACTTTCATTTTTCAAAATGAGTGTTGGCCGGGTACGGTGGCTCATGCCTGTAATCCCAGCACTTTAGAAGGGCAAGGCAGAATGGATCAGGAGTTCAAGACCAGCCTGGCCAACACGGTGAAATCCCATCGGTACAAAAATAGAAAAAAATAATAAATTGAGGGGGCGGAGCAAGATGGCCGAATAGGAGCAGCTCCAGTCTCCAACTCCCAGCGCGAGCGACACAGAAGACTGGTGATTTCTGCATTTTCAACTGAGGTACTGGGTTCATCTCACTGGGGAGTGCCGGACGATCGGTGCTGGTCAGCTGCTGCAGCCCGACCAGCGAGAGCTGAAGCAGGGCGAGGCATTGCCTCACCTGGGAAGCGCAAGGGGGAAGGGAGTCCCTTTTCCTAGCCAGGGGAACTGAGACACACAACACCTGGAAAATTGGGTAACTCCCACCCCAATACTGCGCTTTAAGCAAACAGGCACACCAGGAGATCATATCCCACACCTGGCCGGGAGGGTCCCACACCCACGGAGCCTCCCTCATTGCTAGCGCAGCAGTCTGTGATCTACTGGCAAGGCAGCAGCGAGGCTGGGGGAGGGGCGCCCGCCATTGCTGAGGCTTAAGTAGGTAAACAAAGCTGCTGGGAAGCTCGAACTGGGTGGAGCTCACAGCAGCTCAAGGAAACCTGCCTGTCTCTGTAGACTCCACCTCTGGGGACAGGGCACAGTAAACTAAACAAACGCAGCAGACACCTCTGCAGACGTAAACGACTCTGTCTGACAGCTTTGAAGAGAGCAGTGGATCTCCCAACACGGAGGTTGAGATCTGAGAAGGGACAGACTCCCTGCTCAAGTGGGTCCCTGACCCCTGAGTAGCCTAACTGGGAGACATCCCCCACTAGGGGCAGTCTGACACCCCACACCTCACAGAGAGGAGTACACCCCCGAGAGGAAGCTTCCAAAGCAAGAATCAGACAGGTACACTCGCTGTTCAGAAATATTCTATCTTCTGCAGCCTCTGCTGCTGATACCCAGGCAAACAGGGTCTGGAGTGGACCTCAAGCAATCTCCAACAGACCTACAGCTGAGGGTCCTGACTGTTAGAAGGAAAACTATCAAACAGGAAGGATACCTACACCAAAACCCCATCAGTACATCACCATCATCAAAGACCAGAGGCAGATAAAACCACAAAGATGGGGAAAAAGCAGGGCAGAAAAGCTGGAAATTCAAAAAATAAGAGTGCATCTCCCCCGGCAAAGGAGCGCAGCTCATCGCCAGCAACGGATCAAAGCTGGATGGAGAATGACTTTGACGAGATGAGAGAAGAAGGCTTCAGTCCATCAAATTTCTCAGAGCTAAAGGAGGAATTACGTACCCAGCGCAAAGAAACTAAAAATCTTAAAAAAAAGTGGAAGAATTGATGGCTAGAGTAATTAATACAGAGAAGGTCCTAAACGAAATGAAAGAGATGAACACCATGACACGAGAAATACGTGACAAATGCACAAGCTTCAGTAACCGACTCTATCAACTGGAAGAAAGAGTATCAGCGACTGAGGATCAAATGAATGAAATGAAGCGAGAAGAGAAACCAAAAGAAAAAAGAAGAAAAAGAAATGAACAAAGCCTGCAAGAAGTATGGGATTATGTAAAAAGACCAAATCTACGTCTGATTGGGGTGCCTGAAAGTGAGGGGGAAAATGGAACCAAGTTGGAAAACACTCTTCAGGATATCATCCAGGAGAACTTCCCCAACCTAGTAGGGCAGGCCAACATTCAAATCCAGGAAATACAGAGAACGCCACAAAGATACTCCTCGAGAAGAGCAACTCCAAGACACATAATTGCCAGATTCACCAAAGTTGAAATGAAGGAAAAAATCTTAAGGGCAGCCAGAGAGAAAGGTCGGGTTACCCACAAAGGGAAGCCCATCAGACTAACAGCAGATCTCTCAGCAGAAACTCTACAAGCCAGAAGAGAGTGGGGGCCAATATTCAACATTCTTAAAGAAAAGAATTTTAAACCCAGAATTTCATATCCAGCCAAACTAAGTTTCATAAGTGAAGGAGAAATAAAATCCTTTACAGATAAGCAAATGCTTAGAGATTTTGTCACCACTAGGCCTGCCTTACAAGAGACCCTGAAGGAAGCACTCAACATGGGAAGGAACAACCGGTACCAGCCATTGCAAAAACATGCCAAAATGTAAAGACCATCGAGGCTAGGAAGAAACTGCATCAACTAACGAGCAAAATAACCAGTTAATATCATAATGGCAGGATCAAGTTCACACATAACAATCTTAACCTTAAATGTAAATGGACTAAATGCTCCAATTAAAAGACACAGACTGGCAAACTGGATAAAGAGTCAAGACCCATCAGTCTGCTGTATTCAGGAGACCCATCTCACACGTAGAGACATACATAGGCTCAAAATAAAGGGATGGAGGAAGATTTACCAAGCAAATGGAGAACAAAAAAAAGCAGGGGTTGCAATACTAGTCTCTGATAAAACAGACTTTAAACCATCAAAGATCAAAAGAGACAAAGAAGGCCATTACATAATGGTAAAGGGATCAATTCAACAGGAAGAGCTAACTATCCTAGATATATATGCACCCAATACAGGAGCACCCAGATTCATAAAGCAAGTCCTTAGAGACTTACAAAGAGACTTAGACTCCCATACAATAATAATGGGAGACTTCAACACTCCACTGTCAACATTAGACAGATCAACGAGACAGAAAGTTAACGAGGATATCCAGGAATTGAACTCATCTCTGCAGCAAGCAGACCTAATAGACATCTATAGAACTCTCCACCCCAAATCAACAGAATATACATTCTTCTCAGCACCACATCGTACTTACTCCAAAATTGACCACGTAATTGGAAGTAAAGCACTCCTCAGCAAATGTACAAGAACAGAAATTATAACAAACTGTCTCTCAGACCACAGTGCAATCAAACTAGAACTCAGGACTAAGAAACTCAATCAAAACCACTCAACTACATGGAAACTGAACAACCTGCTCCTGAATGACTACTGGGTACATAACGAAATGAAGGCAGAAATAAAGATGTTCTTTGAAACCAATGAGAACAAAGATACAACATACCAGAATCTCTGGGACACATTTAAAGTAGTGTGTAGAGGGAAATTTATAGCACTAAATGCCCACAAGAGAAAGCAGGAAAGATCTAAAATTGACACTCTAACATCACAATTAAAAGAACTAGAGAAGCAAGAGCAAACACCTTCGAAAGCTAGCAGAAGGCAAGAAATAACTAAGATCAGAGCAGAACTGAAGGAGATAGAGACACAAAAAACCCTCCAAAAAATCAATGAATCCAGGAGTTGGTTTTTTGAAAAGATCAACAAAATTGACAGACCACTAGCCAGACTAATAAAGAAGAAAAGAGAGAAGAATCAAATCGACGCAATTAAAAATGATAAAGGGGATATCACCACCGACCCCACAGAAATACAAACTACCATCAGAGAATACTATAAACACCTCTACAAAAATAAACTGGAAAATCTAGAAGAAATGGATAATTTCCTGGACACTTACACTCTTCCAAGACTAAACCAGGAAGAAGTTGAATCCCTGAATAGACCAATAGCAGGCTCTGAAATTGAGGCAACAATTAATAGCCTACCAACCAAAAAAAGTCCAGGACCAGATGGATTCACAGCTGAATTCTACCAGAGGTACAAGGAGGAGTTGGTACCATTCCTTCTGAAACTATTCCAATCAATAGAAAAAGAGGGAATCCTCCCTAACTCATTTCATGAGGCCAACATCATCCTGATACCAAAGCCTGGCAAAGACACAACAAAAAAAGAGAATTTTAGACCAATATCCCTGATGAACATCGATGCAAAAATCCTCAATAAAATACTGGCAAACCGGATTCAGCAACACATCAAAAAGCTTATCCACCATGATCAAGTGGGCTTCATCCCTGGGATACAAGGCTGGTTCAGCATTCGCAAATCAATAAACATAATCCAGCATATAAACAGAACCAAAGACAAGAACCACATGATTATCTCAATTGATGCAGAAAAGGCTTTTGACAAAATTCAACAGCCCTTCATGCTAAAAACGCTCAATAAATTCGGTATTGATGGAACGTACCTCAAAATAATAAGAGCTATTTATGACAAACCCACAGCCAATATCATACTGAATGGGCAAAAACTGGAAAAATTCCCTTTGAAAACTGGCACAAGACAGAGATGCCCTCTCTCACCACTCCTATTCAACATAGTGTTGGAAGTTCTGGCTAGGGCAATCAGGCAAGAGAAAGAAATCAAGGGTATTCAGTTAGGAAAAGAAGAAGTCAAATTGTCCCTGTTTGCAGATGACATGATTGTATATTTAGAAAACCCCATTGTCTCAGCCCAAAATCTCCTTAAGCTGATAAGCAACTTCAGCAAAGTCTCAGGATACAAAATTAATGTGCAAAAATCACAAGCATTCTTATACACCAGTAACAGACAAACAGAGAGCCAAATCAGGAATGAACTTCCATTCACAATTGCTTCAAAGAGAATCAAATACCTAGGAATCCAACTTACAAAGGATGTAAAGGACCTCTTCAAGGAGAACTACAAACCACTGCGCAGTGAAATAAAAGAGGACACAAACAAATGGAAGAACATACCATGCTCATGGATAGGAAGAATCAATAGCGTGAAAATGGCCATACTGCCCAAGGTAATTTATAGATTCAATGCCATCCCCATCAAACTACCAATGAGTTTCTTCACAGAATTGGAAAAAACTGCTTTAAAGTTCATAGGGAACCAAAAAAGAGCCCGCATCTCCAAGACAATCCTAAGTCAAAAGAACAAAGCTGGAGGCATCACGCTACCTGACTTCAAACTATACTACAAGGCTACAGTAACCAAAACAGCATGGTACTGGTACCAAAACAGAGATATAGACCAATGGAACAGAACAGAGTCCTCAGAAATAATACCACACATCTACAGCCATCTGATCTTTGACAAACCTGAGAGAAACAAGAAATGGGGAAAGGATTCCCTATTTAATAAATGGTGCTGGGAAAATTGGCTAGCCATAAGTAGAAAGCTGAAACTGGATCCTTTCCTTACTCCTTATACGAAAATTAATTCAAGATGGATTAGAGACTTAAATGTTAGACCTAATACCATAAAAATCCTAGAGGAAAACCTAGGTAGTACCATTCAGGACATAGGCATGGGCAAAGACTTCATGTCTAAAACACCAAAAGCAACGGCAGCAAAAGCCAAAATTGACAAATGGGATCTCATTAAACTAAAGAGCTTCTGCACAGCAAAAGAAACTACCATCAGAGTGAACAGGCAACCTACAGAATGGGAGAAAATTTTTGCAATCTACTCATCTGACAAACGGCTAATATCCAGAACCTTCAAAGAACTCAAACAAATTTACAAGAAAAAAACAAACAACCCCATCAAAAAGTGGGCAAAGGATATGAACAGACATTTCTCAAAAGAAGACATTCATACAGCCAACAGACACATGAAAAAAGGCTCGTCATCACTGGCCATCAGAGAAATGCAAATCAAAACCACAATGAGATACCATCTCACACCAGTTAGAATGGCGATCATTAAAAAGTCAGGAAACAACAGGTGCTGGAGAGGATGTGGAGAAATAGGAACACTTTTACACTGTTGGTGGGATTGTAAACTAGTTCAACCATTATGGAAAACAGTATGGCGATTCCTCAAGGATCTAGAACTAGATGTACCATATGACCCAGCCATCCCATTACTGGGTATATACCCAAAGGGTTATAAATTATGCTGCTATAAAGACACATGCACACGTATGTTTATTGCAGCACTATTGACAATAGCAAAGACTTGGAATCAACCCAAATGTCCATCAGTGACAGATTGGATTAAGAAAATGTGGCACATATACACCATGGAATACTATGCAGCCATAAAAAAGGATGAGTTTGAGTCCTTTGTAGGGACTTGGATGCAGCTGGAATCCATCATTCTTAGCAAACTATCACAAGAACAGAAAACCAAACACCGCATGTTCTCACTCATAGGTGGTAACTGAACAATGAGATCACTTGGACTCAGGAAGGGGAACATCACACACCGGGGCCTATCATGGGGAGGGGGGAGGGGGGAGGGGGGAGGGATTGCATTGGGAGTTATACCTGATGTAAATGACGAGTTGATGGGTGCAGCACAGCAACATGGCACAAGTATACATATGTAACAAACCTGCACGTTATGCACATGTACCCTACAACTTAAAGTATAATAATAAATAAATTTAAAAAATAATAATAATAATAATAATAATAATAAATTACCCGGGCATGACGACAAATGCCTGTAATCCCAGCTACTCGGGAGGCTGAGGGAGAATCACTTGAACCTGGAAGGCAGAGGTTGCAGTGAGATGAGATCAGGCCATTGCACACCAAAAAATTAGTGTTAACATTTATATCTTTTTCCATCCCTTTACTATTGATCTATATGTATGTCTTTATATCTAAAGTGGATTTCTTATAGATAATATATAGTTCGGTGCATTTGGACTGACATTGAAAGTAATAATATACAGTTGAATTAACATCTACCGTATTTGTTACTATTTTCTATTTGTTGCCCTTGTTCTTTGTTTTTGTCTTTCACTTTTTTTTTTCCTTGTGGTCTTAATTGAGCATATTCTATGATTTATTTTCTTTCCTTTCTTAGCATATCAGTTACTCTCTTTTTTTTTTTTTTTTTAAAGTGGCTGCCTTGGAATTTGCAATATAAATTTACAAGTAACCCAAGTCCACTTTCAAACGACACTACACTGGTTTCTTGATAATGCAAGCACACTATAATAACAAAATAATCCTAATTCCTAATTGCTCTCTCCCATCCCTTGGGTATCACTGCTCTCATTCATTTCACTTATATTTAAGTGTGTGTATATGACATATACATAAGCATATAATACAGTATATTTACTGTCGCTATATGAATGAACTGTTAAGTTAGATCTATTAAGAAAAATGAAAGATTTCCTTCTACCTTCACTAGTTCTTTTTTAATGGTTTTTGTTTTTCTATTTTTTTTTTTAAACAGACAAGGTCTTTCTCTGTTGCCCAGGCTGGACTGGAGCAGCATCATTATAGCTCACCGCAGCCTTGAACGGGATCCTGGGCTCAAGAAGTGACCCGTCTCAGCCTCTCAAAGTAGCTGGCACTATAGGTGTTGGCCACCACGTTTGGCTTTTTTTTTTAATGAGACAGAGTCTCACTACGTTGCCCAGGCTGGTCTCAACTAAGCGGCCTCCAGCTGTACTCCCATCTTTGCCTCCCAGAGTGTTAGGATGACAGCTGTGAGCCCTGT
The DNA here is from genome assembly GCF_043159975.1 of Macaca nemestrina. NCBI lineage: Eukaryota > Metazoa > Chordata > Mammalia > Primates > Cercopithecidae > Macaca > Macaca nemestrina. The sequence goes on from NW_027257863.1 coordinate 183,146, forward strand.
AAACAGACTGTGCTCTTCCTTCCTTTGTGCACATCTGAGTTACTGACCTCTACTATTTTCTCTAAAGAACTTTGAACATTTTTTGCAGGGCAGGTCTACCGGTGACAAATTTTTCAATTTTTGTCCGAGAAGGTCTTTTTTTTCTTCACTTTTGAAAGATAATTTCACAGAGTATAGACTTCTAGGTTAATGGAATTTTTTTCCTCTCAAAAGTTTAAATACTTCACTCCACTTCTTGCTTTCATGGTTTTTGAGGGGAAGTTGAAAATAATTCTTATCTTTGATCCACCATAGGGAAGGAGATTACTCTGGTTTCTTTGCTTTTTAATCTTTGATTCGCCATAGTTTGAATATTTTATGCCCAAATAGAGTTTATTTTTGTTTTGTTTTTGTCATCGTCGTTTTTACATTTATCCTTCTTGGTGTTTCTTGAGCTTCCTGGATCTATGGTTTGGTGTCTGGCATTAATCTGAGGAAATTCAGCTATGACCGTTACAAATATTTCTTCTGTTCCTCTTTCTTCCCCCTTGTATTACCGTTATGCATATTTTATGCCTCTGTGGAAGTCCCATCGTGCTTGGATACTCTGTTCTTTTTTGCTTTTCAGTTCTGGAGATTGGAGTTGGGTATTTCCCTTTCCCCCAGGTCAGAAGGCTCTGATAAAATCCCACCAGGTTAGTCTCTAGCTAACTAGCTTCTCTGGAAGGTAGACCTAGTGAAGAGTGCACCTACATATTGAAAAATGATTCCTATTCTCTTTCCCCTGTAGTAAGTATGAGGGGATTTTTCTGTGATGTTTACTTCGAGAACCTGGTTGAGCTTCTGATGATACAACTCACAAAAGCATAAGACCCATATGCACAGGCCTCCTGGAGGTTTTAACTCTCAGACGTGGCCACACCTCACTGCAGCAATTTGTCAATTCCAGTTCAGGTTTTCCAATCCCAGTGTGGGTTCCTTGGAGCATTGTGCTCCAGTGTATGGTGATTCTCTGCTTTACCGCTACGGACAGTGGCTTGCCTGTGACCTCAGGTCTCTTGCAGGTTTAAGAAGAGATGCTGATTTTTCAGTTTGCTCAGCTTTTTACCTGTGAGGAGGGAGTGACAATTCTCAAGATTATCGTGTATGGAACCTGAAATTCCCCAACTCCATTATAGTGAAAAGTGTCTTCCCTTCCTCTGGCTCAAGAATTAAAATAATTTCATTCTTTGACACATTGTAATTTGATTCCCTAAATATTTATAATTGTAGATTTAAAAACTCGGTCTTCTGCTGTATCAGACATCTAGACGGGCACTTTCCAACAGAATTATGAGAGTCCTGTTATAGAACTTGAAACCTTCCTTGTAGCCTCATATAAATATATAAACAGGTACAATTAATTTTACTAGTATATTTTTAACTCAAAATGCTCATACCATACTTGCAATAAGAAATACAAATAGGCCAGATGCGGTGGCTCAAGTCTGTAATCCCAGCACTTTGGGAGGCCGAGGCGGGTGGATCACGAGATCAGGAGATCGAGACCATCCTGGCTAACACGGTGAAACCCCGTCTCTACTAAAAGTACAAAAAGTTAGCCAGGAGTGGCAGCGGGCAGCAACTTGGGAGGCCGAGGCAGGAGAATGGCATGAACCCGGGAGGCGGAGATTGCAGTGAGCCGAGATCACGCCACTGCACTCTAGCCTGGGCAACAGAGCTAGACTCCGTCTCAAAAAAAAAAAAAAAAAAAACAAATACAATATTTTCTGTTTTTTATATTAACTGGCATGTCTTTCACGCAGCAAATCCAGTTCAGACCGGGCGCACTTCATGCGCTCAGCCGCCGCGTGTGGTGAGTGACAGAGACCATCCTTCATGTGTGTGCACTTTTTACTGCCTTTTTCTTGACCACAGATTCTACCTCCTGTTTCTCTGTGTATGCAGTGATTATTTGCTGAATATTACACATTGTGGGTAACTTGTTGAGCACACTCAGGATCCCTAACCTTCCTCTAAAGCTTTCCAGCTCTTGTTTTAGCAGTTAGCACAGGCACGGCTGGGTCATCGTGACATGGGCAGGCTTGGTTGGATTCGCTGTTGGTGTGAATCTGTGGAGAGCTCCCATCCTGCACCCACTCCGATCTCCCCCTCCTGGATGTGGTAAGATGGCCATGCTCCGCCCACACCTGAGCTCTCTCTGATCTCCCCCTCCCGGACATGGTAGGGTGATATGCTCTGCCCACACCCGATCTCTCTGATCTCCCCCTCCTGGACGTGTTAGGGTGGCCATACTCCGCTCACACCTGAGCTCTCTCCGAGCTCCGCCTTCTGGACGTGGTAGGATGGCCATGCTCTGCCCACACCTGAACTCTCGGCACCACGGTCTGCAGGTGTTTTCCAGAGGGGAAGTGTACTGTGGGTGCATCTTATTCATTCTCCTGCCCTCGCCCTCAGGTTCTGGCTGGTACAGCTGTGGTCACAGACTAAAAACAGCCACCTCATTCGTTTTGTGCAGTTTTACAGTTGTTTATGGCAGATGTGTGATTTGGGTCCCTGTTCTCTCATCATGGCTAGAAGTAGTTTTGGCAAATTATTCTTTTATCTTTACATTTGGAAACTAAAGTTTCACCCATAGAATATTAGCGTTGCGACAATCCTAATGAGAGTTTCTCCAGAAACTAGGATCCAGGTCAGCAGCCAGTCATTTCATGAAGATAAACTTCAAGAACATTCTCTGAAGGGCAATGAAACTGAGTAAGATCTAACCACTGTTACCAACAACCAAGAAAAATAGGTAAGAAAATGCAGCCAAGATTTGGATCAATAAGTACGGTAATAAACATGCAAACTGTCGCTAAGCACAAAATAGGCTGGGAGTAAAAAAATTTTATGACATTGACATTTACGATTTTACAAAACTGCCTCACATGATATATCAAGAGAACTCCTGATGAAAATTTTCAAAGGATGCTTTATGGCTTATATAAAACTGTTGGTCAAATCCAAATATTTCACAAAAATAACATTTCAAATAATATTCTTTTATATTTTGAAGACATCTGTACAAGGAGGTTATTCATCACACATGACCGAGTAACATTTCTCAGCGGTTGGATTCAATAAGTGAAATAAGCAAATAACCGCACTGTTTCTTCCATTTCAAAGTCATTTCTCTTATAGAAAGTGGTCAAGAAAAATGTCCGTTGCCTTACATACTGGTTAGTGCCAAAAAGTTGGTTTAAAATATTTCAAGTGGGTTATCCTTTTACGTCCATGTTGTTAGTTACACAAAGAACACATACAAATACAATTATTTTACCATAAGTTTTGGCAAATTATAACCATTAACTAAACAAACAGGATTGAGCATGTTATTTTTTGAGATAGGGTCTTGCTCTGTTGTCCAGGCTTGAGTGCAGTGGCACGATCATGGCTCACTGCAGCCTGATCCTCCCACTCCAGCCTCCCGAGCAGCTGGGACCACAGGCACACAACACCATTCCTGGCTGATTTCTGTATTTTTTGTAGGAATGGGCTTTGGAATGTTGCCCAGGCTAGTCTCAAATGCTGGGAACTCAAGCAATCTGCCTGCCTTGGCTTCCCAAACTGCTGAGGTTAGAGGCATGAGCCACCATGCCTGGCCTAATCATTTTTAAAGAGTCTGCATTTATTATCGTTATTTTTTTCTAATTGAGATGGGGGTCTTGCTCTGTTGGCCCGGCTGGAGTGCAGTGGTGCCATCTCAGCTGACAGCAACCTCTGCCTCCCGGGCTCAAGTCATTCTCCCACCTCAGCCTCCCAAGTAGCTGGGACTAGAGGTGCACACCACCAGGCTCAGCTAATTTTTGTACTTTTGGTGAAGACAAGATGTACAAAAGGCATTTCTGTACATTTTACCATGTTGTCCAGGCTGGCCTTGAACCCTTGGGCTCAAGCCATACACCTGCCCTGGGTTCCCAAATTACTGCAGTTATAGGCATGAGCTATCGTGCCCAGCCCTTAATTATGTGATGTGGCTTAATATTCAAATAAGGAAAGGGAGGAGCCCCAGGAAGCACGTTGACAGAAAGGGCTCCCTTGCCAACAACTTGCTAGCACGGCATTCACTCCCTTGCCTGCTGGCACTGCATTCTTTAGAAGAAGAACACGTTATGTGTCAATGAAAAACAGAAACAACATAGGAACACCCTGTCTCTACAAACACTTAAAAATTAGCTGGGTGTGGTGGCGAGCACCTGTGATCCCAGCTGCTTGAGGTTGAAGTGGGAGGACCGCGTGAGCCCAGGTGGTCACAGCTGCAGTGAGCCAAGAGCTGCCATCATGATGCTGAATTCCAACCTTGGTGACAGAGCAAGACCTTGTCTCAAAACAAAAAGCAACGAAAACCCAAAATGATGCACTCTAAGTTCTGTCCTTTAAATTCCAGTACCTTCACGTAAAGGTGAAACTCAGGAGCTGCCTGCAGTAATGTGGACATACGCTTGACCTCAGCTCTGATCTGAAGCACGTCCTTCTGTCTCACTGCTTGCCAAGACTAAGCTAAACTTCAGAAGTAAAAATACTCCCCAAAATGTTGTACATTTTCAACTATTCGTATTGTACCTTAAGTTTCTTTGGTATTGGAGCAAAAATACGGTGTCATTTAAAGTGATATGTAGCTTCAACGTGGGATGTAAGGTTATTCAGGTCCTTTGAGAAGACAAGCTTGCAACAACGACATGAATAATGTTGGAATCAAAATCACAGAAACTAAACACCAAATAGCGTAGGTTCAATCTGTGTCTCTAGCAAGTATCTGGATAACTAAACTTTCTGCTTTACTTGGGCGTGAAGATCATGAAATGTAGTTTATAATTATTTGGGCAGAGAAAATAGAGAATTGGGGTAGTTATGTAAAATTCAAGATTAAAGAAAAGCAGTATTATATAGCAGAAATATAAATTGGCTATTACCTTCAGTAATTTAGATCAGGGGTTGGCAGGTCTGTGCACCAAATCTGGTCCGTTGTTCTTGTAAATAAAGTTTTATTGGTACACAGTCATACGCATTTGCTATCACCCATGGCTGAGGGCAGAGTTCAGTGGTTGTGAGAGACCTTATGGCCTGCAGGAACTAAAATACTAGCTAGCACCTTGCAGGCAAAGTTTATGAGCTGATTCGGGTAGCAGCCTAAACTGTCCAATTCGCTTGTTCTAAAACAATCCAACAATATAGCACACTTATCTGAAGATTTGAGAATATGCATGCCACAGCCTAATCAGAAGAAAAGTCCAATTGCACTCAGAGTGTTACAAACTCTTCCCTTTTCACTACAAAGAATTAAATGAACAAAACTGTGTGAGATTTTACTGGTATGTATCATATGTATGAATCTTGATGAAAAGTTAAAAATGTGTATTTATACAGATACATAGTGTTACTTTTCATACACTGTTTTCGGACTTCTGGTTCACAAAATCTGCATTTCTGCACCATGATTTTGAAGGCAAAAACCCAACTGCTGGGCTAGCGGTCAATTCTGAGGTGCCCAGCATGTTCAAGAGGCAGCGTCGGGGAGCGTGTCCCTTACCTGGAGGGGTGTAGGCGTCCATGGAGGTCTGCACGACCAGGGACCTGCGTTTGGAAGGCACAGGCACTGCCATCTTCCGCTCTTTGTGTCTGGCCAGAGCCGCCTGGACAGCTTCCGTGTGGACGTCTGAAATGGAGAGAGCTCAGTCACTCAGTGCTCAAATGAGGTCCCAGAGGCCAAGCTGCACCTTCCTCTCTGTCCCCGCAGCACGGTTCATCCACCTTCTGAAACTCACCAACAGATGGGTGGGTGAGGAAAGAAAATCAGTGTTTACAGTTCCAATAAGGCATTAAAATTTATTCACAGACTTCTAATTATTCATTTTATTACTGTAGAATCCATATCTGCAAGCAAACACTGGCTATAAACTGCACTGAGATTTTTCTTTTTAAGGTGAATGCACCTTAATCTTTGGAGATTCTTTGTAGGTCACACGTTTGAGCCTCCAAATCCTTTCACTGTACCGCTGAGAGGCGTGTGCACGCCTCGCACCCCAACTCACACAGCCACGGTCGCAGCACAGCTCAACACCAGCCATGGGCCAGGACTGTGTTGGCTATGAATATGGTTTGGCTGTGTCTCCACCCAAATCTCAACTTGAATTCTACATCCCAGAATCCCCATGTGTTGTGGGAGGGACTTAGGGACACGTAACTGAATCATTGGGGCGCGTCTTTCCTGTTCTATTCTGGTGATAGTGAATAAGTCTCATGAGATCTGATGGCTTATCGGGGTTTCCTCTTTTGCTTCTACCTCGTTTTCTCTTGCTGCTGACATGTAAGAAGTGCCTTTCGCCTCCCACCATGATTCTGAGGCCTCCCCAGACATGCGGAACTGCAAGGCCAACTAAATCTTTTTCTTCCCAGTTTCGGGTGTGTCTTTGTCAGCAGCATGGAAATGGACTAAAACAACCATTAAGACATTTTGTGGCTATTAAACCATTACATTAATTCCACACATTCACTGAATGCCTTCTCTGTAAGTCCCTATGGGCTGGGGTCGCAGTGGTGATAAGGCAGACAGTCTCATGGCATCTCACGCAGGCCACTTCTTAAGGGATGAGACAAGTGATAGATGGGCTAGAGAATTAAAGCAGAGACAGATGCAGCAGCAACTCCAAACTGTGAAGCCAGGGAAGAACCCTCTTAACACAGAATCAGAACAACAGGAATGAAATACACCGGCTGTCAAGACGAGAATCTTCGACACACAGGCAAAAACCTAATCAAAGGCCCTAAACTGTCAGTGAGAACGGTGTTAGCAGAATAAAACTACCACCACCAAAAATGGCCAGCGTGAGTGAAGACGGGTTGGGGCAGTTTTCTCTGAAGCTGCGAGAATGATCCCACTGAAAGGGAATCGTATGTGGATTTCTGGCTTAAACCCCCCAAGCTGCCACCTGAGACAGGACCCAGACCCTCAGCATCACGCCCACAAGCAGCTCATCACACTGCTTGGTCTTGGTCAGCCTTTGTGCACACTTCTCTCCCTAACTAGATCAAGAACCTGGTCATCTGGCCACTATTTCTAATTCCCAGGTCAAAAACCACTATGTGACTGACTTGGCTCATGGCCGAAAACTGAAGGGATCAATGAGGTGACAGTCCACTCACTTCCACAAATCGCTTTTTGTTTTGCATATTCTCCGTTTTAAACTTTTTGGAAGTAATTTCAAACACACAGAAAATCTGCAACACCAGCTTAGCGAATTCCCACATAACTTACCAGGCTCAACTTAGGCCCAACTGCTCCTATCTTACATCACTACTTTCCCCCCTCCGCCATAAATTTTCTAAGTCAAATGAAAATAAATTTCAGATACTATGTCCTTCCATACCGAAATGTTTCAATGTATTTCCTAAACACAAGGATATGCTCTCACATTCATTTTCCTCAAGATCCGGAAATTTAACTGTCATATACAAAGTTCGCTTTCAAATGGTGTCAACTGTCTCCATAATTTTCTTACTTTGTCTTCCTCTTTTACGATCCAATCCAGGATCATGAATTGATTTGCCATGTGATTTTTACCCGTCCAGAATCCAAGTTTCTCAGGTTTTGTGTTTCCTGAAATTGGAAATGTTAAAGAATACAGGTCAGTTATTTTGCAGCTTGTCCTTTATTTTGGTATCTTCCGGACTAGACTCAAGAGTATGCATTTTAGCAGGGACATCACAGAAGTCTGTCCTATGTGACAATGTTAACATCGGCAACTCAGTGAAGGTGGTGCCTAAGTGCCTCCAAAGCAAAGATGCTGCTTTTCGCGTTGAAATTAAGATTTGGGAGGAGACACCCTGACACTATGTGCATATTCTGTTTTCCATGAATTCTTCACTACTAGTTTTAGCATCCACTGATTTCCTGTCATTCCTTCTAAATCATTAGATCTTCCATATTCACTGAAAAATAATTTTGTCTTTCAACATTCATTTACATATATCCATATGTACTCACGGAGTCTGGCTTGCTGGGTTATGATTCATAGTTACAATGGTTTGTTCTGTTGCTCAACTGGTCCCAGATTTGACACCGGAATCCTCAGCCCTTAGACCAGGGCTCCTTCTTGTGAAGAACGGTGTTTGGAAGCTAAGAGTGGGCACCGGGTGCTGCTGGGCATTGCCGGCAAGTAGAACACACACACGCATGTACACGCACGTACACGCATGTGCACCCACACCCATCCACAGGCACTTCTATCCCTGTCTACATCTGTCGGGAGCCACCAGCTTATACTTGTACCTCCTGCAACACTCAACATATTCACTGATTTATTAAGCTTATTTGCTTAAGCCTGGAGATAAAGAAATGCTTTCAGAATTGCTATCTAATACCACTGTGAAAAATCTATCCAGTTCAGTGCTCATTTGTAATTATTTTTTCATTGTTTTTTTGGAAGGTAGGGAGTACAAAGTATACACAGTGAAATGTTCAGATCTTGCGTACACTTGGCGCATTTCGATAAATGGAAATCTATTACCCTACTCAAATCTTTTGCATCAAAGTTTCCACAAGTCCCCTCCCAGTCAATCCCAGCCCTCAAGAGACAGCCACTGTTCATTCTCGAGGAGTGTTCTTGGCGCTCTTCCGTCACCCGAGACTCGCATAGATTCTCCATTGTCACATGGACTCCACGGCGTGGTGTTCACTCTCTGCTCAGTTCAAGGCTCCTGGAACTCATCCCCATTCTCTGTTTTGGTTTCAGTATTTTGTACGTTTTTCCTGATGGGAACTAGGACAATGTATGAATATCTCAGAATTTGCTCATGTTTCTCCAGATGAGAGACATTTATGTTGTTTCCAGTTCTTGGCTATGACAATTTACTCTGCAGATAATGTGCATTCTTTTACAAGGACACACATTTTCAGCTCTCCTTGGTGAACATCTACAGCGTACCTGCTGGGCCATATGGTAAGTGTACACATTTTAAAGAAACTGCCACAGTGTGCTGAAGTGGCTGTGCCATTTTAAGTCTCCATCAGTCTGAGATCCAGTCTGTCATATCTTCACCAGCACCTGCTACTGTCCTCCCTTCTCCACTCTTGTGAAGGGGAACCTCGTGGGTTTAAGTTGTACTTACCCAATGACTCCCTGGTGAGCACCCCTCACGGGCCACTGGGCATCGGTATACATCTGTTGCAAGGAGTCCATCTTGCATGCTTGCAAAATTCACACCATTTCTGGTTGTTTGTACATTTCCTAAAATGTTCTAAATAAGGCCCTGTGTCTTCTGTACATCAAGCATCTCCCTGCTTCCAAGTCTTTATGCCTTTTAGTTTTCCTGACTCACTTCACGGACGAGGGCCCCAGTGCGCACCATGCGAACCTGAACCATGGAGAATGGCCATGCTCCCGACACCCCTGACTGTGGGCAGAGCTCCCCGGCTGCCACCACCGAGGAGGGGGGTCAGCTCTTGTTTTTCAGGAGTGGCCTTTACCAAATGGAGAAAGTTCCCTTCTGTTCCTGATGTGACAGGAAATTCGTATAAGGACTATTAAATTTCAACAGATGTTTTCCAGTGTCTACCGAGAGGATACAATGGGTTTTCTGCTTTATTTTTTGTTAATGTGGTGAATTACATTGATTTTTGAATGATGAGCCAAATGTGCAATGCAAAACTACAGATCATGAGAACAAACTCTAAGTGGTCATGGTATTCTTATCCCTTTTACATATTTCTGGGTTTGATTTAGTAAGAATTTGTTCAAAGCTTTGGCATCTGTATGTCAACAAGAGTGAAAGGCGTGAGATTTTGCCTCGCATGCAAACTAACAAAGGGAGCCAACACCAGCCCAATGCACTGACGGAGCCGGCACATTTCCGGGCCAGAAACAAAGGGCTTGTCACACACAGTGGGGCAGCAGGACCCACTCACCCCTGTCGATATTCAGGATCACATAGTGGGGCAGCAGGACCCACTCGCCCCCGTAAATACTCAGCAACATCCTGTATCCCTGTACAAAGACAAGATGTTATTTAGGCAAAACAAAATTAACGATCATGTAAAGAACTGCTTACATTTTTCTCTTCTCAGAAAATTTGTTTTTAGCAACCATGGCTCTCAAGGCATTCACTTGCACATTATACATAATACTGCTTGTGCCCAAAGTCATGGTACCTTCCTATTCTTAAATAATTTACCAAGAGTTCTGAAAGGTGAGTATTTTAAAGAGAAAAGAGGTATGTGGCTTACCCCAGGCTAAGGAGTGAGTTAGCTGGACAATTCTTGTGAAATATTTGCTTTTTCTAATTAGAAAATCTGAGAACAAGGTATCAGTGTGAGTCTGTTATTTCCATGAAGGAGTGAAGTGGATGCTGGGAAATTGAAGGAGCTTCAGAACGGGAATCTCACAACCTCAAATGGGGAGACCGGCAATTGGGAAAGCAGTCACTCTGATTCATGGAGTTTTTGGAGATTCACGTCCACTCCGTGCTGCATTTGAGCGACTTTTCTTCTTGTGATGTGGACCCGATAGAAGAGAGGTCCCACGTAGACATTCGGCATTTGTGAGGGTCTGGCACCGTGACTCACTTCTACAGATTTAACATGTCTATGTATAAATTACAATGGCTCATCTCTATAAAAACTGATAGCAGTTATGGATCAATTCCCTCATTTCTCACTTGGGCCACACTTCCTGTTTCTGCAAGAACATATCGCTTGGCTAGAAGACACGATGTTGACATTGAAAGGAAAAAGGACCTTGTATAAAAATGATGCAGAGAATTCTTCTCAAAGGCCACTGGGACACACACTTTGTTGGTGACCAGCTGTCTACCAGCGCGGCAGCGAGAGAGACAGAGCTCCACTCGTGAGCAGTCACAGCACCCGTGACCCACACCAAGACCCCCAGGGTGACGACAGGCCAACCAGCAGCCTTGGAACGGACACTTCCTTCCCGAAATAGCTTCCCGAGAGAAAACAAACAGTGAAAACTGCAGGCATTTCTATGACCGGGAAGCAAGAAACCCTCCCAGTCCTCTTCCTTCTACACCACATCCAGAACAGGCGTACACCCGGTGTAGAAAGCTCCCAAGGACTGAACAGATCATTTGAATCTACCTCAGACTGACCTAATCTCTGGAGTGCAGTCCTACAAACAGACTTTCCAACAGTTACCAAACCACTACCTCAAACCTCATGCTTTACTCTGCTTCGAAAGCGGACATGTGGCTCGGTTTATACAGCCACCAGAACACACATACACAGGGTATTATCTTATTGCCCTTCAGTGCCAAGAAGAATCCTGTGGTCTCTCACGGTAAAAACAAAACCACAACCACCACAACCCAGCTTTTCAAGTTGCAGGGAGTTTTACAGCCTCTTTCTATGTCGTCTTCCTTTTTGCCCCAAACTGGATATTCTTTTTACTTTCTCCTTATTTCCTGAATATAATTTGATCAATATAATCAAACTGCTTGTGTTAGAAGCAACTTTACTTAAAAAGAATTGAAAGAACTACATGAAAATATTAAGAGTAGCCATTTCAGGATGACAAGAGAACAATATATTGTTTTTGTTCATTCTTTTCAACATTTGCAAAGCTTTTTACCTTGAGTGCAGTCACTGTTGCAATCAGAGGTTACAGTGCTTGATGGAATGAGGCCATGAAGCACACACACCACCGAGTTTCTAACACAGAGCAATCTATGGGGAAGGATGGAGACACAGGAAAGGTTCATTTTAAGGCAATGCAGGTGTTTTTTCCATAAAAGCAAAAGACATTCTAAAAAGTGTTTGCACCATACACAAGTCTGCTAAATTTAGTCAAAAAACAGAGAAAACAGTAACAGAAGAACACTTTAGCCCACAAGGAGAGCAGTACACTCAGCTCGAGGCCACTCCAGATGAGGAGTGGAGAGTGGTTTCCTCACAGCTGACCCACAGGATTGGGTAACAGGAGCAGGAGGGAAACATGGGGACCACAGAGACGTCAGACTGTGGACTTCACAGCAAGAGACAGCAACACAAACTAGCGGAGTAATTAAAAACTATGGTAAAAAGAGGTCCACGTTCTATTTTAACCTGAAATCAGTGGCACGGGGACCACCACACCACCCTGCAGTTGCCTCCTCCCTCCCCCACACACAGCAGCCTCCTGGGACAACATCCTACTGCCAACTTGCAGTTGCCTCCCGTCCCACCCCCCCACAGTGGCCCCCTACAACATCATCCTACTTCCACCCTGCAGCTGCCTCCCATCCCCAACACACAGCATCCTCATGGGACAACCTGCTACTTGCTGCCCACAGCCTGGAGCCCCCAACGCATGGAGGGGCTTAGCGAGCCACACAGCATTCCCCCTTCACACCTGGGAAGTCAGCCCCTCACTGAAGTGGGTCCTGCGCCCACCAGCTGTCCACGATCAGAGGTGTGAGGTTATGGACCTGGTCACCCACTGTGCAGAGAGGCGTGAGGTCATGGACCTGGTCACCCGTTGTGCACGATCAGAGGTGTGCAAGGTTCCAGACCTGGTCACCTGCTATGCACAATCAGAGGTGTGAGGTGATGGACCCGGTCACCTGCTGTGTACGAATAGAGGTGTGTGTGGTTAGTGACCTGGTTACCAGCTCTGCACAATCAGAGCCATGCGAGGTTACAGACCTAGTCACCAGCTGCACCCAATCAGAAGCTTTTGAGATTAGGGACCTGTTCACCTGCTGTGCACAGAAGTTTGAGGTTATGGACCTGGTCACCCCGCTGTGCATGATCAGAGGTGTGCGAGGTTAGGGACCAGGTTACCTGCTGTTGTCCAATCAGAGCCAGGAAAGATTACAGACCTAGTCATCAGCTGCACCCAATCAGAAGCTTTTGAGGTTACGGACCTGGTCACCCACTGTGTGGGATCAGAGGTGTGCCAGGTTAGGGACCATGTGCGTGGTGATGAACCTGATCAGCAGCCAAGACACCTGACGTTTCCAGTGTCATCCCGGCTTCTTTCAAAACTTGAAAAGTCTTCAGCTATTTCCCAAAAGCTCGTCCATCTTTGAAAACGATATGCATGTGCACAGGTGATACCGATGACTGAAGATTGAAGGTTAGAGCATTCCAGCCCCATGCCCATGTCCCATCCCATCTGCGAAAACTTGAGCACAAACATCTCCCTCTCTGAAGCTCCCTGAACCCGGTGGCAGGCCTGGGACTCAGGTCCAGTGTCCTGTCAGTTACACTGAACAAAATGTCATTCAACACTGGCCATGGGCCCTGTGCTTTAAAAACCACATATAAACCTCCCAAAGAACTACAATCTATGAAAGCTTTCATGGCTAGTATTTTAGGAAGACTGACCAATCTTGACCTAAATCAAAGCCGACACTGCCCAAATTCACTCTGACCCCAGCTTCGTGCAAAGGCAGCCATCGCCTGGCCGTCGGTGTGACCAACAGCCTGGGCACAGACAGGACCAGCGCCAGTCCCTCCCTGCACCTTAAGCGGGCTTCTGAGCTGCTGTCCATGATCAGTGATGGTGATGCCCAGAGCAGCTTTCCAGGAAAGCAGTAAACCTTTCAGGTCCTCACCTCACGAGGATGGCCATGTATACATCAACCGCCTTTGTTACTGCCCTGCCATTCTCAAAGAGGGGATGGGTTAAACTTCTTCCTCCTCCACATGCCCAACACAAGGCACAACAAGACGGCAAGACCAGATTGGCTGGAGCTGGGAAGTTGTGCGCTACAGATCAGGGCTGCGTGACTCAGGGAAGGCATCACTCGAAACATGTGCTGGAGGGCGGCCAATCCGACCCGACCGTCCACCTCCAGGGTCAGCCATGGGGCTCCTCTTGATGTGTCATCAGGATCAGCCCTCACAGAGCAAATGAGCCTTTCACTTCAGCCTGTCCTAGGTACAACACCGACTCCCACCTCCCACGTCCTGAACCAGCCTGTTCCGGGGATTGCTGTGGACATAGAGGAGCAGGCCCAAGATATCTAGTGGCATTTCCTGGCAAGGACACTAACCATGCTTGACCATAAAACTCGGGTCAACTGGTTTTTCGGAGGGACTGGAATTTACTTGTGACACGCATGGATACTGATTGACCCAGGGAGGGGCACGGAGGAGGCTGAAGGAAAACCCATCGTGACTGCGCCGGGCATTCCCGCACACACCGACATCTTCAGACTAGGGCGGCGTCCTAGTCTTACAATCAAACCGAAGCCCAGAGAAACTACGGAGCTTGTCCAAGACCAGCAACAAGTATGTGGGCAGCTGGGATTCAACTAAGTCCTTCCCTGGATCCATTCGCACTGCTCCCCGCCCCCCTCCCCCACTGCCCTGCCATGGCCCCCAATAGACACAGCAGGTCTGAACATCAGGCACCCCGAACGCAGAGTACGGAGCAGAGCCGGCTTCCGCAGTGGGAACTCACACACATCCCACTCCCCTTCTTGCGGAATGCCCCGGGACTCTGTGCGGTATGGTCTGCAGATGTGGCCTCACTCTGCGCTAGGAGACCTGCGTGGCAGGCAGCGTTTTACAGAGTGCTCCTCCAGACGGGTCTCGTGGGCTGATCCATGAGACACGGGACACCTGAGGGAAGGGCCGACAAACCCCACAAAGTCGCTCCCAACTTGGAGAGGACAGGTCCAAGGCGGGGCTCCTGGCAGTCCACGCTTTGGACAGGTCTTGCTGCAAACTGTGGTGCTTGTCAGGCGCGAGGAAATTTCCCAGGGCAGGAGCTCTCGTTGCACAGCAAAAGCGGCACAGGCGATGCAGCGGGGCGTACTTCAGCCCAGGGCTCAGGAACCACGGGGTGCAGCGCGGCCTGCAGCAAACCAGACACATCAGAAGCCAAGCTCCCACCTTTTATATTCGGTGACATTGAACGGAGAAAGTTATCTGTAGCAATGGTCCTCCTGGGGGACCCGTACAGCACACATGACCACCGACACTGAACACGAGTCCTTCCTAGGTCCTGGGGGCTACCCCACTTTACACGCACGGTTCCATTCACAAATCTATGCAGGGCAGTTGTTAGCCCCAGCTTAGAGATGAGGAAAACGCTGCTGGAAAAGTTAAGTGAGAAAATCAGACTTCAGCACACCTGACGTCTCCAAGACCACTAGTACTCTATGTGCTAGGGTATCAAGGGTTGGGTATGTGGCATTTTAAGTGACTAATCATAGGTGGTTTTCTTCTCTCCTACACCTGTTTAGGCTGAACGTGCACGTACATGCTCTGCTGCAGGTGCACTGCCGTATGTGGACCAGCAACGCTCTTTCCTGCCTCGGGTTCTCGTCACTGCCTTCCAGAAAACTCTCGCCTGCTTTACAGCCAAGCCAGGTAGGCCTGGTCAGCCGCAGTGAAATTCCTGCAGTGTCAGAGCTAAGTGCTGGCTGAGACTTTAACAGTGAAGACAGGGGAGTAATGGGGATAAACCGAGCAAAACTGTATTGTAACGCAGATGAAAGTCTAGAAGCAAAAGAACCTGATACCCCTAAGAGAGCAGGCGATTGCCTCTCACTATGATGTTAATAGCAGCTTGTTGTTTCCAGTGCCTCCGTGTGCCAGGGTTTCCAGTCAGCATTTGTGTCTATCTGCTCCTGAGCTACCTGATCAAAGTTCTGCAGAGATCAAGGATATCTAAATTGACCCAGTATCTGCAGGCTGGCTGCTCAGAGGTCGTGGTGTGGAACAGCCAGGACATCGCTTAGTCATACGGGGCACAAGCACGTCACTTGCCACTCCTGTCTTTCTATTTCATCAAACCCTCTTTTCTCCTGAATATTGACCATAGCAAAGTCATTAGCCTTCGAGATGCATTTGAAACATCAACTTGCTTTGTTCAAGAGGTTTAAGACACACGTAAGTCTTTCTTGCCATGCTCAACACACACGGCCGGCCGTTTCTGAAGTCAGTGTTTCTGGAACAAAAGCCTTGACCTGCCCCAGTGAACATTCACAATGAGCACACTGTCGCGAGGCTGCTTGGCCAACCAGCAGGGGGCAGGAGAGAGCTGCAGGTGCCGCGTGGGGTCCCTGCAAACCTGCCTCAATCAAGGGCGGTGCCTCCTGCCAATCCAGCGGCTTCCTCCAAGGGGAAGAGGCCTCTTCAGCTGCCACCGCACTGATTTCAGGCGGCTCAGCCAATGGGGCAACAGATTCAACAGAGTCGCATGTTGTTAAAGGAAAACTTCTGTTACCAGGCAACCTTAAAGTCAGATTCAACGTCAAATAACCAATAACATTGCTTCCAAACCAACATGCTACTAGTGCCTTCTTCTTCAATGCTGCTTAAACACGGAAAAGTATGAGGAAAAAAAGAGCATGGCACTTACTTCTTAAAAAATAACACCCCTTCCAGGTTCATTTTACCCATATCAGAAAGACTTAGAACTGTGGATTCCCTACAGGAACGTGGAGTGGGGGTGGATCCCCACGCTGACCCAGCCTCACCCCTGTTCAGTCACCCCCCCACCACGGGGTTCACACCTCTCCAGGCCCTGTCACCTCATTAAGGAAAGGTGGCGTCTCTAAGCTCTCTTCGCAGGAAGCACCCGACGGCAGCTAGACACAGACACACCCACAACTGCTTTGAAATCCTGAACATATTTAAGGACTTCATTATTAGTTTTTTAAAACTGTAAGAACAAAGTGACCCTGGTTCTACCCTCTCTGCCACAATAACACCGTGCACATCTTTTACTATTTATTCCTTCTCCAGCAGCTGCTGCCTGGCCGACTGCAGAAAAACAGCCTCTGGTACTCCCGGGAAGCCCTCGGTAAAAGCGTGAACACCGCGATCACGTCTCAGGACACCTCACATGTTAGGGTCGCCCACAGACCGCCATTCCCAGTGCCTAGAAGGCACTGAACGGGCGTCCTGCTCTTTGTAAATGTCAACTTTCCTAAGCTAAGTTGTGTTGAAAATTTTTAACTGCAGTCCACAAGTACTTCTTTGTGTCTTGTTTTTATCCTAGAGGATTATTTTTACGGAAAATTAAGCTTGCAAAGTTGAAGGATTTTCTGAAAGTCGACTCCTAATCCTGGAAGAAAAAAAAAATGGGCCAAATGTGGTGCTCACGCCTGTAATCCCAGCAGTTTGGGAGGTTGAGGCCAGATTACTTGAGCCCAGGAACTCGAGACCAGCCTGGAAAACATGGCAAAACCCTGTCTCTACTAAAAATATCAATAATAATAATAATAATAATAATAATAATAATAATAATAATAATAAAGCTGGGCGTGGTGATGTGCGTCTAGTCCCAGCTACTCAGGAAGCTGAGGTGGGAGGATCACCTGAGCCCAGGAGGTGAAGGCTGCAGTCAGCCAAGATTTGCATCACTGCACTGCAGCTTGGGCAACAGAGTGAGACACCGTCTCATAAAAACAAAAAGCAAAAACAACTGTATAAATCATTATAGAAGGGAGCTGGCCAGGCGCAGTAGTTCACGCCTGTAATCCCAGCACTTTGGGAGGTCGAGGTGGGCAGATCACCTGAGGTCAGGAGTTTGAGACAAGCCTGGACAGTGTGGCAAAACCCCATCTCTAATAAAAAATACAAAAATTAGCGAGGCATGGTGGTGGGTGCCTGTAATCCCAACTACTGGGGAAGCTGAGGCAGGAGAATCACTTCAACCCAGGAGGCAGAAGTTGCAGTGGGCCGACATTGCGTCACTGCACTCCAGCCTGGGCAACAAGAACGAGAGTCCACTTCAAAAAATAAAAATAAAAATGAAGGGAGCTAATGTTTTTCATTTAAGGGAAGGGAGAAGAACATTCAGTATTTATACCTCTCACGCACACATCTGCAGTAGTGCCCCAAAGTATTCAAGATACACATTCCTACAAATATAGCTCAAAACTACTAAGTTACATGCTAAAAGAACATGCATTGTAAGAATGCTACATTATGTTTTTTGAGCATCTGTATCCAAATTTTAGCATACTGGCAGTTTTCCCTTCAGGTGCTGTATGCCTAAATTATTACATGTTTAGTCATTCATTTCAGAATTTATGACTTGCTTTAGGCAATAAACATAAGCTACTAAATTAATGACTTAGGGGAAAAGTTACTAAGTTAACTTGAAAGTTAAACTTTGCAAACTGAATTTGTTGGACCTCATGCAAGCTAGATGATCAGTTTTTTAAATTGTTTCTTGTGTGTTTCCCTCGAGGATGGAAATCGCTTCACTCTCATCCACTGTGCACACTGCAGCCCGCGCCTCTCATCCACCGCACCGCACTGCAGCCTGCAATTCACCCTGTACCAGGCTTTCCACACCTTACCTGAAAGTCACTAAGTATAACCAAGAAGGATATGAAAAGCAGATAAATGACCTCCACCCCCACATCCAGCATGCAAATGTTAAACATTCATCAAAGTAAAACCAAAAACCCACCTTAGCTCACGATTGTAACTGGTAGAGTTATGTGCATGGCAATTTGAAAAGTCTAGTTAAGTAAAAACCTAATTGAGACTCTCAAGAAATACAAAGTTTTTACAAAAAGACATCTGCAAACATTGACAGTGAGGAGAGGACTTCACTCTGCATCCAGCCTGTCCTGGAAGCCACGGCCAAATGCCAGGTTGTATGGATCCGAAAAGCAGGAAAAAACAAGTGTTGAAAGGTGTACAGTCTCAGCAATGTACAAATTCGATGTAGGATGCTCGGAAACCTTGAATTTCCAATCAGAAAACAGCAACATGAGCAAGTTTCCCAGCAGTGCCCACTTTCTACCTACAGCACGTGTAACAGTTACGCTGGCCACCTCCGGGGGGACAGAGGCTTCCTGGTCACATTCGCTCTGGCAGCCGCAGAGCTGGCCCCACCACAAACACCTGTCTAATACTGAGGAACCACTCTCTCCCTGGGCTTTGCTCACTCTAGCCAGGAGAGCGTATTTACAGAGTACTTTACTGACTGAGTCCTCGTTCAATGCGTCAAGCTTGTTGAAGGCAGGGCAACCCCATTCCTGGCCCAATTAAGTGAACTGAGCAGAGCAAATGCCTCCAGTTGGACGGCACTCAGTCACGACAGCAGCGGCCACTGTTCACAGGGCGCTGGCTTCGTGCCGAGAACAGTTACAAGCGTCTTTTCTCCGTCCAAGGAATGTGCACTGCAACCCTGTGGGGTCGTTTGCAACGTCCACCAGAGTTGTGAGGCAGCCAAGTCCAGGCTGTCTGTGGGCCTCGCCACGTGGCCGTCCATGTCCCCTGCAGACCAGACCTCACTGCAGGGACCGGGGGTTCCAGGGTTGCCTTGAGGCACATGCTCCCTTCGCCACCTCCTCCTGGCCCCTGACATCAACCCTCACCACTGCTGCCAACACTTGATTTTCTCATGGCTCCTGAGGGGCCTGTTCTGCCCTTCCCTGCTCCCTGCGTCCGGCTTGGAGGGTGCCCACATCAACGCCAACGCTCACGTAATCACCAACCCTTCCACGGGGCTTGATGCCTAGGAGTCTCAATATCAGAAAGTCAGATTCCTGTGCTTGTTGGAGAATTTCTTCCCATTGTACAAGTGAAGGAGATAAAATTCTAGGTGCCTGCAATAACCTCATTTCCACAACGAAGCAACTTCAGTAGTAGCACAAAACAAAACAGAAAAAGCTTTTTTTTTTTAAAACTTCTTTTATACAAGCTAAATACAATTTAATTTTTACATCCACGTTCTCATCAGCTCCCACCTGGTGAGCAGGCAAACAGTAATTTTCAAAGAAACAAATTGTTCCATAATTTTAACACTTAGCATTATCACTATTAAGCAAGAATTATCCCAAAAATACATGATGATCTTGTTCTCACGTTCAAAAATTGATTGTCACACAGTGAAATAACACTTAATGCAAAGGAAAGTTTCTTTTCAGGTATCTGTTCTGGAAAAGAAAAAACAAAGATTTCTGGCAAAGAGATAAACATTAATTATATAACAATCCAAAATGCCTCTGGGAAAAATGATGTCATCCAATTAGTTCTTTGAAGTGTTACAAATGCAGCTGAGTTTTAATAGTAATTTGTCCATAATTATCAAAAGAATCTTTAAAAATCTTAGTACTGAAATAACTATAAATGGATATAATACGCAAAACAGAAGAGCTAACATTTGGGGTAGATTTTGGCCCGTATTTTTAACAAATGCATAGTTATTTACCTAGTTGAAGCTTATCCCTCTCTTCCTAGGCTCTTCAAGACTGATTTTCAAACATAGACTGGCTTTTGGTACATGAAGGCAGCTTTAAAAGAAGTCAGGATCAGGCCGGGCACAGTGGCTCAAGCCTGTAATCCCAGTATTTTAGGAGGGCAAGGTGGGCTGATCATTTGAGGCAAGGAGTTTGAGACCACCCTGGACAATATGGCAAAACCCAGCCTGTATTAAACATTTTTGTAATTAGCCAAGCGTGGTGGCACACACCTATAATCCCAGCTACTTGGGAGGCTGAGGCAGGGAGAACTGCTTGAAGCCAGGAGGCGGAGGTTGCAATGAGCCAAGATCGCACCACTGCACTCCAGCTTGGGCGACAAAGAGAGACGGTCTCAAACTAGAACTTAGCCCTCAGGAAAAGCATTGAGCACCCCCCCACCCAAACCAACCCAAGGAATCACATGGCAATGGTTATCATCTGATTTTGACACAATAAAGTTGTATTCTCCTCTCTAAACACAATGGTAAACACCTGCCATCAGCCCACAGAAACTCCCAGGACCCGGTAACACTGGACTAGCAAGATTAATGGGCCACGTATGCAGGGTTCAGCTGGAGAAAGTGATGGCACCAAGAATGGTGTGTGCTCAAACCAGATTCCTTGCTTTCGGGGTGGAGGGGCTTCCCGGGAAGATCTAGTCCAGTGGGATGGTTTCCACTTCCACCATGAGGAGGAAACGGGGGGTTTCCTGAGGGCACTGACAGGACCTGGGTCACTGCCCCTTTGTCCTCTGTCCTGTTATGGGATGAGGGTGGGCTGAAGGTAGGTTTTCCCTACATCTTCCGGGCAGGAGAGATGGCGCTGACAAGTGGACGACGGTTTTTCCAAAACGTTCCCATGTTTATAACGTGTTATCAACCTGTTTTCCCTGGAGGAGATCAGTGAAGCAGCATCATTGATTCTCTTCCATTAGGGACAACCCGGCGTTATGGGAGGCAGGAGACAACATGCGAGCTAGGTCAGCCTCTGCGCGGGTCTGAGTCAGTCACTTGTGTCTCGTCCCCAGCGTGCTCGTCTATCAAATGGGCGGCCCCACAGACCAGTGACTTTGAACCAGAGTTCCATGGAGGTTGCCCAAGGACAGGGAGGGGGAAGGGGGGAAGGGGGGAGGAGGAAAGGGAGGAAGGAAGGAAGAAGGGGAGGAAGGAAGGAAGAAGGAGAGGTGGCGGAAGAGGAGTGTGGAGGGAGGAGTGTGGAGGGAGGAGTGTGGAGGGAGGAGTGTGGAGGGAGGAGTGTGGAGGGAGGAGTGTGGAGGGAGCAGTGTGGAGGGAGCAGTGTGGAGGGAGGAGCAGAAGGGGGGTTCTGTGAGGAGGAGGACCAAGTTTCTGAGGTGTCTTGGAGTCAGAGTTGGCAGTGGCTTGGGCTCTAGGCCCTCTGTTGCATAGTTTTAGGCTTTAACTATTTATATTTGTGGACTCTTTAAAAGATTTAATTTGAAGAAAACCGGAGTTGGGGATACCTTGCTTCTAAAACACACTTTCTCAAGCCTGAGACTAAGTGCTAGGCATTGCTCATTCTGTTACGATCATTTCCTCCTATTTAAAATCAGCCGCACACTCCCAATCTCCCTTCAGTGTAAACACCACCTTTTCCGAGGATTTCAAACAGCAGAGCGAGCGGCCCGTGACCCCAGCCGTGGGCACGAGGAGCCAAGAGCAGACGTGTGGAGAGGGCTGCAGATGACACGAGAGGTAGAGGCCCGGCACCTCCCTACAGGGGCTGTGCTCCTCCAGGCCTAAAGGACATCCTCGCCTCTGGGGTGAACAAGCAGCACAAACTATCAACACTTATTCCAAAAGAACAGGAAGAAAATTCAAACGAAGTTAACACAGTTATCCCAACACAACGCTGCAGCAGCCCAGAAACAGGAGGGCCAGTGAGCCTGAGGTGGGCGGTTCCAATAGCGGGACAGCGACGTTGGCATTAGGGCTTTTCGGCAAAAAAAAAAAAAAAAAAAAAAAAAAAGACAAAAGGTAACATGGGCCACCCATTATTTCCTACCAGTGGAAAGACACGCACAGGCCCCCAGATGCCAACGGCCCGTTGGGAACGAGCTCACGCAGCCCTTCAGGTCTTTGCACGAGCAGGCATGTAGTGTCCTCAGTACCCCCGCCCGTGACACACACACCACACTTGACTCCCATACCTGAGGGTCCAGGGGAATGGCGGGAAGTTCTCGGAAGACCGGGCATCCTGTGAGGACACTGCATGACTATGTACCTCAGAGGGGTCCCCGGGCAGGTGCTCTCTTTCCAAAGGATGAACTGGATCCTGACCACACCCAGATCGCGCTGGCCTCCAAGCCGAGCGCCAACATCTCACATCCAAAGGGATGCACAGGTACCTGCTGCACGTAGAGCCCAAGTCCCTCGCAGAGCTCAGGACGAACCCAGTGTCCAGGCCTGGGGCCGTCACCAGCCGGGAGAGGTGTCCGGGGCACTTCCCAGCGATGGCCACAATAAGAAACAACTCAGGACAAAGCCAGTGTCCAGGCCCAGGGCCGTCACCAGCCAGGAGAGGCGTCCGGGGCATTTCCCAGCGAGGGCCATGGGAAGTAACAACTCAGGCCCATCGGGGGCTTCCTCATTATGCGGGTGTTAGAAGTAGAGACAGAGGTTCAGGTCTAGTGGCACAAACAGCGACGAACCCCATGGAAATGCGGGCGTGGCCCCTCCATCCCAACAGCCTGCATGGCTACTCCATTCTGCTCCCATCACACACGTCCCCACCCAGCCAAGCCCCTTCTACTTTCCCCACTGGATTCATCAAATCAAACCTCGCTGTCCTTGGCAAATGTACCATTAATTTACTTACTGCCCAGTAAAAAAGCACACTTCCAGTTAACATGACACCCCCGCTACGATAGAACAGCCTTAATTCAGACATGACGCAGAGGAACAGAGGGAGGAGGGGTCGAGGGCCGTCCTGGAATCGGCAGCTGTTTTCTGGGGAAAGTCTCCCTCCCACCCGAGCCCGACACTCGTGCTACACTATCCCCATGGTGTCTGAAAGCTCCATGAAGACAGGGTCACTCTGACCCCTTCACACCCACAACGCCAAAGAGGAGCAGGTGTTCAGGAAAAGTCTCCTGCTAGTGCTGAAGACAGGAATAATCCCTCGTGGTGCCCAGAATGTCAGGAGAAAATAAGGCACCATGTGGACACCTTCCAGGTGAATTTTGGAATGACTCTACCGAACGCCAGTCATCCTTTTTCAGAACAAAACCAATACCGGAAAACATGTGTCGCCAGCAGAGAGATGGTCCTTTTGACGGCTTACAAATAAACCTACGTTACGCTGAATTTATCTCAAGCCACCCTCTCTGTGCTAATGTAAAAAGTCTTCTTTATTGACCAGTAGCCCTTTTCATCTGGTGCTTTTTAACAAGCAAGATGGTCCCGTAACACTCAGGCATTGTTGAAAACCTCAAATGGAAGCCTAGAATCCTCTTCCGTGCAGCTTCACTGCAAAATATTTTGACGTGAGCCAAATCGTGCTATTCCTACATCTCCATAGGAAACTCAAGGCTTCATCAAGGAAATGCAGCATGATTTCTGCTAGGCACAGAAATTGGTGGGGTGGGTATGGAGTTGAGGGAACATTACATAGAAAGAACACCGCGATAATCACCTGCATGAGAGCCACACTGGCCGGCAAGCCCCGGACGGCTCGGTCTCTGCACAGTCAGAGACATGAGGCCTGAAGGGCAGACACCTGGCACTGTTGACCACCCCAAGGTCGTGGCCTCTGCCCCTTCTCTGCTGCTCATCAGTTCCAAGCTTCTGGCAACACCGCCTGCTGCCCCCACTGCCTCATCGACCCTTTGTGAAAAGCAAATGTTGCCAGGATAGCTTATGAGTACATTTGCCAGGAAAGCAGCTCCGATTGACGCTGAAACCCCCTTCTCACACCCCTGGCAGCTCCCTTGCCCCCGATGTGCACATGCTTGCAGCTCTGACCTTGCTCAGTGTCCACACAGGCTCTGTCTCCTGGAGAGCCGAATGCAGACTCAATGTTGAGTCAGAAATACACAAAGAGGGTGATGGTTACGAACTGCCTGCCCCCCAAAACACAGGTTGATATCCTCACCCTCAATGTGACGCCGTCAGGTGGTCTTTGGGAGGTGATGAGTTCCCGAGGCTGGAGACCCTTGAATGGGATTTGTGCCTCAGAAAGAGGCCCAGCAAATCCCTCGCCCTCCCATTGTGTCAGGGCCAAAGAGAAGGTGTGTGCCAACCAGGAAGGAGCCCACACCAGAATCCACGCGTGCGGCACCCTGATCCTGCCTTCCAGCCTCTAGAACTGTGAGAAACAAATTCCTGCTGTTCATAAGCCACTCAGTCAATGGTGTTTCGTTACAGCAGCCTAAGCTGCCTGAGATGACGATGCTTACCGCCCTACAGAAACGGCTACTCCCCTCTCCCAGAAATGGGGGTTTAATTAAAATCCCTGTCTCTCCTCGCGGCCACTACAGATCTCACTCCCCCACCCTGAAAGCCAGCAATTGCTAGGATTAAAGGAAAATGAGGATCGTTTTAGACCAGCCCCTCCATATCGGTCTGAAGCCTGTAACTCTGCCCACTTCCACGGTGGCCGTGTCACTGCATTGCCCACGTTAGCTCTGTGTCTGCACTGGGTCCCAGGCTCTGCACAGACTCCTCTAGCTGCCCATCCAACACAGCCATTTCCCCTTCTGCTTTGCAGGTTGTCCTTCAATATCCAACCCCCACCCCTCTGCAACCCAAGGCCTTCCGATCCAGGCATTCGGGGTGGGCTCAGCCATGTACTGCAGTCCTCGACTCAAGTAAACCAGGCCCAAGGCGTTGGCACCAACGGTCTACTGGCTGTGGGGTCTGTACAGCCACTAGCTGCCCCAGCCACACCAGGGCCCGGGAGGGGAGGCAGAGGAACCTGTGAAGCTGCCAACAGCCATATGGGAACAGGGGACCCTGGGATGAGGAGGATGCCATGGAAGGAAATTCAGAGAAAGAAAGAGCCCTAAGGCTGGACGGGTCATGCCGAAAGCCTACACTGCTGAATTTTCCAGGTTTCTGAACTCAACCACTGACCCACACAGCACATGTTTCCTGAGTGCTGACCCTGCGTGGCATTGGATACGGCAATAAAGTAGGATCCCCACCTGCCCCTTCCCCGACACATACACAGGGCATCCGTCCTGGCAGGAAATCAGGCCTGGGGTCCCAGTTGGCACCGTGAGCCAGGGAAGGGGGCCATTTCAGACGGACAGTGGGTGCAGCCTTGCCAAAGCCCAGCAGTCACCTGCACTGCCACAGCCAGGCTGAGTCCAGATCAGCCGCACAGAAACCTGACCCTCTCAAGGGCACGCCTGAGCTCATTAGGGACAGATACCGTCTCTTGCTTATCTCCAACACTTTCTCTGCATGTCTAGTTACAAACGGACGACACAGTCTCGGAAGCACAGCTGTGACTCTGGAGACAGATCCGAGGCCTCCCCCTGCTCCTCTCCGTGGTTCCATTGATGGGGAGGGGCCGCTATAGCCGCGAGGCCGCATACCCACAGCCTCCCTGCCACGGAGACACGGGCCTTCGACGGTTACTTCTGCCAAAGAACCCTGCTGCGTCTTGGAGCACACCATGGTGGGCGGGAAGCTCCACCCGGAGAAACAGCGATGCCTCTCCCCAGAGCCAACGGAGGGCACTCCCCACCCTGCATTCAGCAGATTACTTACATTCTAGAAAACATCTCAGTTAATGGGGAACAGTGAAATGAAAAGGTCACGCTAGAAAGTTTAGAAGGTTGTGTGGAGTCTCAGGAGGTCCAAAGATTTCTGAACCAAGACTGCTGTGGTCAACGAGCTTACAGGGAAAGTTTCCACGCCGGCCTTCAACAAGCAACGCTCAGCAGAGAGGAGCCACGTTCTGGGCAGAACCTCAGAACCAGAACATCGGACACCACAAAGTCACAACAGAGCCAACAGCAACTGAAATACAGCGCTCTCCTAAGATGTGTGTGTCACCTGCAGAAAGTCACCACACATTAAGATGGGGGAAGAAAAGGATAAGGTTAGAAACAAATTTGAAATAATTTCTACATACGTAAAATTTCTACATCCACTGGCTTTCTTCCTGGGAGTCACAATTTTTACATGAGATGCACATCCCAGTTGGAAGGAGTTTGGGTTTTCCGTGGGCAGAGACAAGGGCTCTCCAAGAAATGTGAACCTTTTCTCACTCACTGAGCCGTGTGCCCTGAGGCCGTTCTGGCCTGCCTGAGCACCTCCCTGCTCTGCCTCCAGCCAGCTCCTTCCAGCACTCACCCCACTGCTCCCAGAGCCTTCACTGGACCAGGATCTCCTCTTCTGCTGCTGTCTATCTTTCACTTTAGGGCAAATAAGTTGGAAAGTAGAAAGTTATAAGACCCCTTGGGCTTTTTAAAAATTTGTCTTCTCAGAAAACAAAGAATACTAATTCTACTTTCATGGTTTAATATGTTGCCCCCATCTGCATGTTCATGGATGTATGTTTTTATATATATTCTAATCAGTACTTATAGAAGCATGCACTGTTGGCTACATTCAGTTCAATTACATTTGATATAAGAAGTTTTAATTTCAGTGAATTCAGGCACTCAAAATTTAAGCCCTCTGACATCTATTAATCAAATGGAAAAACGACAGGTAGATATTACAAAAATCAAGAGAAGTGTTTAATATAAATCCTGGACTTTTAGATATTTCCACAAATGTAATGTATACATTAGTACACGACCTTGAGCATTTTCACAACTCTTTGAACTAAAATTCTATTCTTAACTTTTATTGGTAAATCGACATCCATATGTGATTTTAAGCAGCTCAAACATCAGCTCTTAAAAACAACCAAAAATGCTGCGGGCAAATTCCACCAAGCAGCAAATAACGGAACTGCACCCAACAACCCAGGTACCTCCCCTGAGGCATCTGGAACTTGAGGATTACGAGCAGCCTTTGGTTTCTGAGGCACCCGAGAGTGGGGACTCCAACTCCCCAAGTCTAAGAAGGCCTCAGCGATAAGGAAAACTGATCAAAAAGTCATCCCTGCCGGCCCCCTGCCATGGGCTCCCCCCTGCCAGCACTCAGCCACGTGCTTACAGATCTCACTTCCTCTCTGTCCCGCAAAGCTTGACTCCTGATTCCAGCCCTGCTGCTTAATGGGATGTGGCCATGGATGTCAACTGCACCTGCAAGGGTAGAAGCTGGTCAGGATACAGGATCCTGGCCATCCTGGCAGCCCTCAAGCTGATACTGTAACTTTGTAGTGAGTTACTTAATGCAAAGGTTTAACTTTGAAAAATTTAGATGTGTATATTCTAACGGAAATTCTGAATGTAGAACACAGGCCACACCCTCACACAGATGCTGTCTGGCCAGCACTCTTTTGTTTGTCTTTTCAATAGACATTTTTAAAAGCAGTTTTGGGTTCATAGCAAAATCAAGAGGAAAGTACAGAAAGTCCTCACACATCTCCTTTCCCAGCACAGGCACAGCCTCCATCATTCTCCTGCCCTCACCAGACCAGCATGTCTGTAAGACCGACAGACCCGCATCAACATGGCACCACCACCCACAGTCCTACCACAATCAAAAGACTGAGAAAGCTCATCTATAATTACTGTCATTTCCAGTATCTTGCATCCTGTAAGTTGCATTTGCTTTTGGAAATCCTCAGAGCAATCATGAAAGACTAATACCCTATCATCTCTGAAACGCAGGCAAAGTCGTTAAAGGGTTTTGATTATAGGAAAGTAGCTGGAAAGCAAAGCACCCGTTAGACACGGCAGCCGTGGTAGCACAAACACATGGTAGGAAGGTGGTGGTCATGCTACACACAGATGGGAAGGGTGTGGGGAGCCACAGCAACCGATACTAGGGAGGCACCTGGGCAGGAGCTGAGAATGTACCAAACACGTTCGATCAAGCAACATTCACGGACCTTGAGTCCAGCCACCGCCGCTGACATCCACTGTGGCCGGGGTGTCCTCTGCCACAGAGACACACACCCTGCCAAGGATAGTGTACAGATTAAATGTCAAAGCACAGACATGCTCAGGTCCAGCTGTTCACATAGAAGCAAACACAACACATTT
This sequence comes from Macaca nemestrina, assembly GCF_043159975.1. Classification (NCBI taxonomy): domain Eukaryota; kingdom Metazoa; phylum Chordata; class Mammalia; order Primates; family Cercopithecidae; genus Macaca; species Macaca nemestrina. Next base: position 211,449 of record NW_027257863.1, read on the forward strand.
CCCAGACCCCAGCAGCATGACTCTCCACCTGACTACAACCCCGTCCCATTTATTCTCGAACCCGTCTCTCCCGGACCCCACAGCATGACTCTCCACCTGACTGCACCCCATCCCGTGCATCCTTGCATCTGGGTCTCGGCCCTCACTCACTCCCCTCACTTCCTCGTTGGGTCAGGAACCAAGAGTCCACTGTGTGCCTGGTGCACTGAGCCTTGTCAGGGGCCTCTGGGCCGCATGCTGGGACACGCAACTAGGAACTCCCAGTGCACACGTTGGTTTCCTGCAAGACGCTTGGCTCTTATCTGCGGGAGCCAGGAGCCGGCACCCACCCCTACAACTGACTGCACTATAGAAAAGTCATAGAAGGCCCCTCACCAACCCAGCAGCACCCTGAGGCCACATCCCAATTGCCTGCTAGCTCCTGAGCCTCTCACCCTGTGAGGCCTCCCTCCTTCGGTTCCCTGCCTTGAATCCACTGGTTCCTCTCCTCATGGGACTCTTTCCTGTCGTCTTCCTGTCATTTTCCTGTCAGCAAGCACATGTGTCCAGTCTGACCTTGCTGATGTGCTCCAGCTGGCCCTGGACTCGAACCGCGCTGCTGCGGCTTTCCATCAGTGTGACATCTGCGAGTTACCTCCTGGGAAATGCCAGGTGATGGTAACATCAACCAGGAGGCACCGCTGAGAAGTAGAACGCATGATGGGGTGCCCAGAACGTCACGTCCTTGAACAGACGCTCCGTGTCTTCTCCTCTCCTGGAAGAGCTTCCCTGTAGGAAGGCGGCCATTCTTCCAGTGCTGCTACTTCCAACACCGGTGAAAGCAACCTTCAGAAATGAACGGTGTCAAGGAGGCAAGACCCACCAGCAGGGCTGCCAGCGGCCGGACGACCGCAGCCCCCGCATTCCCCAGCCACCATGGCTGACAGCCCAGGCTCCAGAAGTGCACAGCTTCAACCTCAGGAGTAAAAACCCTCCCAAGCCAACTATTATTTTCAACAATGGGATTGGGGAGTGGGGTGTTCTAACCCTGCCTCTCTCGACAGCACAGATCATCAGATCCCAGTTCTTATAGGATTGGGGAGTGTGTGGTGGGGGTGGTTCTAATCCTGCCCCCCCTTCATAAAAAAGAACTGGGGTCTGATGATCTGTGCTAGGTCAGTACTTTGCTTCCGCCACATACAGTCATCCTCAGCACCAGGAAAAGTCAGAAGCGTTGAGTGATGACACCAATACCAACACGTGCGGTTCTGACAGCTCCGGTAACTGGCTGCACAGATACCAACACAACAGCGGTGAGATTCACGGACATCACCAGTCTTCCCAAGGATTGTGTTCCTGAATCTTCTGCGTTCGGAATAACGGTCTTCTTTGCCAGGGATGAGCCATGCTTCCCTCTTGCCTGTCCTCTGCCTTCACCAGCTTCGTGCGCGTTTCCGGGCAAGTGTTTGCACAGGTGCTATCACTTATTTCCACAGCGAGAATATACACAGACACCACACAGAAATGGGCAATCCCACTAGGAGCTGTGCAAGGAGATCTAACTTATCCCAAGTGCCAAATTCCTGTTGCCATGAAAATTAAACTAACTAAACTAACGTTGCTATGACCTCATCTCTTACTGTACCACTAAAGATCATCCGGGTAAGAGGAGTGTGCCTCTGCAGAGCATTCAGCTCACGTTTACATGTCGGTTTTCCCTGAATATGGTTATGTGAGATAGAAATCAGTGAGATGGGGTGTAACATCTAGTAGAGGATCGTTGTGTCTCCTAGGCTCAAACACTTCCTTTAAGATCCTCAGAAAATGAAGTTTAACTCTGGTGACGTGAGTTACAGAGTAACTTGTTTTGGATACTGTCTCTTTCACTATCTAAATATCAACACCAAAGAAGTTCTTGAGTTCCTTTTTAAATTGAAAGGAATTTACAAACCGTAAGAGCCCCAATATTAAAGGATACAATTCAGTCTTTTTAGCATATTCTCAAAGCTGCACATCAACCACTAGTATGTAATTCTGGGACTTTTTCACCACGGGCCAAAGAAACCTTGAACCCATTAAGAGTCAGCACCTGCTCCTTCCTTCCACCAGCACCTGGCATTCGCCAGCCGACTTCCGTTTCTCTGGATTTGCCCATTCTGGACATCTGTTGTGAGAATCGTACAGTGCATGACCTTTGGCGTGACCTTCGGTGCTGGCATCTTTCACGTCCAAGGTGAGTGGAATCTCACAGTGAGTGACCTGTTGACAGACACCTGGACTGTTTCTACTACTACGAATGCTGCTGCTATGAAGATTCTTGCATAAGATGTTTTTTTGTAAAAATGTTTTCAGTTTTCTTGGGCATATGCCTAGGAGTGAAATTCCTGGGTCGTATGGTGATTTCATGCTTAACTTTTCTGAGGAACTGCCAGACTTTTCCAAATCAACGGTACCATTTTACTTCCCTTCCCACTAGCAATATATCAAGATTTCAGTTTTCCCAAATTCACCACCATGTCACTGTCCAATACTGGGATTTTACCCATCCCAGTGTTTCTGAAGTGGTATCTCACAGTGGTTTTGATTTCCATTTCTAAGATGACGAATTCAGCTAAACATCTCATGTGCTTTTTAAGGCATTTATATGTCTGTCTTTGGAGAATGTCTATTCAAATCCTTTGTCCATTTTTAAACTGGAGTTTTATTAAGAGTTTTTAAATATATTCTTGATATCAGGTCCTTATCGTGATAATGTATCCTGTTCTGTGGGTTGTCTTTTTACTTCAATAGTATCCTCTGAAATGAACATTTTAAATTTTGATACCATCTTTTTCCCTTCAGTTGCTTGTTATAGCTCTAGACGTCTCAGCTAAGGAAACATTGCCTAATCCAACCTAACAGTTTCTCCAGGATTCTCCCCTAAAGGTGTCATGGGCTGAACTGTCCCATTCCCCCCCCCAAGATTCCCATGTTAAAGTCACAACCCCAGAAACTTAAAATGTCACTGTATTTAGATACAGGGCCTTAGCTTGGCAATTTAGGTCCCATAAGATCTTAAGAGTAGGCCCTGATCCAGTATTACTGGTGTTAAGATAATTTAGACACAGTCCTTAGTGCTCCATGCACATAAGAGAAATCTGTGAAGACACAGAGAAGACAACATCTACATAGCATGGGGTGAGGCCCCAGAGAATCCAACCCTGCCCGCACCTTGATCCCAGGCTTCCAGTCTCCAGGAAAAAGGAAACAAGATGCTATTGTCTAAGTCGCACGGTCTGTGGTGTCTGTTTATGGTACCCAGCAGACTGACAGAATGGGTCTCACAGTCAGCTCCTTACATTGGATCCATGTTGAGCTTTGCTTGTATGGTGAGGAAGGGTCCAGTCCATCCTTTTCCATGTGGATACCCCAGTTGTCCCGGCACCATTGAGTTGTGAAAGGCAAAAAGTAAAACAACCCTTACCATCCTTTCCCCATCAACAGATTAGAAGATACACTGAAGAATCGTGGACAATTTTGTCAGTTTAAGCCAGTGGTTTTCAAATTTTGGGTCTCAGGAACCCTTTGCACCTTATTAAAGAGCACAAAAAAGCTTTCTCATCAGGCCGGGAGTGGTGGCTGCTCATGCCTGTAATCCCAGCACTTTGGGCGGCAGAGGCAGGTGGATCACTTGAGGTCAGGAGTTCGAGACCGGCCTGACCAACATGGTGAAACCCCATCTCTACTAAAATACAAAAATTAGCCTGGCATGGTGCTGAACACCTGTAGTACCAGCTACTAGGGAGGCTGAGGCACAAGAATCACTTGAACTCAGGAGGCAGAGGTTGAAGTGAGCTGAGGTCACACCACTGCACTCCAGCCTGGGTGTCAGAGCAAGACTCCGTCTCAAAAAAAAAACTAACAATTTAGTTTATTTTACAAGAATAAAGTCATTACATCTTAACACAGTCTTAAGAAAGAAACCATTTTCCAAAATAAGCAGCAGCGTGGCAACAGGTTGTGCTGCTGTGAAAACACCTAACATCTCTGCACCTCAGACAGCAGGGTTCTCATGCCTGCATCTGCGTTCAGTGGGCTGCAGAGCCGTGGCTGAAGTTTATAAAGAAAGTCCGACCCCATGCTGATATACAATTAGGAAGCAGTATTTTCACTGTGTTTTCAGATCACTTTAGGTATTCTCTGCTGCCAAATATAACAAGTGGCACTTCCGACTTCCGTACAGGCTGTCTGCAACACAGTCTGTGCTCTGGTCGTTGGACCTTTCTGCCCCAATTCCTTCTAAGTCGACTGGTCTGTCCTGCAATTGAATGGCTTTTACCAGCACACGATTTTGTAATCACACATTGGTTAGATAACACTGATTCAGAGTTATGAGCAGCTTCCACATTTCATTATATGAGAAAAAAAAACCGCATCAATATCATCATTAATCACATGAGAAAGTGGTAGACACAAGATTTTTATATTTTAGTATTCGCTGGAAAGCTCAAATGTCTATCATTGGGAATAATGTAAGGTACTTTCCTTGAGAGGAAAGTCATTTTGTTCATTTTTCAGGCCACACGTGCAAATACCTCCATCTGAAGTGGCATCTTTTGTAAGTCATTCTTTATAGAAAGGTGGCCGTTAGTGGAAGAAGTGGTTCTGCAGGTTCATAGCTCAGAGGCACCAGTGCTCTCCCAAGATAACCATAAAATCCGCAGAAGACACACCTGTGCACACTTCCTGTTTCTCACTCAGAACATTCCAGAAGGAACCCTGAATCCCAATGCCGCAGCGGTACTGAAGTTTGCTCTCACCCACACAATAAACCCAGCGAGCTCCCCCAGTCCCCACCCCAAGGCCACAGCCTTGGTCCTCTGTCTGGTCTAGGAGGGCTCCTGCAGCTCCAGCCTAACAGGGAACAGAAGGCACCCACATGTCAGAAAGCCCTCATAAGGCCTGGCGAGCACTTTTGTTTATGTGCCAGTCAAGTGCGTTTGACAATTCTACAGCCAGCTGTATGGCAGGCAGTGAGGTACCCAGCAAATACTCAGGGCTCACGTTACTGAGGAAGGAAGGTGGACAGCGAGGTACCCAGCAAGTACTCAAGGCTCACGTTATGGAGCAGGAAGCCAGGCAGATAGTGAGGTACCCAGTAAGTACTCCAGGCTCACGTTATGGAGGAGGAAGCCAGGCAGATAGTGAGGTACCCAGCAGGGTTCACGTTACCGAGGAGGAAAGGAGGGTGGAGACAAGCGGGCTGCAACAGTCTGTCATAACCTTTAGCATTTACAAGTCTCGCTGAAGATTATCCGATTTGATCTTAACAGCTCACAAGATAGGCAGAGGCATGACTGTTTTCACTTCATAAAAAGAGATCCCGAGAACTGATGATGAGCACGTGCTCTTCCCATAGACTCCCAGAAATCATGCTCAGACCATCTCTCAGTTGTATACATGTGATAATATCTCCGTCACGTCCCCTCTCCGCAGGGGAATTTTACTGCCGCCCTGCTGTTCCTTCGCACCCCTGCCCTCTCCTGCATTTTAGCCATGCCCACCATCCATGGGGAGTCTGCACCACCCCACCCCTGCTGCTGCTGACGGCTTGGGTCACCCTTATCTTTCATTTCCACCGGCAGGGACCTGTTCTTCCTTCAAATGCAGCTCAAACTCCCTCATTGTGTGAAGCCTTTTCCAGCCATCACAACCGTCATGTGTAAAATCAGTGTGTGGAATGCTTCATTTAGGAGGTGCTTATGTTGCCTCATTGGCTGTGAGCAGGGCCAAATTCTGAGCAAACCCGGTGGTCCCCTCTCCCCATCTCTGCTCCAGTGCACTTAAAACAAGGATTCCTGGAAGCACCTTTTTAGTCCAATTCACGCATGAGTCTGCCCCACACCCTGCAGAAAATCCCGGGTGGTCGGCGGTCAGGGCTCGGGGCCCCCAGGTGGGTAAGGAGAGCTTAGTGCCCTCTCTGGACTTGTCGCTCAGAGACCCGCGGCTGGAAGGGAAGAAACTTGCATCCTGTGAAACATCCAGGCCCCGACACCCACTCAGGAGCAGAAAACGGGGAAGGAGCCTTCAACAGACCCACGGGAGGGTAGACAGCAGGAGTCACAGAGACTACCAGGGAGGGAAGGAGGCAGGCAGTGAGGCCAGAGGTGATGTGGCCAGGAGGGAGTTGATGTGACCAGAGGTGACGTGGTGGGGGGGTGACACGGCATGGTGGGGGGAGGAGATGTGGCCAGGGGCAGGGTGGCCAAGGAAGGAGACACGGCTGGAAGGAAGTGACAAGAGGGGTCTCCAGGCCTCAGACTGTGCCTGAATTATGGATGACATTTTAATTAAGATGTTTTATCTAACTTTAATGAAAAGTAGCAACTTAGAACCATTGTGTGCATTTACAGCACGGTACAAATAGAGCCCATTTCCCAAACCAAAGAACAGTGCATTGAAGGAAAAAGTAACAGCTCACCAAAAAAAAAAAAAAAAAAAAAAAAAAAGAGTAAAGAAAAAATTCATTTAAGATCAGAAATAAAGGGATCCTACAGCTCTTCTAGTCCAATCCCCACCCTGACGTGAATGGGTGAAAAAAGGAAGTAGATTCTAGTCAGTCGGAATTAAAGGCAAAACCGATCCACTTGACTTTCTACTTGACAGAAAACAAGAAGCTCATCAAGGAATCCCTACAAACAGTAGCTTTAGTAGTTCCCAAAATGCAAAATTCACCTACAAATTAAATCAACTGCTAAGTGTGTATATAGTAATTTTTTTTCATTATTACCTTCCTCATCCCCAGGGGCTTTTTTAGACCTTGTTTCCCCGTAATTGCCTCCAACACCCAGGAAATTGAAACCCCACAAGTAAACCGTGTCTCAATTCATACCCAGCGTCCTTTGGAGCAGACAGTCCATTGCTCTAGGACGTTCTTGTCACCTAAGCACCGAGTACAGCCTGAGAACGCACAACACGCACTCACACAAACTCAGACAGACAACAGGTGAGATATGGCACATGAGGAGGAAGACAAGATAAATGAGCTTCACCGACACCCCAGATCCAACAAGGAGTGACACACGCAGCCTGCTCAGGTGCAGGTGATTCCTAGAAAACAGCCAAGGGCAGAATTTGGAGAAGCAGCACCACAGGCCAGGAGGGTCTGGGGGATTCAGAAGGGAGGGGTGCCCCGACTAGGTGCTGGGGCTTCAGAGGGGATTGGTGCCCCGATCACTTCCTGTGGGGTTCAGAGGGGAGGGGTACCCTGACCACGTGCTGGGACTTCTGACGAGAAGGCGCCCCGACCGGGTCCTGGGGGCGGCAGGACAAGCCCAGGGTTCCGTCGTCACTTTTGACTCCCTACTCCCGAATCTCGCCCTGAAGTTGCAGCTAGTCCAGGTATTCATTTACCCATAAAATTAACTATCTGTGAGTAACACAAGTCACTAATCCACACAGATCTGAGTCCACAGATACCTTCCAGAGACGCCACCATCCCTTCTGGTAGAAGAGCAGCCCAGCGGCCCACGCTGCTAGGAAGGGAGACTGTCTCCAGCCTGACGCTGCAGTGTCCTCAACACAAAGTCTACCTTCTGGAACCATGCCGTCTCCTACAGAAGCAACTAGGGCCATGTAGGGTTTTTTAAAATCTTTTTTTTTTCTTAAGACAGAGTCTCCCTCTGTCACCCAGGCTGGAGTGCAGTGGCTCGATCTCGGCTTGCTGCAACCTCTGCCTCTCGAGTTCAAGTGATTCTTCTGCCTCGGCCTCCCGAGTAGCTGGGATTACAGGCGTCTGTTCCCACGCCCGACTAATTTTTTATATTTTTAAATACAGATGGGATTTCTCCTTGTTGGCCAGGCTGGTCTTCAACATCTGACTTCACATGATCCACCAGCCTCCACCTCCCAAACTGCTGGGAACACACGCATGAGCCACGGTGCCCGGCCCATATAGCTATTTAAATTTGACTAAAATTAAATAAAATTAGAAGTTCTCATTTACACTTCAAACATTCAGTTACCCACAGGCGGCCACTGACCAGAGGCTGGTAGAGATGTCACACTCCACACTGTAGAAGGATCTAGGGATGAAATGGCTCTAAGATCATCTCAACATCTTTATGTTGAAGCTACTGAAGTTTTACTCTGATTATTATAGACATCAGCATTCTGCCACTTAAAAATGTCAGTGCTATTGCAATGATCAGATCTGTGACTTCCCAGCAGCTCTTCTCTTCCTGGACAGAGAACTGTAGAGCATCTGCACTCTGCCTTCACACTAAGGGATAGTAGAAGCCTCCGTGTAAAATCAGGGGGAGAAAAAAAATGAATCCCTAGTCCGCCTCTCCCCCTATGATTTTGTGAAACTCCTCTTAATATGCAGAATAACCGCCAGAGTTGCAATGAAGAAGCATTCTTTGACCAGGAAGCAGCAGGGAAGCAAGAGGAGGGAGATGCGAAGACCCTCCGTTCCCTCTGGGACCCCAGGCCCAGCCAGGACTGAGAAGGGCAGCACAGCCCGGCAGACCTGCACACCTGATGCGACCTATACACACGGCTTCCCTGGTCCTCGGTCCCCTGCTCTGCCCTCACTGGCCACTGTGGCTCTGGGTAGAGGCAGCTCCCGGAGCACCAACACCCACAGCCAGTCCCCTCCTTGCAGGTCTCAGCTGTGCTCTCACTGCCTCCCTGATGCTTCTCCTCATCATCCGCGTACCGTGTCCACTCTACCCCACAGCCCTTGCTACCGCCCACCCCACCACGGAGCCTAGCACACAGCAGGTGCCTCAGATGCCCCAACGGGCGGGCATGCCAGGGTAGGGCTTGGAGTTCCAAGGGCCATGTCCTGCATACCACCACAAGTGCCCAGGAGGCTGTGGAAGGGGTCTAGGCTTCAAGTCTGCACTCAGCTTCTCCCAGCCCGAGGCCAAGAACCTAGCAAGGCAGCGCAGCTGGAAGCAGGATCCCAAACCCCCTTTCCTGCTCTTCAAGAGGAAGGGGGCCTCAGGGCACAACCCCATGGGGGCCTTCCTCCTGCCAGGCTGCCTGTCACAGCACCGATACCTTCACCGCAGGGAAACCCACTCCTCTGAGGAGAAAACCACCAAGTACCACAAGGAGCCACGTCCCCTGCAGCATCTCCTGAGACCAATCAGCGACAGCAGCAGCTGGGCCCCACATAGCACGCACCGAGTCCAAACCCGCCACGCACACCACAATGCCGACCATCTTGAAGCTCAGTTTCGACTCGTCAGGGCCCTCTTCCAGGAGAGCTCGGTATGTCTATCCTTCCCTGGGCTCACAGAAAGGAGCGAGACTCAACCCCGAGTGTGAGCAGAGTCAAGCTCCCACTAGCTGTGCAGACAATCTCCCTAGCCCTGGCCTGGAAAGGGGCCAAGCGCAAATAGCCATCTTTTGCCCGTACAGGTACGGAATTCAGCCAGCTCTCTCAATGGAGTTGTGACAGGTCACTCCAGGCTCCTCAGTGCTCTGGGGTTCACTTCGGGACACTGCACCTTTGAAACGTGGCTGTGGACTCCTCCAGGCTGCTCAGTGTCACGGCCCATTTCATTCAGACACTGCAGGCCCCTGCCGTGGTGTCAGTACCCAGGACACCCCTGCCGGCATCCTCCGAGATGCTGCTGCAGCTGCTGTGATCTGAGAACAGCCATGCACAGGCATCAAAGGGAGCTCTTCTCAAGTCTCCTCCAAGAGCAGTGGCTACAGTTTTGGAAGACGTTGCACTGAATCCTGGGTGAGGCTGGCTTGGTCTGCAATCTAAGCCGGGTTGCTGGGGGAGACACTCTCTCTTGTAACTGACAGAGGCTGTTTGTGGTAGCTCTACCAAGACCAAGAATGGCAACTAATCTGAGATTTACTATCCATACTTTCTATTTGATGTTTAAAAGGAAAGCATCGTGAAGTTCCAGTAGCAAGGAATTTTCTATAATCTATCACATCAAGATAGAGCAGAAACGTAGCTAAAATGTTCATAGGGTCTATGCAGTGGAAGAGATGAGTCTATTTCAGGAAAAGTGCTTGCTGGCTTTTCAGAAACATAGTGAAATCTCTGCCAAGTAAAAGGTTGTTTATACTTTTGCTTTGGAAACAGAGGGAAAGTTCTTTCTTATTATTTGAATACATTAACTCTATTTAAGTGTTCTGGTAGACTAAGTATTAAATATTCAAAAGGAAGTAATTCTGTTCGGTCTATTTCATTCTTTAAATGCAGCTTTCAAAAAATGACAAATACCTGGCCGGGTGAGGTGACTCACGCCTGTAATCCCAGCACTTTGGGAGGCCGAGGCTGGTGGATCACGAGGTCAGGAGATTGAGACCACCCTGGCTAACACGGTGAAGCCCCGTCTCTACTAAAAACGCAAAAAACTAGCCTGGTGTGGTGGCGGACACCTGTGGTCCCAGCTACTCGAGAGGCTGAGGCAGGAGAATGGCGTGACCTGGGAGGCGGAGCGTACACTGAGCCGAGATCACACCACTACACTCCAGCCTGGGCAACAGAGCAAGACTCTGTCTCGAAAAAGAAAAAGAAAAAAAAAATTGGCAAACACCCCATGTCTGCCCTGGCTCCGGCCATCTCCACGGAGTGGACAGAGCTTGGGAAAAGCTCACTGTGGGGGCCCAGAAGGCCGGGCCTGGCCTTTGCTCAGCAGATGAGCAAGAGGGTCAGCCTCCCTAGGGAAGAAGCCCATATTTGCTATGTTACTGATGATAGCCACATAAATTTCTATTTTGCCTCCCACACAGACCTGGGATCTATGTTTGAGCAAGCGGCTCGTGCCTACAGTCCCTCCATGCCATCATTTCCCTGACCTCCCCCAGAACAGCCAGGCCAGGCAGCGTCCCCACATGGGCACTGGGGCCCCGGAAGATCCTGGTCCTGCCCCTCTTGTCTCTCGTCCCTGCAGCACCCTGGCTTGCTGTGGAAGCCCAGCAGTGCTGGCTAAACCCACGTTCACCTGGGGCATTCCGGAGAAGCCTCTGTGCAGAAATCAACTGGGAAGCAGGACTGTTTGTGCTGGCAGGTCACTTCAATGGATTTGCAGAACTCAGTTTTCAACACAGGTGCCACCACCAAGTCCCTCAAGCCCTTTGTGAGCCTAGAGCCACAGAGCCATTTGCAGCACTCTCACAATCTCTAACAACTCTGCACAGAGGCCTTGCTTATCCAAAGGACCATAAAATTTTCTGTGTAAACAAAGTTTGACATAATGAATTAAAAGTGAAGTCACCACTTCTATTTTCCATTAATCCATTCATTCAAACAAGTATCTCTTGAGTATGTGCATCAAATACTATGGAATTAGGATTTAGTCCACGCCTTCAAGAAATATACATCACAGAAGAAAAGGTAAAGCTTGTAACTAACAGTGGTGAAGAGGCAAGAAATACACATCGCAGAAGGAAAGGTATAGCTTGTAACTGTAACAGCGGTGAACAGGCAAGAAATAAACATCATAGAAGGAAAGGTAGAGCTTCTAACTAACATCATAGAAGGAAAGGTAGAGCTTGTAACTAACATCATAGAAGGAAAGGTAGAGCTTGTAACTAACATCATAGAAGGAAAGGTGTAGCTTATAACTAAGAGTGGTGAACAGGACAGTATCTCACAGGCTCATCAGGCGCCACGGAGGAGGAAGGCATGGTTTACATCCACCTGCAGTAGATAAATATTTCCTGGATAAAGTAACTTTTCTACAGTGATATCTGCTCCTTATTGTTTAATCTTGCTCGATAGGGTATTAAATTACCACTGTATGTGCTGCTTATATAAAATACATCATTGTCAGGGGAGGTTATAAAATAATACTTCACACAAGCTTGGGCTGTGAATGGTGCGAGGCAATGGGACGATATGTTCCCGTGTTCTCGAGACACAGAAGGGGCAAGACCCTGCTTCCCTTCTCCTCCCCACCACCCTGTTCCCAGATGAGGGGCAGAGGCAAGGCCACCGTGCAGTCCTAGAGCTGGCTCCAGGGCCAGGACACCACGCCCAGACTCTCTGCGCCCCATGCGATAAATACAGACTGTGGGGCAATCACCAATTTACCTGGCAGTGGGGAGAGTCCTTCATCAATAGCCTGTTCCTCCAGGAGCCAGGACAAAGCAGGAGACCCCAGGAAAACTGTTCCGGGTGCTCCTGAAACCTGGGCAGAGTCACAGTCTGGCAGGAAGCACCAGTGATGCAGGTGTGCCCAAGACTGGGAGGATGGCCAGATGCCTGGAGACCAGACCGGCCTGCAGGAGATGACAACTTCACTCTGCTTCATTAGAGATACAGTCTGGGCTTCACTTTTGTATGTGGAGTCTCACAGTACAGAAATATCACAAAGAGATTAGACTTCGTATACCCCAATTTTTTTAATTAAAAAACACATTTATTGCAACTAATTCTAAATCCAACAAAGAAAAATAAATAAGTATATAAAAGCATGCCTCCAAAATGTAAACCACCATCTCTTTACCCATAGGAGACCCAAAATTTAGTTTATCTTTTCTTCAGTATGATCTCATTTTTTTAAAGCCATTACTGAGGTGTCTCCTCACTGCCCCATGAGGAAGTTCTTGGGCTCTTCAGGGCTCTTTGCTGTTTCATCATTTTTCAGGTTTAAGGGCAGGATCATTTTCCCACACTTGCTTGTTTCCCTGATCACCAATTTTTCACAAGGACATCATTGTGCCTCAGAAAACCTAGTAACTGAACTTCATTAAAAGTGAAAACAATAAGGACATGTTGACTGCTATGACAGCATCCTCAGTCACCAAATCTCCCTGGGGGACCAGACACACCCCCAATCTCCTTGGAACCCCAGCATGCAGGTATCGCTGCGGCTGACAGGACTGACCCACCCTGGGGGAGGCATGAAAGCAAAGAGAAGAGAAGGCAGGTGACTCATTTAGGAAACTCGGGTGATCCTCTCGAGTCACGTTTCTCAGGGTGTCAGGGGACCAGCCACATGTAGGGAACCTCCTTGGCCTGGCAGGTGGCAGACTCCTGGGACCCTCCTCAGACACGTTAATCAGAGAATCTAAAGGCGGGCAAACTCTGAAAAGTATCTGTAAAGGAAGGACTTAGCTCTGCTGTGAGCCCACTACACGTGGGGTCACGCAGGATGCCGCTCCCAGCGTCCAGTCTCCATTTCACCCTCCTGGGAGGAACACCCATCAAGTCACAGAGCACGGTCTTCAGCGAACACCTTCCTGCGCGACCTCCCCTGTCGCCCAGCCCTGCAGGCGTAGCCGCTGAGTAGGGGAAACAAGTCTTTGCTCCTGACCCATCCACCTTGACGCTGGGCATAAGACCAGCACTACTACGTCTCTGGGGAAAGGAGTGGCCCTGCACAGGAATGCACTTGGCAGCCCCAAGGAGGGGCCAGGTGTGGAGGACCCGGCCTCTGCCCGCAGACACGTCAGCACAGCATCCTGGAACAGAACCTCCAGCCCAACTGAGCCTACAGATGGCTGCAGCCCTGGACAGCACCTTCATGGTGATGCAGGGGACTGGGCCAGAGCAGCTCAGCAGGGCTGCCCTGAATTTGCACCCTGAAGAAGCTGTACAGTCGTACGTGTACTTTGCCTTAAGCCCCTAGGTTTTGGGGTCACTTGTCACACAGCGACAGACAGTGGATGTGCACAGACTCCCAGGCCACGATGGCCTCTGCCGGCCTCACCTAGGCTGTCTCATCTGTTCCCGTGACATCACGTTTCTGAGAGCCAAAGGCTGCCAGGAATCCGTCTTTCATTCACAAAGTCGTTACAAGCTCACAATACAAACTGAAAAAAACCCAATCTGTAAAATACAACGTATGACATAATACAGGGTGAATGCCCAGGCACATAAACACACGAAACAGGCACAAGTGCGAAACAGGCACATGCACAATTGTACATGCATGAAACAGGTGCACACGTGAAGGTGTACACGCATCAAACAGGTGTGCATACACACGTGAAAGCACCAGACATGAAGGGCTGTCTTTGGAATCTGGTTTTTAGACATCTCCCTCACCCTTTTACATCTGCACGATCACAAACACAGCACACCACAGTACTGAGGGGAAGCCCCAGTTTCTCATGGGGGCACATGAGGCTTTTTATTTATGCCACAGGTTGCATCACTACATTCTAGAACTGCAAGGCCCCGCACTGCCAGGACTGGGTCAGGTCCACCCTGTGCTCCAAGGACCAAGCCGCCTGCCAGCCCACACGGACCTGCCCCTCGGATGGTGCGGCTGCTTCTAAAACAGAGGCTCAGGCCCCCCCAGAGACCTGCAGTACCTGTTATTAAATCAAGACTTGGCTGTGGGTAAACGTTAAGATTTTTATTAATCATGACTCTGAAACATTCAAAGGACCATAACTGAATGCTCCTTTCGCAGTCACGGCGTGTCCAGACGCTCATAGAGAAGGCCAGGGCATGGGAACCCATGGAGCCCTGACAAGGCAGACTTGGAGCTGTGTGGCTCAGTTAGCACCGATTTTGTGTTGACACTTGCCTTTTATATTCAGATTAAAATAAAAAATATGCAAAAGTAGCTCACATTCTATTTCAATTCTCTATTTTTGTAGTAACTGGGCCCCTTTCCTTGTGGTTGCCCAGCCAAGCGTTAAATAGGCCCAGCTGGGATTTGTTCAAGTCTGAGCCTCTGTTGTAGAGTAAGTGAGGGGGGTAGGGAGGGGAGCAGGAGTGGTGAGGAGGAGTGGGAGATAGGGAGGGACAGAGGGAAGGATAGAGAGAGAGAAACAGCCGAGGGCTGGAGGCAGGAGGGTTGCTCCCTGGCAGTCTCAGGCTCGCCGGTCCGAGGTAACTGAGCTGGCATCACGCATGCGGTGCCATCATATGACTTGGCTGACACGCACCAGAATTACAACAAGATGCTTCAGGAGAAGAGTAAGCACCAGCATCTTCAGGTTAGGGTAGAGTCCCGGTTTCACGCTTGCCTTGTATGACATTCTATAAATTGTAAAGATAACGCATTTTCTTACCAGCCACACTGTTCCCCAAATACCAACTATAATAAAGACCAGACAGCATCTGAGTACTGAGCCTGTGTCAAGCCCCGTGAGGTAGGCATCATTTACTTTGCTAGAGAAAGAAACAGGCTCTGAGAGAAACTTCCTGAGGTGAGGCAGCTGTGTCCAAACCCACCTCGTGCCTCCTGACCCTGAACGTGGAGGACCCAAGTCACTCACATGAATAATTTACCTACATGCATGTCAGATTGAGATTCAGCCCCCAGATCTAATCATTTCTATGCAGGAATGTGTCGATGAAGGTATACAATTCTGAGTTCGAGCTGGGGGAACAAAGGCAGGCACCCTCGACACATACGTGGTGCGGAGGCGCGCGCCCGGTGCAGGGGCGGACAGTAGCACGTCCAGCCCTGCCCAGTCATACAGCCACCCTACCATGCCAGTGCAGGGGCCGCCACCGCGTCTCGGGGAAAAGTAGCTTCTCCTGCACAGGAATCTACCCCTGAAAGTGTGTTGCTGAGAAGGTTTGGACCAACATCTCAGAAATCAGACACCGTGTAACACGCTTATCTATACAGGCTGCCTATGTCAGGGAATCACCAATAATTCCCATCACGCCATCAATTATTTCTGGCAAATACTCATTATTCTAAGTTAACTGAGGCAACACAAGAACAACATAATGGAAATGTCAGAGTCAATCAGCTCCACCTGCTGAAGAGCTGGGACTAATGATGAAACCTAAGGAATCCTGGAGAAAGAAGTCCTTGGGCCCTCGATCCAGAACCACAGACCCCACCAACGAGGGTCTAAACAGGACAAGCCTCGGCCTGGAAAGGCTGGTGTACGTGGGTCCTGGGAGGAGCACCAAGAAAACTCAGGGGCAAGCCCCATGCAAGCTCGGCATGTCCTATCCCACGCAGTCGGCATCAGCCACAGGGATCTTTTGTTGTTTTTTGTTCAGGAAGGAACATATTAAAAAGCCCGGAGCCCAGGGCCTGGACTCCTCAAAGCTCTCCACAGAGCCGGGTTAATTGGCACCTTCCCTCATGTTCAAGTCAACTATATATGGCTGCTGAGGGCATCTCAGAGCAGGTGCAACACTGAGCTTTCTTGCTGTCTGGGGAAAGCAGGAATTCCAGGCCTCTGCCTTCCTACCTCCCCAGAGGCTCTGGCCCAGGTGAGCTCAGCTTCTCCCAGGTAAGGAGCACAGACCAGCTTCCCCCATGCTCCTCAGGTCACACAGGAGCGGTGCAGACCCTTGCACCTTGGCAGGAGCCCTCGCAACCCACCCCAGAGGCAGAAGCCCAGCCCTGTGGCCCCGGCCTGGCAGGAGGCAGCTGCTGGGGCCCCTGCTCAGGGTTCAGCACAGCGAGGTCCAGCCACAGCAGGTGATACATCCACCACCCGGCCATTCATCTTTAACCTAAAACAGACACAGGAATGCGGCAAGGGGTTCCTTCCCCTGACAAACCCTCCATCCTGTTCTCATCTCTCCCTCCTGCCCCAGTTACTGTGCCCAAGGCCACCCAGCACTGTGCCCAAGGCCTGACTCCCAGTTTCACAGGGAATCCAAGACGATTATGATTTTGAGAAACTGGGAGCTACATAGAAAATGAGTCGGTAAAGCCAGTGTCCACTGATCCTCCACTCCACACAGCGGAGAACAGTCCTCGGGATAAAACTCACGGGGCAGGGAAGATGCGATCAAGGCGGGCAGGACAGAGGAGCCGCAAAGCGGGTGGTTCAGGGAACAACGCCACGTAAACACAAACCTAAAGTGCTCAGCGGCTGGAAGACAAAACACAGGAGGCAGAAACACTGATCGTTTAAAAAGAAAAAAAAAAAAGCCTCACTCTTAAGAGTCAATCAAGATTTAAGTTCTCAAGTCACAAGGTATCAGCACAGACCTCTCATAATGCCTGAAACTTGGGGCAGTAAACACGTGAATCAGTTCTCCCAAGTCCATCGTTTTCTTTGATGAGCCTCTTGAGTCTCAGGCTGGTTTCAAAATAAGCACTTCTCTGTTTGTTGATGATTTAATAATTAACATACTTGAAAACACATTGACTTCCAAATTAATCTGCTAATAAAATATTAATTACCACACTGGCTGTCATCCACAGAAAAAAACACGATCACTTTCTGGTTGTAAAAACATTAGAATTCGAAGCCCCTTTGGCCATCTGAACAGCCCCTGCTTTTTACAAGGGCATTCCAAAGCTAAACTGAAAAACTAGTCCAGGCCGTGATCGCTGGGGGGTCGGACTTGCCTCATCACCCCACCTCCCTTCTGGAATTAGACAGACCTTAGACTCTTAGTCTGATGGGAAACATTTACAATCTATTCTCTCCGAAGCTACCTGGAGGATTCCCTGAACATGACAAAGCCTTGGTCTCCACAACCCCTTATCTGACAACTCTCTCGGCCAACTGTCAATCAGGAAATTTTCGAATCTACCTATGACCTGGACACCCCTGCTTCCAGTTGTCCCACCTTTCCAGACCAAACCAATGTACATCTTATATTTATTTGATGGATTGTCTCATGTCTCCCTAAAAGCTATAAAACCAGGCTGGGCTCTGACCCCCTCGGGAATACATTCTTAGGATCTCCTGAGGGCAGTATCAAGGGCCATGGTAACTCATTTGGCTCAGAATAAAATCTCCAAATGCTTCAGAGTTTGACTCTTTGCTGACATGGTACCTTTCATGGGTATTCATCTGGGGGACTCACAATCAACGGGAGGCAGCAGTTGCCCACTGTGCAAAAGTCTCTGCAGGACTGAACCTCTGGCACGGCGACTCCAACCCCTAAAGCAGCAGCTCTACCACGTCCCACGGCCTGATAGGCCTGCACCTCCCGGACTTCTCATTTCAGAGTCTCAGCAACAAATCTACCAAATGTCATCAACATCACAGAAGATTCCTCGAGGCATTGGGCTGTTATTTCTCCCCAAGTTTACTCTAGAACCAGAATGGCAACACTCGGAACAGGATGGTTCTCAGTCACTGACCCTCCTGGTAAATACACTGTCTCCAAGGCCCTTTCCCGCCAGCCACAGCTTCCTTGAGTCAGGCTCGAAGGCCACCTCCCCAAGAAGGAAACCTCTTCAATCCAGCAATCACAGCTCCTGTTCCCTTCCAGAGCTTGTCTGCCAGGAAGGGAAGACTCCTCATTCCAGAGACAGCAGGTGCCACAAACTCAGGGTTGTAGCCATTGCAAAGGCGAACACTCATGAAATTAATACACTTTTTCCTCCTTGGATACTGACGTTTCCTCTTCTGGAGGTCAGCCAAGGCCATCTGCACGAGTCACAAGCATGATGGCTCCAGCCCCTCCTTCGGTGTCAGCAGTGTGGCTGTGCTCTGAGACCCTCCTGCACCAGCCGGGCCATGCACCTGTTCCCACCACTGCTGTCAGCAGACTACAGCGATTCTAAAATAATCAGCAAGCTGAGGTTCCGAAGGATGCATTTTAAAGAAAAATGTGTATGTTTTACTACATGAAATCAGCTACATCTTTTGCTACTCCAGAGGCTTTTTGTTTTGCTTTCCTCAAGGTTCTCTACAATGATCCCGACAGTCAAGGTTCCCAGTTACAGGCAGAGGGTTGGGCAGGCCGCGTCTGATGTTTAACACACACAGAGGATCCACGTCAAAGCATTTTCCCTGTTCACCTACATCATCGGGACAAACTTTAAGCAGTAATAATCTCCCTGTCTGGAAAACTGAGCTCACTTGAGAACTAATGTAACAAATGTGTTTGACAAAGTTGCAGGTGGACATTTTAGTGAATGAATCACTATTTCAAGGAGGATAAAGGCTCACTATTCAAAGGCATGTTTTTGTCAAGTTTTGTAATTTCAGCTTCATGCATTTAAATCATGAAGTGAGGCTTGTACCTGATACATTACAGAATCTCTACAAAATAGACAAAATTCCAATTCTGCACATTCACTCTCATTCTTTTCCATATGCATACGCATGGTGGTAATTTAAGTTGGCATTCCAGCAGAATTTCTAAATTAAACTGTCTTCTATTTTAAACACTACGTGTCAAACATTACACATTCCATTGTTAAACATTTATAGCAGTGTCTGTATGGCCAGTTTTAAAGATTTCTTCCTCACTAAAAACAAGCGTTTAAACAGTAAATGGTCTACTCTAAAATATTCTAGAGACAGAGATACATTTGGAGAGTGGACACACTTAACACAGAAATCCGGAACATCAAACAGGCACAACCAGCAGTGAGGGTGGAAGGGGCGCCATGTGAGTGCCCCTAAAAACACACACAAGCCTGGCCGCTTAAAAGGAATGAATATAGCTCAACACTCCTATGTGAACATTGATGTGTCTACTGCCTTACAGAATCCTCCTAGCTGAGCTGCAGGAATCTTCCTTGGAGCCTTTTCTCACCTACACTGCCTACAGGTGCCCACTGGGCTCCCTGGGCAGTATCGTGTCTTTGTTTAGAATATCACAGTATTTGGAGGCCTGTTTAATCCCAAATTGGAGCCTTATCATAACTCAGACACCATCCCTCAGGGCTTGTGGGCCAACTTCGGCTAATGCAGTCTGCTCCACAGTGCCCTGCAGATGGGCTTGGTGCATCCACACGATTTTAAGATTTGGGGCTGCCGTTTTCTGCAGTCACAGATGCGGACTTACATATTCATCATGACTGAAGGCAGCACGTATTTTTATGTTCCTTCTGTAATGGTAATAATCATGGCAACATTTCCCCGATCCTTAAAAAAGCCTCCTAACAGCAGTTGCATTCCACCCCCTTCCTTAAAATTAATAGAATTTACCAAACTAGGTGAAATCAGTCTTCATGAGAAAGTGACAAATCAGTGTTCACACAATGGCATAGTAGCTGGGCGTAGAGTGTACATCAACATCCCAAACTAAGCACCCATCACAATTATTCCCAACTCGCAGGAAAGCTAGAAAAATTAGAATGCTTAAATCATACTTATAAATGAAAATAACAAGAAACCAACGTTTCTGAGGAGCATTTGTTAGCCAAGCAAGGAAAGCCATTAACCAGTGCTGATTACATTGCATTTGATTACAGCAGCCAAAGACGTGTCCAGAGGAAGAGACCTTTAAAGATTAGTGTTTCAGTAAGAATGGTTGCTTAACAAGATCAGACTACTGGGCTACACCAATTATCAATTAAAAAGCAAGGCAAACAAGTGAGAGTCATTTTCCTTAATCCTTAATGTGTCAAAAATTACCACATTGGTCAAGCTGGTCTCCAACTCCTGACCTCAGTTGATCCGCCCGCCCCGGCCTCCCAAAGCGCTGGGATTACAGGCATGAACCACCACACGCCTGGCTGAGAAGTGTTTGACAGAGGCTGAGGGGAGGCTCCTGTCCCTTCCTGGGACATCCACATCTCACCCAGCTTCCCACACCGACTATGACACTCGAAGCATCACAGCAAGGGCAGCTGCATCCCCGCAGTTTTCTACACTAATGCCACAGCTACGTGAGCAGCCACAGCCCTAGAGCTACCACTCAGCCTTATCGTGCTGGCACAAGCACAGCGGAAACAACCAAGTCCCCAAGAGGGAGGAGTGGGGACCCAGGGGAGTGAACCAGGAGGGAGGAACGCGGCCCAGGAGAGTAGGGAGGAGTGGGGGCCCTGGGGATTGAACTATGAGGGAGGAGTGGGGGTCCAGGGGAGTGAACCAGGAGGGAGGCGTAGGGGCCCAGGGGAGTGAACCAGGATGGAGGCGTAGGGGCCCAGGGCAGTGAACCAGGAGGGAGGTGTGGGGGCCCAGAGCAGTGTACCACGAGGGAGGAAGGTTGAGTTCGGCCCAGCGAGTGAACCAGGAGGCAGGAGTTCCGCCCAGGGAGTGAACCAGGAGGGAGGAGTGTGGTCCAGGGAGTGAACCAGGAGGGAGGAGTGTGGTCCAGGGCGTGAGCCAGGAGGGAGGAGTGTGGTCCAGGGCGTGAGCCAGGAAGGAGAAAGGAGGAATGCGGTCTGGGGAGTGAACCAGGAGGGAGGTGTGTGGTCCAGGGGGTGAGCCAGGAAGGAGGAATGTGGTCCAGGGAATGAACCAGGAGGGAGGAGTGCAGTCCATTGGTGTAGGGAGGAGTATGGTCCAGGGGAGTGAACAAGGAGCCTCTGGGGGTAGCAAGTTCACACACCACAAATACCTCCCAATCTATCCGCGTGCAGGAAGGGGACGGAAACCACACAGGATTTGCAGTGCTTTCTCCTCACAGATGAGGAGGATACTGACTCATGCATGAAATCAGAGCTAAAGTTCTACCACAGGGGGAAGACGCTTCACAGACCCAAATGGGTGCAAAAAGAAACCAATCATACAAGATCAGTGGATGGAACGGGATCAGAAATTTAAGCCTGTAACAAGCTTTCAGAAAAAACTTCACTTGATCTGCAAGATGACTGCAGCTCTGCTTGATCATTTCTGCAAATGTCTAACTCGCGATGAGCCATCTCAGAGCCGTTCAACAGGAGTAACAAAATCAAAACGCCAAGACATCCTCCGTGTTTTAGATAGCCTGCAACAGTATGGAAATGAGCAGCGGTGCCGGAGCTTTCAAGTTTCTTTGAAGTAAATTCCAGCATGAGGGCAGCATCTTCCTGGCTGAAGCAATGAGGTGGGCTCCTGCTCACCGCATGGGAGACCAGCTTTCAGCTCAGCTGCTGTCAAGGGTCTGCAAACCATGATCCCCGACCGAGCCTTGGCCAGGGAACCAGAAGTGAATTTTACACTTTGAAGTTTTCACAAAAGAAATATATGCAGAGACTTCTGTGGCCCTCAAAGTATAACACGTTGCCTACCCTGCCCTTTACAGGAGCTTCTAGCTTTGGTGTCAGTTACAAAGTGTTTCTATAAAATAATGTCACTGATTCTCAAGCATGCCAGGAAAAGTCACACTTCTCAACAACCCTCAATGGAGATGCACCATCCAGTGTTTCACACAGATTTTAGTTTTTTAAAAGCCAAACTAAGGGAGGTAATTCAGCTAAGTATTATAGTAACACAATTTGAGATACTTAATGATGTGTGACAACAGAATAATTGGCATTCCTGTGACACAATAAACTAGCTCAAACACAAAATAACAAATCAAAGCATGTTTTGGCCCCTCAAAGTGGTCAGTGAAATTGGAAATAACATTCAGTTAAATGACACTTAAAAAAAAAAAAAAAGCAAAAACAAAACAAATACCACTACACCATCACTCCTTAAATTTATTTAACTACTGTTGCCAAATAAAATGGAGAGACTTCTTACTGCAGGTTAATAATCAGCCATCGTCACCATGAAATAGACCACTGTGCAGGCTCAGGCCCTCCAGCCCACAAAGGCAGGGGGAGGGGGGAGGGAGGAGAAACGATGGCCAGAAAGAAAGGGACAGGGCAACCATGACCCACTCAGCAATTGTACCCTCCCACCTTTCTTCTGGACTTAAAATTTTGGAGCCATCTGAGTTTACCTTCCTATGTCCATAAGTCAGCAAGTTCTCGAAGCCAGAAATCTACAATGCTTCTGGCAGCCAAGTCCTCTCGGCCTTCCCCCATGTTTTAGGGCCTCATCAGCTCACCCCTGGGTAGTATCAATGGCCTCAAATCTCCAGTCAACCTTGCACTCCACAAACTGAAGTATGCCAAGAGCCACTCGAGGCTGCCACTGCCGTGACCAAAGGCTTTCGGAGACAGTCACCAGCACTGTACAAATCCATGTGGCTTCACCAGGCGCAAAGCGGCTCCAGCATTTCATCCAGTCTGTCGCTGCTACCATAGCTGTGAGTCTATGATGTGTCAGGAAGGGAAGGAAGGCACCATGTACATCATCTCATTT
This sequence comes from Macaca nemestrina, assembly GCF_043159975.1. Taxonomy (NCBI): domain Eukaryota; kingdom Metazoa; phylum Chordata; class Mammalia; order Primates; family Cercopithecidae; genus Macaca; species Macaca nemestrina. The sequence goes on from NW_027257863.1 coordinate 234,252, forward strand.
AAGCTTCAGTGTCACAAGGTGGATTTTGTCGTGCCCGTTTTATGGATCAGGAAAGTTTTAAGGAGGGCAAGCACAGGGCCTTGCTGACAGAGCAGCAAGCTCCGCAGAGGCCTGGGTATGACCCCCGCCCCACGTTCCCTGAGTCCTGATGTCCACTCCTCCTCCGTGGGAGCCTGATCCTGGGTCTGTCTGAATTGCCACCATTCCTAAGACACGACTCACGTCTGCCTACCTCCTCCTTTATGGGTTTCCCGCAGCCCAGAGGCGTGTGCTCTTCCATCCAGCCAGACATCACACTTCAGCACCTGCACCTGACACCACTTCAGCCAAAAGCTTCTCTCAAACCTCCCCCAACACCTGCCGGTCACACAGCTCTACACCCCTCACCTTTCTCACACGAATTCTCATGTATTCCTGTGTAGCACCATCCAACTGATTGTAGTCTGAAAGGAAGAAGCTTTGTAGATAAGTCTACGTTCTACTTTACTCCCAGCCCTCCGTCTTGCATGAGGCAACCGATTAACAGCAAATTCATTTAAGCACAACGTTTCCATTTGAAGAAACGCACAGCATAGAGCTCTGGTCATAATTAAAAGCTTGTTTCATTCGTCATTTGAAATTCCATATACTGCTGCAACAGCAGCACCCCCTCCTCGCCAGGCTCTGCCCTAAGGACATCTTTCTTCCAGCGCACGACTCCCATCAGAACCCGGGCAGCGAGAGCCCCACAGGTTTCCCAGCGCCTCGGGCTGCGGCTTCCACGCTGGGCCGGCACTGACACCACGGGAGTCGTGTCCCCAACAACTACAGGATCGGAAGCTGGCCGACTGCTCTGTAGAATGGAGACATGTTAGTAATCCCTAATATTTCCACTGACAGGCTGCTCAGCTAAACTGGGAAAAATCCACAAAATAGAAAGAACCCATGGGGAGGAGCATTTCTCTCTCCAACCTGGCAGCAAACGGTGGCCGTGCAGACGACCTCTTCGGGATAACCATCTCAGGTCAGTAACAGTCCCGCTGAGGGCCAAAAAATCAGCTCCCCCAGGCCCTCACTTCCTAAGGGTCAGCCGTCCCAGGCCACCTCTCCTGGAAGATCAGCTCTGACGCACCCACGACGGTCAGGAACCGGCTCTGGGACTCATTTCCCAGGCTCCTGCCCACCGCCCTCTCTCTTCTTCCTCCTCCATCTCCCTCTTTCACTCCCATCCTCCCTCCACCTTTCACTTCTCTTCTCTCCTTTCCTCTCCCTCCCTCATTTCCTTTCAGCCCTCACCTTCCTCACTGCACTTCCCAATGCAACTCAGCTGACGCATTCTCAGGTCAGTAGAGGGTTTTCTTTCACTCTATGTTTTTATTACAATGATCATTCTTAATGAACAGAAACCTGTTTCGGACCAAGTGGATGCCACCTCATGACCAACTGCTGCCCCGCGGCTCCGTGTCCACTCAGTGTCCTCACGGCACAGGCGCCCAGCAGTATGGCTGTGACCAGGGGTAGCAACATGGGACACGGGAGAGGTATTCCAGCCAAGAGGCCCTGCGAAGCCTCCCCAGCAAACCAGAGCAAGGCCCAGGGCGGTAGGGAGAGCGCTGTGCTCATGCCGTAGGCAGTTCAGCTTCTGCAAACTGTCCATCGACTGCAAATTACTTTGTTTCCATGGTTACAAAAGAACCATAAGCATTCCGAAATATGTTCTTGGTTTCATGTTTTGGGAAATCTAAGCAGCATTATATGAAAAATCACTGAATTCTGCCCAAGGCTCTAGGGGTGTTTTCCTCTCTGAAAGGAGCCCCTTCCGGGACTTGGGATTGAGTGACAGCCTTCAAAATCACGGTTATCCTGGCGGTAACAGGGAACTCCTCAGCCCGTCAGGAGCTGGGGCCCTCGACAGCCCCCACGGCTCCACACGCCAGTGTTCTGAGGATCACACGTGTGCAGATAGCAAAGTTTGCTGCACACACGCCAGGTGCTAACAAGCCGCAAACGTCTCACTCATACTTGCTAACCACATATCTTCTCTCAGCCTCCACGGCGTTTCACACTCTGCCTTTATATAGAGATGAACCATGCGTCCTGAGCGCCACAAAGATTCACCTCCTTCTGGGCAGAGGGGTGCATCTTTCCATCACGGGGTCTTCACGTGAGCCAGCACAGGATTTGCAGAGTGGGCGAGTCTAATGTTGATGACACTTTCTCAATATTCCCTTCACACCCCTCCAAAAACAAGAGTACTGCCAGCTTCTTACCGAGGTTGTAAAGAGGAAAATATTTCTCTTATTTGTCACTTTTTAACGTAATACTTGTGACGAATGTGACTCTACATGTACACCATAAGCACCCACACCATGAACATTCTGCTGTGCCGTGCCTGTATTCACAGGTCACAAGGACAAAACTTCTCCATAGTAACCAAAATATATATATATATTTTTTAACATGACTTCCACTCATCTGAAAGTCACAGATGTGGCTTTTCCTTCATAAAAAGATCCAAATGATCCACAAACCAGGTTTAATAAACATGTTGGTCCAGGTGGGAAAATGACCCCTCAGCCTCCCTCCCCTCAAAGACCAGGGCAGCCAGGAAACTGCGCTCTCCAGTCAATGACAGCCGGCAAGATTCCCTAAATAAGCAGATGGAAGATTCCCACCTGGCAGAGCGTGCCTTTCAAGACTCAAGATGTCCCCGCTCCCTGAGTGTCCTACAAAGAACAGACTACCCAACTGAGGACTGAGGCAGTAAAGAAACATGTTTTTGGCCGGGTGCGGCGGCTCGCGCTTGTAATCTCAGCACTTTGGGAGGCAGGCAGATCACAAGGTCAGGCGATCGAGACCATCCTGGCTAACACGGTGAAACCCCCGTCTCTACCAAAAATACAAAAAATTAGCCAGGCGTGGTAGCGGGCACCTGTAGTCCCAGCTACTCAGGAGGCTGAGGCAGGAGAATGGCGTGAAGCTGGGAGGCAGAGTTTGCAGTGAGCCGAGATCGTGCCACTGCACTCCAGCCCGGGTGACAGAGCAAGACTCCGTCTCAAACAATTAAAATAAATAAAATTTAAAATGTTTTCAGCAAATAGCATCATCGACCCCCAAATGAGAGGTACCATTTTCATTCTAGGAGGGAAACACTACAAAGCACGTACATTTTAGCCCCATAAGTGAATTCTTCGGGCGTTCCTGTGTCCGCTGTCAAATGCAGCACATCACCTCAAAAGGCAAAGTTCTATAAGTCACATCCAAGGAGGGGAAAAATCATTCTAAGTTTTAGCAATCCAGTAAGAACCTGATCCAGAGAAGCCTACTTGTTCCAGACTCTAAGCAGCAATATATTGCTACAATGTAATGAAAACAAAGGGATGATTAAGAAAATTTCAATGCTAATAAAAGACAAAAACGTAATTGGATTTATTCTACTCTAGACAGAGCAGCCGGGCAGTTCACCCATACGTTATTATCGTTAGTGTTTTTCAGGCAGGGTCCAAACTCTGTCAACAAGGCTTGACAGCAAGGGCATGATCTCCACTCACTGCAAGGTCCGCCTCCCAGGCTCAAGCGATTCTCTTCAGCCTCTGGAGTAGCTGGGACTACAGGTGTGCAGTCATCACGCCCAGCTAATTTGTGTGTTTTCAGTAGAGGTGGGACTTCACCAGGTTGCCCAGGCTGGTTCCCTGGGTCTCAAGCTCCAAGGCTCAAGCAATCCACCCACCTCGGCTTCCCAAAGCGCTGGGATTACAGGCGTGAGCCATCACGCCTGGCCCTTTTTTAAAATTTTCTTTTTAAGTGATTAATGTGCTTCAGAGTCTTGTCGGCATTAAAAAAAAAAAAAAAAAAAGAAGTAGTAAATTCTGTAAGGGAAAGAAACCATTAACACGTTTTACACTTCTCAAAACTCAAAACTGAAATGCTAAGAATAAATGTATTTTATTCACAGAAGCAGCATTCTTAAAGTTCTGTAAAAGTGGTACCATGGACACCACCACATCACAGACGAGCGTGGCAGGACTGCTCAGATTCAGAACACATTCTGAACAGTCCTCCTGCCCCTTTCTTCAATGGGAACACTTTATTCTGTCTTTTATTCAAATTAAGTATCTTGCAAGGGAGTTGAAGAAAACTGCAGAGCAGATTTTAAAACTTCATTGCTTTTCTCAATTTTCGCCACATTCTGATGCATTTTACTGACTACACGGCCAATAAGCCTAAAGCTTTTTGCATCGATAAAGACAATGCTCCTTGTAGCAATAGGCTTTTTCTTTTCTATACAAAGATCTATAATTTCAGCTAGTAAACTGGGCATTTCACAAAGATTTTGCACAATTCCTAGCACAGATTTTAGCAAAATAAAACCATTATCTTTCTGCAATTAAATAACCAAGCATGGGAAACTGCACAGTTAAAATAACCATTCCATTATTTTATATAAACACAAATGAGAAAGTCGAGTATGCTTTGGAAAACAGTATTTCCACATGCCAACGATGAAGCAGAAAACAGTTCCTCAGCCTCATATGACATTTGACAACCGAAGTATTCTGACCCAAGCCCAGCCCGGTTAAATGGAAATGAAGTAAACATGTGAGTGACTGAGGTGGGGCACTCTGATAGTCACAGTCCAGGAAAGAACAGCTAACATCTTTCTTCTTCATGGGAAAACCAAAACATACTCGAGAGACCTTGATTCTTTAAAACACAGTCTGCCCCAGTACTAACCTTAAGCTCCCATTGATCAAGATTGCTCTAACCACAGAGGTGTTTTTCCAGGCCCTCGAAAATCACGGACATGGTACATACACAACGTTTTCAAACACTCAATGCTGCCAATTTGTTAAATGTGCTGTGATACCAGAGGTCTTGTGCAGGACCAGAAGCGTCGCAGCCTGGTTACCTGTCCTGGTGTTCAATGCTTTGTGTGTGCAAAACCTGCTGTTACAATTTACTGGGCTTAATGTGATTCAGTTCGTCACAGAAGAGAGCTATGACATTTACATAATTCCACGCATGGATTCTCAGGTTCACCTTCCACAAGTGACTGCTCTGTCCACGAGACGAGACAGCGGAGGGAAGACCCAGGAAAGGCCTGGGAGATGCCCGGTGCTCACAAACTGCTATCAGTCTGCTGGTTTTGGCTTAAAGGAAAACAGACATAGAAGAAACTAAAAGGGCTCATTACACCTAATATCACAATGTTCTCAACTTTACCTTAGCCAAAAATAAAAGCGGAAAAGCAAAACTACTCCAGGGCACGATTCCAGTGCTAATCTGAAACATGAAATATTTAGAAGACAAAGCTTATTGTGAGTGCAATTAATATACGCACAAAACACTGGTTTCACAAAACCCAGTCTTTGCAATTGCTTTTATAAAAAGAAAAATTTTCATGAGGATCGCATACATTAACTGATTTTCAAATGAAGGGACTGGTAAACTTCAGGGCATATGATTTCTGCCACATACGAGGGGAGCAGTGAGAGAGAAGAGCTAGGATCAAGTGTGCTGAAGCTGTCCTAGGACTGAAATTCGGTTTCTGCCAAAACAAAAACACAGGAGTCTGTCAACTTCGATAGCAAGCTCTGCTTGAGAACGTCAAGATGTTAAAGTTGCAAAGGGGCTTCTCCCTGTATGGGCACAAGTGATCCTTGCAAAAACATTGCTCAGCATCATCAAAAACCAGGAAAGAACACAAGCCTTCCACACATGAAAGGGCAGAAGGGAGCAGTGTCCAAGCTTGCTCGGCAGAACTGTTCCCGGAGGAGAACAGCACAGAGGACGTCACAGGGAGGGCAGAGCAAGCAACAGCAGCTTCCCTCTCGCCGCAAGCAGGGCCTGAGCCAGGGGCGCAGTCTCCTCCAACCTGACAAGGAGGCACGAGGAGCCACAGAGAAGTCAATTCAGGGTCCTTTTCAGAAAGGGGCAACAATGAGAAAATCTGGTCTTACTCAACCCCCCCTCGTCCGGTAATAGCTGAACTCGCACCTGCGTCTGTCACGTTCCCCAACCCCTCTTGCAGATGCTCTTCCTGCACCCGGGTGCCTGTCTCCGTGCTGCTCCTGAGGCCACACCTGTTGCCATCCAATAGTGACCAGGAATTCACCTTTGTCCGGGAGAAGCAAATGCAGAGTTCACACACTCCTGTACAGGTTTACTGGACGAGAATCTAACTGCACTGTCCAATTCCAGATGTGCTGGTACCAAGGAGAACGCTCGATGTCCAGCATTTATAAACGGTATCAGTGGGTTCTCCTGGGACTCCCAGGCAGCCACACGAGGGAGGGAGCTGTTGCCCTGTTACCCCGAGCCAAAGCAAGGCTGAGAGGCAAACACCACAGGCCACATCACACTCGAGCACCGACTCTTGACAGTTGCTCGTTCGTGTGTTAAGAAGAGTTCGGGGTACAGGAGTCAGACAGGCCTGATCTCAGCCATGGGACAGCAGTGACTGTGCCCAAGTCTCGTATCTAAGCCCCGACTTGCCCATCCGGCCTTCCTTCAGGAACAATGCCCACCTCACAGTGCTGCCATGAACGCTAAGTCAGCAAGTACATACACGATCAAATTCATTTCAACTGTGTTTCTACAACAAGTTAATACAACCAGGCGCTATCATTCAGACTGAATAACCAATATTAGAACAGAAAATAAGGCCAGGGATGGTGGCTCAGACCTGTAATCCTAGCACTTTGGGAAGCTGAGGTGGGTGGATCACTTGAGGTCAGGAGTTGGAGAGCAGCTTGGCCAACATGGCAAAACCCAATCTCTACTACAAATAAATTATCTGGACATGGTGGCACACACCCTGTAACCCCAGCTACTAGGGAGGCTGAAGCATAAGAATCGCTTGAACCTGGGAAGTAGAAGTTGCAGTGAACGGACATCGTACTACTGTGCTCCACCCTTCCAGCCTGGGTGACAGATGAAGATTCTAGTAAAAAAATAAAAGGTCAAGATGAAAAGTGATTGCCAAGGTCCATGTTCCATATACTTCAAACATAAATTTCATTAGCTGGTACTTGATCAACTTGTTGTTTTCTTCATTACAATCTTGTATATCCTTCTAATATGGCTCAAAATGTATACATTTGAGCACACCGCGAGTATAACAAAAAATAAGGTGCCTATATTTCATAAATGAGCAAGTTCCAGTAAGACTGCATCCTACTCTAGTTAATCCTTTGACAACGTAAAACTGAGCCATCCTGACATAGCACTGACACATGGTACAAGAAGAATGACCTCCAATTAAATCGCTAGATTTAGAGAACACATAAACATAATTTATCACCAATTCATCAGCGATTGGCAAGATTTTAAAGGAAGAAAAAGTATCGGGACTGTAACTAGGAATAAAGGCAAAAATAAGCACGAGAAATTAGTCACGTTTAAATCAATACCCTTTCTGTGGGGCCGTAATAAAGTATACACAACAGGTGTGCAAGCTGTCATGCTAAGCTGTCACCAAGCTCTCTATGAAGGTAGTAAGAGCGTCCCAAGTCGCAGAGCCTCGTATTCCTATTTAAACCCTAAACAGCCAACACCACACTCGGCACACAGTGAGAACTCTGAAAGCTCAGAGGAACGCATGATGGGATGAAGGGCCCCAGCCCTGCCGTCACCCTGCTGCTTATTAAAAATATAAAACAAGGCCCTGCCTTCAAGGTGCTCAGATCTAACTAGTACAAGGTTTTGCTTTTCACAAGTTAACTATGAATGATGAAGACTCTCAACAGCTGTGCGAAATGTAAGGCAACCTGGTAAGAGGAACTTGGCCGAGACTAAACCCAGAGACGGTTTTTTAACCACAGAAGAGGAAAGAACTGAAGAACCTTACAGAAAGTTGACAGCAATTTCTATTTCTCTATGGTAGAACCTGGAATTTACCTTTGAGACAGACTGTCCTTCTGTTCTGAAAAATCAGATTATTCTTGCAATCCTCCATCAGAAGTAGAATTCCCAAAGGCATGGAAAACCAAGTACTAATTTTAACCCCCCCCCCCAAAAAAAACTACCTATGATCTTAGGTGTGAGATTTAGTATTCTCAAATTCCAATTTTGGAAATATTTTGCACAAAGTCCTTATTTTCCCTGTTTACTTGAAAGCTTTCTATTCTTTTGTCCTAAATATCTTCTTTCTCATCCTTCCAAATAGTATCTGAAGATGAACTTACATATCGTTTTCAATGTTAACAAAGAAGATACTACATTTGTCATGAACTGTTTAGATTCACAACACTAGGAGGGATTTTGCTACATCGTGAGGAATAACACGAGGCAGTAAATACGCCACGAATAAGGAATAGTAGAAAGTGGACACATTTCCTGATGAGTGGCGATTTCTCGTTGAGCTGCTGACAAAGTTATCATATGGAAAGCTAGACAGCTACTATGTTAGTTCTACTTCACTTAAGTGACCGAGTCATTGATGTTTCGGTTCCCTCTCTCGTCTGGGGATGAGACACACCTCACAAAGCTGTTTATGATTTCAGGAACACAAACATCAAGGAAGTGACTGTTCCTAAATCGTTGCAGAGGGTACAGTTACCTGGCAAATTTCAACTAGGTTGCAACAAACAACTGTTTTCTTCCTACACTCTCCGGTGCCAGCGAGATGGTGCATTCTTGGATCCCTGCAGGAGCCCTATTCCTGGTGCCACAGAGCACACACACATTTACATCCACATAGTGTACATATATGGTACACTGTAACATGTGTACCTGCATAGAGCGTACACACATCCGAATACGTATAGTGTACATAAGTGCACTACATGCGTAGAGTGCACACACATCCAAATCCATGTAGTGTACATGCATAGAGTGTACACATATCCAAATATATAGTGTACAAATAAGTTCACTATGTGTGTACAAACAGAGCATACATACATCCATATAGCAAATGTACATAGGTACGCTAACATGTACGCACATACATAGCATGTACACCCATCTATATGCATACAGTGTGCACAGGTATACTATAACCTATATGTACATGCATATGGCATACACATGCACATTCGTATTACACAGGTATGCTATTTGCTATATGTATACACATGCATATAGCATACATTCTTATCCAATGCACGTAGGTGCACGACAGCATGCATACACATGCGCAGTGTACACATATGCACATGTATACAATGTACATCAGTATACTAACGTATAAAGCGTATACACATATACAATAGTGTACATACATATGCAGCATGTATATGTATTAGTGTGTACATATCCAGAAGTTTATTCAGTGTGCATAGTATACATGCATGCTTGTGTGCACATATGTATATATACATCTGCAGAAATAATGTGCACATAACCACATGGTGTACATACACAGGTATGCATATGGCATTAAATACATGCATGTATGTACACATGCAGAACAGATAGGTGTCCAAGTAGTGTGCATATAACCATAGTGCCCATATACACATATACACGTGTACATGCATGCCTACAGCATGCACGTGTGTAAGACACATAGGTAGTGTACATACCTATACATTGCACATACATGCACAGTGGAAATACACGTAGTATGGGTACACCACATACAAACATGTACATTTATGCAGTACACATATACCGAGACCCAGAACACGTCATGAGTATTAACACTGCGGAAACGCTTCCGGTTCTACCTAAGTGAATTTTTTTTCAAACTATCATAGAACTCATACAAAAAGGGTTTTAAGGAAATGAATAAAGCTAGTGACAAAAACAGTGGGAAGGGCACAACCACTTTCCCTCAGAGTTCTGGGGCCGGACCGTGGAAGTTCAGAGGTTTCCTAATGCAATACACATCAGAACTGACTCACGACGAAGGGCTCCTTAAAAATTAAAAATGTGTCCTCACGTTTTGGCCTTTGAGACAAAGCCTCTTAGTTAATCGAGTTCTGACTGAATGTGACTCACAGTACTCTGGCAGATTCTTCATTTTCTGGTGACACAGACGAATGTCCCAGGGTGAGGGCAATGCCAGCCCTTTCAGGGTCAGCTTTTCAAGGAGCGATGTCTGGCAGAACACAATCCAACACCATAGTAAGATCCCCCACCCAGCCACTTAGACGCTTTCGGGTACTTACTCTGCTTGTTTCCCTTTCTTGAATTCAGCTGGGGGGAAAAAAACCCAAAAAATCAAAACCAAAAACAAACAGCGCATGTATTTGTGTGTCTGAAAAGTTAATACATCCACATCCAACTTTCTAAATGAGACACGGCAGGTATGATGGTCACCGAACAGTGGCCACTGTTGACAAAATTTAAAGTCTTCTGCAAACAGAAATACAGAAGTCAAGGGAATTTACTTCACATATTAAAGCTGTCAAGGGTGCTCATCAAAAATGTACTTAGAGGTTTACCTTTAAAGTTATTTTTGAAGATTTTTAAGTTGCAATACTTAAAAGCCTCTGGGAAAAGAAAGGATACAGGTATCTGGAAGATTTATACTAAATGATTTTCATGTCTTTTTGATAAAGTGAAATAAGGTCAGCCTTGAAGTAATGGGTTCCACTACTATGAGGCTGTGGATGGAATCCACACCACCACCAGACAATTGAATAAACAGCAAGGCTGCACACACAGGACGCAGGCAGTGAGCCAGCCTGACTAGTTGTCAGCTTCTGGGTCAGTTCTACCCAGTTCTGCCCAGGCCCCACTGGAGATGAAAACCTGCCCTTTAGAAGCCTTCAATCCCCACCTTTCAAAATCGAATCCTCTTCAACTGAGGCCCGAGTCCAAAAATCTACTGACATCTTAGCACCTGTTAGGCCCGCTGTCCCCCAGCCTTGTTGGCACCAGGGATGGGTTTCATGGAAGACAATTTTTCTGGGGGCTGGTTTTGAATTGCAACTGTTCCACCTCAGGTCAGGCATCGGATCCTCATAAGGAGCACCTCCGAGATCCCTCACATGCAGTTTACGATAGGGTCCCAGCGCCCAGGAGAACACGCGGCTTATGATAGGGCCCCCGCACCTAGGAAAACATGTGGCTTACGAGAGGGTCCCAGCGACTAGGAGAGCAGGTATGAAATGAGTTGGCAAAGCCAAAATCCACCCGATCTACCACTCCAAAACAAACATACACCACTGCCTAATATTAATGTGAGCCAAAAACATGGAAGTCCTGAGGGCCCACACTGACCACAGCCAGACACCACTTCTGCAAGAACCAAGCATGCGCCTAGAGATCACCCGTGATGACCCAGGAAAGCAGCTTTGAGCAGAGACAAACGTGAAGGAGAGGCACATGGGCCAGGGTGCTGGGTGTGCCCGTCTTTGTGACCTCACTGAGATTGCTGACCTCTGTCCCTTGGTGTCCGTCCTATGGAGGAACAAATGGAGCCCCCAAATCCCTGCCTCCCTTCAGCACTGACTGAGGCGGCCCTGAAGTCTCCCCAGGGCTAAGACTGCTTCTAAATCCTGTTAACTGCACACCCACATAAACAAAAAACAAAATATCAAATATGCAGACAGGAAAAGAAAAATATGTGAATCCTTCCTTATTCAACAGGCATTTAAAAAGTAACAGGAAAATTGTGATAGTCTTTAAACAACCACCAGCTATCACGTCCTGTTGACATGTTTTAGCTAATCAGAAACATCTTTACCAAGCACCTGTGCGTTCAGGAAATCAGTTGACAGATCCCAAATAACCTCGGAGCCTGCGACCTGACCCCCACTCACGTATATCACCTCTCCAGAGGAACGAGCCCTGGACACCTTTCAAATGGTGAGGAACAGGAACAAGGGTAGCTTTCCCTCAACACCACAAAACAAGCTCGACCCCGAGGAGCCCAGAGAACAGGGACGTTTGTTTAGGTGCTTTCCCACTGACCTTGTCAGAGGGAACGTTCCCATCCCACAACACCCAGTGTTTTACTCTCCCTGGGATACCAGCAGCCGTCAACCTTCAACAAGCTGGAAACACAGGCCAAGCTGACAGGAGGCCTCTCTCCATTCCCTACTGAATTCGCTCAGGACATGGATGTTCCCAAACACATACGGCCCCGAGTATTCCACACCTGGAGAACATTCAAACAGACGCTGCAAAGACGTTCCCCTACAGAGAAACTCAGTTTCTAACTTCCCTTAGAGAAAAATATGAGACCCAGAACTTTCCAGAAAATCAAGTGTGGGAGGAAGCCACTCACCTCTGGCACTTCCTAAACCTGCCTTCCTGTGCAGGGATGTCCCCGTGACAGCCCCGTCCACCCAGGACGGCAGCAGGCCTCAGGCAGCCAGCACCTGGACAGCTGGCGAAGCAACCCCAGGGTGAAAACGCCATCCCAGGCTCCACTTCCCAGAGCCCCTCAGCAAGAAAAACAGAGGCGGGGCAGAACTGAGGGCGGACTCGAGGCTGGGGAGCCACAGACCCGCCCAGCTCAATCATCGGACATGCTCTTCTGTGGACAGAGCCCAGGGAGAGGCCAGCACAGAGACCCTCGTGCCGGCTCCACGGGCCAGCGTCCTCCAGGGCTGCAAGTTTGTGATCACAGCTTCAGAATTTGGTTCCGGAATCTTCGGGAATCAAAGACACACCAAACTGTAAAGCTGCCAGGACAGCAGGGCCCAGGAGCAGGCTCAGGGGAGGACCACGTAGAAACCCCACACACAGCATACACGTGTGCATGCTTACTCCACACACGCCACCCCTTCACCCAATACTATACACGCAAATGCATATATGCACTCCATACACACCCTCAAATACACTCACCAAATATGATGCGTGTACAGACTCCACACACACCCTCAAATACATACGACACACATGAACATGCTCACTCCACCCACACCTGCTAAATACACTCACCACACACGCACAAACGTGACACACCTGCACAGTCATTCCAGATATCACACCCCTCACCAAGTACACAGGTGCACACAACCCCGAGTCCAGAACCTGCAGACTCCACAAGCTTTGGTTTCCCCCACTGTTTCTCTCATCACATGAGATCCACACACAGGTGTCATTTACTGACATCTAACACCCGGGGAAGCCCTTAGACAGAACTGCAGTCACAAGTCAGCTTCATTCAGGCATTCATCACCAGCCTCCCTGAAGCCACCTCCTGTCCCCACGGGGAGCGGGGGCCAAGACCAGAGACGTCACTGGGCTTACAGATCCCCAGGCTGGCAACCCAGCGAAATCAGGAGGGCTCAGCCACGGCCCTGGAGGGAGACGGTACTGGCTCAGGTATGCGGAACATGAGTCCTCATTTCCATACAGTGTCACCTACGACAGCGTCAGGTGAAAGCCAGTGGTTTGGCATTCCTGGGATAAGACAGTCCTGGAATTACAAGGGAAGCTTTTTACTCCTCCCCTCTGAACACATGAGGTCCATGGTCCCCTCACATCTAACACTGGGAATCCGAATCGGTGACTTGTTGTCCACCTAAGGACCACCCAAGAGGATCCACACACCTGCTACAACAGCAGCACTGCACCTGGTCTGCAGGGGAGCAAAGCAAATCCCACCTTTATGACTAAAACTATATTACCCCGACACTGGCAGCCTGCAGTGTGTATATCGTCAAGCCCCCACATCTGCGCCACCTGCAAGAGGAACACAAGCCCTTAGTCCCGGGTTCTCAGGATGGCCTGTGAGGTGGATGCTGGCACCCTTCTCATCTCCCAGTGGAGAGGAGAGAAGGCCAGGGTCAGGGTGGTGTATCAGGAGGGTCGGGGTTCAAACCCCATCTGCCTCACAAAGCACCCCTTCCTGTTCAAGTGACTTCTATCATCAGCCTTAAAATGTACCACAGTTACCAGCAATTCTGAGTGCTGTTCCTTGGGACGTCATAAGCAAGCATTTTGTTAGAAAGATTTTGCCAAATCTGCTTTCAAAATCCTATGTTATGAAATGACTAATGAAAATTTGAGCTATGAAATAAAGCATAGTTAAATGAATCCCAAAATGACTATCACGAAGGAAGTTTTAACTTGAAGTGAAAAATATCCTCTAACTGACATCAGCCAGAATTATCTTCAATCATTACTGATCCCATATGCTTCAGGAATTATACAGCATCATCTCAGATATGAACTTAAAACCATTAGCTGAATGCACATTTCAGCGAAACCAAAGTTCTGCTATAATAAGCAGCACAGGCGTCTCTGGAGAGGATTTTAATTGGGACTACAAACAATGTGCATGATCCTGGTAAGAGGTTTCATGCTGGCTGTTCTCCAAGGTGCGATACAGAGAAACACCACTAACCTCAAAGAAACCTGCTGCTCTGTAATGAGATGAGAGATGAGAGATGACATGGATGGACTACTGTAAATATTTGAAAAAGAAAAACAATTGTATCACTTTCCTTTTACATTCTTAGAAAAAACCGATTTTTCTTTTGGGATGGTTTAAAAAGAAAATGACATTTCTGGATTTTTTTTTTTTAACTTTTCTTTCTGAGACTGGGTCTTGGCTCTGTCGCCAAGATTCGAGTACAGTGGAGCAATCGCAGCTCACTGTAGCCTTAAGTGATCTTCCCAACCTCAGCCTCCAGAGTAGCAGGGACCACAGGCACGCACCACCACACTCAGCTAATTTTTCTGTTATACAGATGGGGTGTTGCTATGTTGTCCAGGCTGGTCTTCAACCCCTTGGCCTCAAGTGATCCTCCTGCCTTGACCTCCCAAAGATTTAGCCTAAGCGACCATGTCTTATCGGAAAATAGACATTAGAACAAATGCATTTCTGTAAGATTTTTTTCCTCTTTTCACTGGGGAAAAAGGTAACTTGCCTCCAAGGGTCGGAGACAAAGCCGTTACTGCAGACAAGAGTACTGTGCATCCCGGGAAGCACTACACCACGAGGCATGGCCGTGCACCCTGGATGCAGGAGTAACACAGGAGGCTAGCACAGGCCGATGCTGGCCCTCTCCAGAAGTAGGCCTATCCTTCCCTCCTCTCCTCAGCCCCCTCTCCCTTCAGGCCTCAGTGGCTGCTGACAGGGGAGAGGCCACAACTAGAGGAGGCTCTCAACTCCACCAGGGACAGGAGCCCCGGACGCTGGGGACTCAACTGCTGCCCTCTGTGCACACCTCCTTCTGGTCCAGACTTCTCAGGAGCCAGGCGTGGCCACTTTGACCCTCTTTCCCTTCTGTGGCTCCTACAAAAACCAGTCCAGCGAGCCCAGTCTGCCTCACAGCTCCAGGGACACCGGGCACAGGCCCCCTCCATGTCCTTATCCAAGCTCCTGGGGCCAGAAGGGTCTTGCAATATTTCAATTTCCAGTTGAGCATCCCCCGCTTGAAATCCAAAGTGCTCCGAAAAGCATTTCCTTCAAGTGTCATGGGGAACCTCGGAATGTTTCAGGTTTCAGAGCATTTTGGAGTAGGGACTCTCAGCCTTAATTTGAAGTTCTTCAAGGAAGCCACACACTGAAGCCCCCGATGTCCACCCTACACAATCCCAGCACACCCTCTGAAGTCCTCAGTAACAGATTTTCTTTCTTCAAAAACAACCACAAGTCACAAACTCACACGCAATCACAGAAGGGGGTTGTGGACACCCGCAGAGACGATGACATTTGACTGTCACATTTTTACCTGGGTAATTTAAAGTCATTCCTCAAAACACACCTGTTTTACTGAGTTGCATTTTAAGGTGAACACACACAAATCATTTCAGGGAAAAAAACGTCTCTTTGGGCTGCGCGTGGTTTCTTGACTCCCGTGAATAACTCAGCGTTCACCCTCACTTCTGGATAAGGGAGACGATGCAAAGAAATCTGTTAAAACAAAGACATGAAAACAAGTTTAAGAAGGGTTTGAAAGCTTCCTCCCGTCCCCCTGGAGGGGAGATGAGGACTCCTGGAAAGCTCACGGGGGACAGGAGCACAGCCTCCTCGGTGTGCCATGGACGCTGCCTCGCCAAGGGGAGAGGATGATGTCTGGAAGACTCACAGGGGTGGGACCACAGCCTCCTCAGTGCTTTCTACACTCAGCAGCTTCAGAACTTCCCGTAGAAGCAGAACACATGAGAACTGAGACTGGAACACCCCAAAGAAAGGGGACAAGGTGTCAAAAAAAGCATTCAATCATTACCAAGGAGCGCAGGCATGAAGCCGCTTCAAAGACCGGATGAGAAGTCACTCATAGGCGTTTCAGAAAATAAGGGTAGCGCGAGATTGCTCGATCAGCTCAAATAGGCTGCCGTCCCTCAGGCCATGAAGTCCCTGAGATGAGCCTCTCAGTGAGCAGAAGTCACTCGCATCTCTGCCAGAGAAAGGACTACAAGCCGACACATAACCTCATGAAACCTGGGCTTCAGCCCGTCGACAAGAGTGAGTCTGACATGGTACATCCCTGCAGATGGTTAAAGACCCCAGGGGTTCATCAGACAACCTCGAAGGGCTGTGTCTTTCCAGCCCCTTTTCCAAGTTCTGGATTTTTCCTAATGTACTATAAGCAGCATGTTCTAGTAGAGACGTCATTAACTGACTCTGGGTACTCTTAACTTTGAAATTAGAAACACACTTGGCCAGGCACGGTGGCTCATGCCTGTGATCTCAGTACATTGGGAGGCTGAGGCAGCTGGACCGCATAAGGCCAGGAGTTCGAGTCCAGCCTGGGCAACATTGCAAAACTCCATCTCTACAAAAAATACAAAAATAATCAGGCACTGGGACACGTGGAACATGTGCCTGTGGGTCCTGGCTACTCAGGAGACTGAGGCAGGAGGATTGCTTGAGCCTGGGAGGTTGAGGCTGTAGTAAGCCGTGCTCACACCACTGCCTGGGCAACAAAAAGGTTTGGTTTTTTTTTTTTTTTTTTGCCTGTCTCAAAAAAACCAAAGAGAAAAAGAATTATATACCTGACTAACCCAAAATAAAAGAGGCCTTATTGGACGACCTGAAACACACCTGCAAATTCTGGCAGGGCCTCCCCTGGCTTGATTTGTGGTGAGTGTAGGACCACTCCGAAGGATAGGACCCCAGGCATCTTCCGAGACTAGACCTTACAGTACAACTTCCCTTCGCTGGACGGAACACTGGCCTTGGAGCCTGGGACACCTTGGGGCAGTGCCACCATCCCGAGGCCGCCATGGCACAAGGAGGCCCTACCATCATGAAGCCTGGGATGTCCGTCAGAGCAGTGCCACCCACCTGAGGCCGCTATGCCAGGGGAGCCTGGACATCATGAAGCCTGGGACATCCTGGGGCAGTGCCAGCAACCCAAGGCCGCTGTGACACAAGGGGGCCCTGGTGCCACTGAGAGGCTACACAGCAGGTCCTAGCCCAGGCCAGGAGTGAAGAGGCTCCACGTCTTTTCTATCCCTCCAGCTGAGTCCACACACGTCTTGGAGCAGAAATGCATCATCCTCAATATCCACGGGTAAGTTTTGGCCACAGAATCTGGAAGCATAAAAGATGGTTCTGGGCTGGTTGGTTGCCGGCTCGGACCTGTCCTCTTTCCACACAAAACCTGGCTCACACCAAGCAGCGTCTAAGTCCTGAAGACCTGCTAAACACAAGTGCAGTTACAAAGCAGAGAAACTGGAGGAGGCCGGGCTGTGTTCCAGTGGCACCAGCGTTTCTCAGGAAGACCCCGGAGGACTGAGCACCGCCCCACAACACTTTGGTATGGGTATGTTATTACATACGTTGGTATGGGTATGTTATTACATACGTTGGTATGGGTATGTTACTACATACGTTGGTATGGGTATGTGATTACATACGTTGGTATGGGTATGTTATTACCCATATCAAGGTAATAACAAGCCCGTTACCAGCAGGAGGCTGGTGATGAAGACATGACGACCAGATGAGCACGAGGGATCCTGACAGATCATCCCTGGCACCGAGCAAGGGGGGGACAGTACCCCCTATTCCTGACGCATCAGCCGTGGCACTGAGCGAGGAGTGGCAACACGGCCTGTGCCCCTGCAGATGCAGAGGGATGTGAGGGGGGCGCAGGCTGGGCTTGGAGGCTAACTCAACTACCTGCGCTTGTACTTCCGCTCCTCATGGCAGGGAGGCGAGGCACAGGCAGCATTAGGGCTCACCTTGCCCCCAGGCTGCACTTTTTTCTGCTTATGAGTCATGCTCGCTTTACATGGGCAGGCATAGCTATAAATAACGATTCCCTGATTATTTCACTGCCTACATAAAGGGCTTTCAGAATTCACTTCCATCCTTAGGAAAGAGGGCCAACACCAGGCTGTCTCCCTTAAGATGCCATGTCTCATATGGGGGAAAAAAATCAAGAGAAATCAAATAAAGGCCATAAAATACATCAGTTTCAACACTAAAATTTAATAGTACGCTTTAAATTGAAGATGAGTTCAGTCACATTTCCAAACCTCTGAAAGCACGGTTCCTGGGAGGGAGTGGTTTGCAACACACAAAGGCAGCTCTGTAGAAGGGCCCAGGCTGGATGAAGGCTCAAACGTCAGTGCGAGGAGAAACTCTGAACAAACTCTCTCCTGCCCTGCTGCTGTCCTCTCCCAAAACACACTGGTTATCTGTCAGTTTAGAACAAGGCCTAGGGAGGTGGGAGGCAGGCCTGGGAGGGTCACCTAGCAACGAAGCTCCTCACCCACACAACCGCACCAGGCTGAGCTGAGCAGCACACACAAACACGACTGATTCTCCCCAAAAAGAAGACAGCAGAAAGCATACTGCCACGCCAGGCGCCCTGCAGGCGAGAAGATTGAGGGGAGCCAGAGGTACCTTTAATCTTGCTTGCATGGTGGAGGGAGAGGAATAATGCCACTCACTTGAGTGTTGCACAATTCTTTCTAGCACTGAGTGGCACAAAACAAAAATTATAGATGCTTCCTCAGATAAATGTTTCTGAAGAACTGAACCTAAGTTATGTTCAAGAAATAGCATTACGAATGCCTCAAGTGCTTCTGTTTTCAATCATCTCAGAGTAATTCTATAAACCCGGGAATGTCTCACCCAACTCCAGGATCACAGCCCAGGTGATGTGGGCACACACATCCTGAAGCTCCAATGCTCAACTCAAGTGGGGCGAGTGAAAATTATCCTGGATATAATTTACACGGACACGGGAAGGTGGCTGAGCCCCTAAACCAGGAAGACCAGCGACCTTCAGGGGCCTCACCTCTGTCCTTTCCCAGCCTCTGGGAACCACCACTCTGCTCTCTACCGACACAAATGCCCCTCCAAGGTACAACCAGGAAGATCATCATTCAAAACTGAGGAACGTGGCAGAACAAAGCTGTCAGGAGATTTTAATCACCAACACCACTTGTTACATGACCCAAAGATGATTAAAATCCCAGGCCCTTCAAGACTGAATGTTATCTATACTTAAATGCATTTCATCACCATATTGGGGGGTTATTCCTTTGTTTTGCTGCAAATATATCCAACTGCTGTAAAAGGAAAAGGCAACTTGTTAACGAAACTTCTTGGAGTGTCTCAACAGGCCTCGAGGTAGGATAAAAGGCAGGACCTCCTGGCAGAAACGCTCAGCTCTGAGGTCAGGTGCAGTTCTTGAGCACCAACAAAAGCAAAATAAGGTCAAAGACCACATCACACTTTCCTCAATCACATCTTCATTCCATGTTTCCTTCTATTTCTCGCGACTTCACTGGGAGAGAGAAATTGTGCTGAAAGAAAATGGAAACACACACATACAAAGGAGACCCTACAGATGCTGAGAATGGGTGCAGCCGTCACAGTCCGAATGTCCTTTCAGGGCCATCTGACCTGGCTGGGATCCAAGAATCCAAGTGCAGGATTGTATGTCAGACCCGTGAAGCCAGGATTACAGCCACTGAACGGCAGTCTTCCATCCCACGGAAACCGGCCTTGCTAGGGGCTTCCTTGGGGACCACCGACTTCACGCCACCACCCCTCAACTACTTCAACTAACCTACATCTGGCAGAGGCCTCTCCAGGCAGACCAGCCCTGCCCGAGTCCTGCTTCGCGGCAAAACCTCCAGGCAAACATCCTTGGCCTCCTCAGGGAGGCTGTGCTCGGAAGGTGCTCTCATTTACTTCTGTGGCTCTGCGACATTTAACTAGAGCCCAACACACTTCTTCCTGTTCACAAAGTATTGAGTTAACAGATTTTTATGAGCAAATTTTCACTGGGAAAAACACCATTTCAGGAGCCCCAATGACCACAGTGAAAACGTTTTTACCTCCCCTTACGTGACATCGGCAACGCCAGGTCCAGGAAACGTCCTGGATCTCAGATAATGGCATATCCACTCATAGTAAGTCTTGGTCTTGTTTCACAAGCTATCAAATGCTGCCCAGAGACAGGAAAAACCCCATAACGTGGCAGGGAGGGGCAACCAGCATGAGTTCTAAGGCCAGACCACCCGGGTCTGCTGACAGCGTGGCGAGGGGCAAACAGTGCAGGGTCTAAGGCCAGACTGCCCGGGTCCCACTGACAGTGTGGCTTCAGGAGTTTCCTAAACCCTCTGCTCTCCACGTTTCATGTCAGAAAAATGCAGTGATAACCGTGTCCACCTCGTTTAAATATATATATATATACACACACACATATATATACACACATATACACACACACACATATACACACACACACACACACACATACACACACACATATATATATACACACACACACACACACACCCCAAACCTACAGCCCTATAAAGGTCATTAATCCCAGTTATCCTCAAGGCATTGAGCGATCAATAATGAGCCATTCCCCTGCTGCTGACCTGCCTTACCCCACCCTCCGGAAAACCCACATCCACACCAGCCACACAGGATGACGCCAGGGAAGGAGCAGGACTGTGTCTTGGGAACTGAAACTCTGGAAGCCGTTTTAAATCAGTGCCACTCAAATCTTGTTGCCAACTATCTTGTAAAATTTGGAGATTCCGTCTCTGGGGATCTTGAAGGAACCTGAGGCTCTACATTGAGTGAGGTGAGCACTCGTGCTGTAATGAGACGGCAGGGAAAGCAACCAAATCTGGGGTCCCAGCTGCCTGAGGCTTGGGTCCCATTGGGAAAGTGGCACCAGGGCCCTCAGGACAGTGGCGGAGGTCCCAGGAGGCAAGTCCTGGCGCAGAGACTCATGGACCCAAACTTGCTCCAGGGCCAGGAGGAGCTGCTGCGCTGACAGCCACGAGGCAGGCAGCCTTCAAGCTCCTCCAGCTGCCATCCTGCAGGCAGGGAGGACAGTGCCCAGACCACCCCGGGGCTCCCCCAGCCTGCCAGGCTGGTACTCTTACTCCAGCCACTGACAAGAGTCCCCATGTTCCAAGCTAGGTGGAAACAGTGCCTCAGGCCTCGGGGCACATGCACCCCCCTGCAGGACCACTCCTACCCAACACCTGGGGATGGCTATTCCCACACATCCCCAACTCACAGCAAAACTCAAAAATGAAAGTCGGAAGATACAGCCAGGAAACCAATGCTCAAGAAGCAACTCCAGGGTGGCTCTTCCTAGAGCTATCGCTACTGAACATCTTTAAAAACATTTCCAGGGTGACTTCCTAGGGCTATTGCTGTTGAAATCTTTCAAATTCTTCATTTCAAAATTAGCTTTTATTACACTGTCT
Source organism: Macaca nemestrina (assembly GCF_043159975.1). Classification (NCBI taxonomy): domain Eukaryota; kingdom Metazoa; phylum Chordata; class Mammalia; order Primates; family Cercopithecidae; genus Macaca; species Macaca nemestrina. The sequence goes on from NW_027257863.1 coordinate 255,789, forward strand.
TCCCTATTCTACCAAGACTCTAGGAAACAAAACCGTTACAATTTCCAATTCTATCTTATAGCAAGTTAGAAACACACGTTTCCTCAAAGGATTCTATGTGTTTCCTTGCCAATATCCTTTCCATGTCCCATGCTACTGCCCGCAACAGGGAAGGCTTTTCCAACCCAACCCAACCCAACCCAACCCATCCCATCCCATCCCATCCCATCCCATCCCAACCCATCCCAACCCAACCCAAGGGCCCTGAGACAGGCCTCTAACGAATCGTCTACCAACTCTTGAGACAGGCTTGCCCTAATGAATCATTGGCAAACTCCATCTTCAATTAAAAACAGTCCTGAAAATGAACCTATTGCCACTTTTTAAAAATTACTGTAAAGTGGACAGTGTTCAGTTCTGTGAATTTCGGCATACATATTCCCACAATCATCATCACACAAGCAGAACAGTCCAACAGCCCCAAACCCACTCACGGGGCCTCATAGGCATACCCTCCCATTCCCAGCAACCACCCTCTCTGTGTTCTCCCATCCCCCGGGTCTGTCTTTTGCGAGTGTTGTGGCAAAACACTCACAAAATCATGATTTCCTGGGCATCGTGCTTGGAGGTGCACCCAGGGTGTTCTGTGATCAACAGCCAGGCCTCGGGGCTGCTGGGTGTTTATTATTACACGTATGGCTGTGGCACATTGTAACCTGTTTTGGGCAACTATAGACAGCGCTATTAACATCTGGGCACAGTTTTTCTTAAACATCAGCTTCTGTTTCTCTAGGGTAAATACACAGGATTGGGGTCACCTGGCCCCACGTTTGTGTGAGTTCAGTTTTATAAGAAACCGCCAAGCTGTCTGCACCATGCTGAACCCCAGCATCGCACAGGAGTCCCTACTGCCTGTCCTCACCAGCACCTGGGGCTGTCAGAAGACCTTAGTCAGGTGCTCCAGCAGGGGTGTGAACAAATTCACTGCGGCTTCGGTGCACATCTCGGTGCAACCAGTCACGCTGAAGGTTATTTCAGATGCTTTCGGGCCATCCTCCCGTCCTTCTCAGCGAAGCATCTGTTCAGGTCTCTTCCGCTTTAAAGTCAGGTAGTTTGTTCTCTGTCATGAGCCGTGGGAGTCCTGTGCATTCTGGATACGAGTCCTTTGCCGGCTGCATGGTTCATAGACATCATCTCCCCATCTATCGAAAATGTGTCTCTTCAATTCCCTAGGGGTGTCTTTTATATTAGAAGTTTAATTTTGATGAGTCTTACCTACTTGTTTTCTTCCTTGATTATGCATCATGGTATGGCTAAGAGCTCTCACCCTAGGTCTCGACAATTTCCGTTTCTTCTACAGGTTGTGTAGTTTGGTATTGTACATTCAGGGCTATGGTCCACCTTAATTTTCATACAGAAATTTCTCCCTGTTTTCACTCTTTTGCATACGGCTGTCCCATAATTCCAGCACCATTTGTTGAAAAGACTCAAATTCCACTGAACTGCTTTTGCCTCTTTGGATCTGGTCTGGACTTCATTCTGTCAGCTGACCCGTGTGTCCTTCCTGAGCATAATTTATGACTTTAGTGGCTGTCTCTATGAAAAAAGTAATTCCGTCTGGAAGCAAAAACCACATTAGAAATGCTCTAAAAAAGATTATTTCTCTTGTCAGGAGAGCAAAGCCACTGCCTTAAGCAGAGGTGAGGCCTCAACAGCTCCCAGGCACAACCTCAACACACAATAGGGAAGGCAATTCATTTCAAGGGCCACAACCTGAGACCAGCATAGCTGTGAAAACTGCAATAATTTCACAACAGAATGAAATTCATAAAGAACTGCTGAGAAGCATGTGGTAAGTTACTTCAGTAACTGTTCCTTAAATTCTGACGGTTGGCTAGGACAGAAATAGCTTCACGGTATGTTCAAACGGGAGAAAGGTAGGTAGGGGTGGTTTCCACACCACACAGGGCCTGCAGGAAAGGGACACTCTTCCTTTAAACGGGAGATCCTGGGAGTGATGTGATAAACCATGGTGAGAGGCACGGAACTGTGCAAGCCGGAGTCGCGGCCTTGGCCCCACCACGGAGCCTGTGTCCATGAACGACGAGGCTCAAATGGCAGGCCGGGGCAACCGAGGCAGTTATCAGGGGACAAGAAAACGAGCGCACGGTGGAGGCAAAGGTCTGAAATTGCGCGGCAATTTCGAGTCAAGTGGGACAAACTGACTCTAAATACAGGTTCCGAAAACCATCACAGAGAGCTGTTCCTCGGCTCTGGAAAGGCTAAGTGACTAATGCCCACACTGAACATCTGCTCCCTGAGTCGACTCCGGTGACCTAAGGCCCAGCTCCTCCGAACCCGCGCCGAACCTCAGTGAGGAACTTTGTTGGTATCTTACGGCACATTGACATGTTCCCTTAAAATCTGGTATTTCATCAACAATGCAGGCGCCAGCTTTGACTCATACACATTTCGATTAAACAAGATAATTTACAACCTGACCATGCCAGGTAAGAGGTTTACTACAATCTTTAAAAACAGAGCCAGAGGCTACAGTCTGCTCCTACACAACACCATGTCTCTACAAGTTCGATGAGTTTTTACTTTCCATGTCTTCACTTGCCTAGTGCTAGAAAGATTAAAAACAGAAGGAACCCAGAGACACTATTGAATGAGACTCAAATATCTTGCAGTCATCATCCTGATGAGATGTTTATTAAACAGAAATGTTCTCCCCTGTAGAAAGCAGCACACATCAACACACACCGATAACTGTCACCAACATTCCAGATCATCTTCCCTTCCATGGCCACAGTGCAGGGCAATGGACCACGCACACCTGCAGACCCACGGAAAGTGGGGTGACACGGCCGATTCTTGTAGCGAGCAGGCCAGGGTGCACTCAAAGTGCATCTCTTTCCAGAGGGCCTCCATGGAAAGTTACACATTTATTCCACGAGTTAATGGCACTGCACCAAACATTTCTGTAAGATTCTCTAAGCAAGCTTTTCCTTCTGCCTAAAATGTCCTGACACAAACTGAAAAAGTTCTTGGAGCTGCCAAAGACTTCAGTATCCCCTTAACTATTGTCATGCACGCCCGTGTGAAGAGACCACCAAACAGGCTTTGTGAGTGCAACATGGCTGTTTATTTCACCTGGGTGCAGACGGGCTGAGTCTGAAAAGAGTCAGCGAAGGGAGGCAAGTGTGGGGCCGTGTTATAGGATTTGGATAGGTAAAGGAAAATTACAGTCAAAGGGGGCTTGTCCTCTGGCGGGCAGGAGTGGGGGTCACAAGGTGCTCAGTGGGGTAGCTTTTTGAGCCAAGATGACCCAGGAAAAGGAATTTCACACACACACACACACACACACAAATCATCGCTTCAGGCAAGGACCGGCCATTTTCACTTATTTCTGGTAGAATGTTATCAGTTAAGTCCAGGCAGGGCATTTGCACTTTTGTGATTCTTCAGTTACTTCAGGCCATCTGGCCGTATATACCTGCAAGTCACAGGGGATGCGATGGCTTGGCTTGGGCTCAGACGCCTGACAACTATAGTCTTTACTTTTAAGGTGTGGGGTCAGATCATATAATCCCCAACTAAGCTCCTGATGCTGTGTGTGGCATCCAGCAACAGCACGTTCCATTCCTAGATTACATTTGACTCAACAGTCCACAGTGAGAACGATTTCTGGTGAATGAAACACCAGGCAGGAGAGTGATTCCGCTGGGCAGCTCTTCACACACAGCCCAGGAGCTGAGGGGAGTGGAAGAGGCCCAGGCGTGTCCACCGTGCTCACGCCCCCTTCGAATGTGCCCCACTCCTAGAGACCCTGACCCAAGGGAAATCTGACCTGAAAATGGGCAAACCCTCACTTTGGCAGAGGGACAGGGACTCGGGGCCACAAGTTGACCTCAGAGCAACACAAGTGCAGACACAGCACCCCAGGACACCCTCCTCACCCAAATTCAAGGAGGAAAACCAACGCCCCGCCCCCTTGCGGAAACCCCGGGCTGCTGGAGCAGACGTCTGCCAGCGTGTGCAGCCTCTCCCGTCCCACGTTCCCGGCTCAGCACCTGTGCCTCAGCCCTGGCACTGCTCGCCACACCCACAGGTGTGCCAGGAGGGGCAGGTCCTAAGGTCTCCACAGCACCAAAGCCTGCAAGGCAAAGGGGCTGCTCCCTCCAGCAAGAGTCCAGAAGCACAGACTGCACCAGCGTCAAGGCGTGAGAATTCTCCCCTGGGTCTCCGAGTCTCCAGTCTGTTGCCCGCCAGGGTCTTCTGCCAACGGCGAGGCCCAAGCTGGGAGGCACATTTGGTTCTCACCATTTCCCTTGTCAAGATGAATACTGCAAACATATCCAATTCATCCTGTCACTAAAAATGAAATAATCCGCCATCTCCATCACAGATGACGCAATCAGGTTTCCATTACCGGGGTGTTTTTTTTTTTTCTTCCGATTTTGAGATGGAGTTTCTGCTCTGTCGCCCAGGGTGGAGTGCAGTGGCGTGATCTCGGCTCACTGCAACCTCTGCCTCCCGGGTACAAGTGATTCTCCTGCCTCAGCCTCCCAAGTAGCTGGGATTACAGGTGCCTGTCACCATGCCTGGCTAATTTTCATATTTTCAGTACAGACGGGGTTTCACCATGTTGACCAGGCTGGTCTCAAGCTCCTAACGTCAGGAGATCCACCTGCCTCCTCCTCTCAAAGTGCGGGAATTACAGGCGTAAGCCACCAAGCCCAACCATTACTGGTGTAATTTCTAAGCCACTCTCTCACACCCACTCCCTTTTTTTTTTTTTTTTTTTTTAAAGAACCAGTTTTATGGCTACATTTTTTCCAAGAGAATCAGTTACCCATTTGAAGTACAAATAAGACACCGTGTTTAAAAACCAAAAATGCCCATTTGCACAGAAGTCTCCAAATACCCAGTCGATTTGAGCCTTGAGAATAAGATCAAGCTGTTGGCTGAATACAACTTTCCTTTCCATCGGTCTGCCTGTGAGTTAGACACAAGGACAAAGCCACGAGCTAGGGACATAAAGGCAGGAACCATCAAGGCAGCCGAGACTCCAAATAAAAGCTGGAAGGACCAACACAAATGCATCACACCCTGCACGCCCTCCTCTCCTTCCTTTTCAGAATTTCCAGAGGATGAAACAGGGACCTCCTCAGATGTCCCATGATGCAGGCGGCCAGAGGGGAAGGTGGCGGCAGCCTGAATGAAGTGACCGGGAAATCACATTCCACAAACAGAAATTCTCCATGTGCTTTACATCCTCTGTCTCCAAAGAACTATGCCAGTCTAACAGTTGCTAGAAAACCGCCTTCAAGTGTCATTTCCCATTTCAAGCAAAGAAAACAGTGGTGGGCCATGAGGGAAAAACATAGCCATGTGTTCTGGAATATTAAATAAGTTTTCTTTCTGTCATAAACGTATAATTTTATATTCTCAGATTTCTATATAATTGATATGCTTCCTAATGCAGACATAGTAATAAAAAGTGAATTCCAAGTGTAAGATCGGAGGACCCATTCACATGGCTTCAGGTTCTGCTACTGGGTTTCAACGTAAGAAAATGGTTCTGTGCATTGGTAACAAGGCCTGAGAGTCTGTGCATGAGTCTGTGTGGCTGTCATCAGGGTTCGTGTTGGCTCCGTAGCAGAGGATGTTACACTGTTACATTATCTTCTACAAAAAATCCTGAAAAAACGAAGGCTGAATAGACATACACACCCTCCCAAAATAATCCAAATGTCCACCGATATGAAAAACAGGTGAATTAGGGTTTCCATCATGGAATATTCCTCAGCAGTGAAAACAAACTATAGCCACAGGTGCCAACTAGGATAAAGAAAACCTTTTAAACAAGTTTAAAGTGAACTGACTAGGTGGAATTCCTCGATTACAGGCATCTGCTCCAAAATGGTACTGTTCTGAATCCTGTGATGTAGAATGATAGTTAGCAACCCTGTTTCAGGGCATATCTAGAAAAAAGCAAAATAATGACTACACAATTTTAAATTCTTTGTAAATTATAACTATTACTATGAAAATTCTGAAAATGTGAAAATCTTCCCAACTGTTATTGGACAAGCTTCAAAACAAATACCCTGGCCTTGCTTGCCACACCCACAGATGTGCCAAAATAAATGAAAATATAGCCCAAGTTAGTAGAATTGAAACCTGAAGATGTACGAGCCGTCCCTGCCTCACTATCTATACATAGTGTAGAAATTTAAGAGCAGGTAGTGACACTGCAATGCAAGGCTCGAAACACCTGGGTATTTCGAAACTTCTATGCAAATTGGCATTTTCAGTTTTTACTTCAAACAGGTAACTGTTTGGTTCCCTTGGAAAAAATATAGCCATAAACCTAGTCTAAAAAAAAAAATACGGGAGTGGGTATGAGAGAGAGTAGCTTAGAAATTTTAAAAGTATCGTCAGGGAGCAGTGGCTCATGCCTGTAATCCCAGCACTTTGAGAGGCAGGCCCCACGGGGCCTTTGAGGAAGGCACCGGTCTCCTCTGCTGCCTTCCTCCTGGACTGACCCCACGACATTCACTGGGTTTCCACCCCTGTCTCATTCAACTTCCCAAGGGTGGTCTTCATCCTCATCTAGGGCTCGGCTCTGCCCCAATTTCCTAAATCTCTGCCTTCAGAGCCTGAAAACACCCACCCCCAGGGTCACCCTAAGTCCACGTTTACCCCAGAGAGTCCCAATTTTATGTTTTCCCAGCATCGCCTTAGTGATCATTTATCCTGTCAATTCCAACTGCCTTCACACCTCACCCCTGCTGTCTCCCAGCAGACCCCACTCAGATGCCCATGCCCCAGACCCCACACCCAGGTCTGTGCATGCTGCCCTGCTCTGCCCATGTGGGGACCACCTCTCTTTCTTGAGGAATCAGCTGGCGATCATCTCCTTGTGGAGGGCTGCCCTGACTTCCAACTCTCTCCAGCAAGGGCAGAAGCCGTCCTCGGTACTTCCCCAAAACTCAGGCCAAGTATGAAGATGGCGCAGATGCTAGCTGTGCCTGGGATGCCATGGGCAGTGTCCCCAGATGCTCTGCACATGGCCCAGGGCACCGCCTGAACACAGCAAGTGCTGAAGAAATCAAACTGACGTGGGCTGACCTCTGATAGGGCCCCCTTCACCATCCACATCTGTCTCCCCTCTGGACAGTAAAATCCACAAGACAGGGAGGGCTTGTCTCACTCATCTTCAAACTCCCAGGGTCACCCTGGTAGGTAAAGGGGACTCAAATGTCTTCTGAAGGAAGCGGCTGGTTAGCTGCCGAGTTAAAGGGCCTCTGAAATTCAGAGCTCTGCATAGGAGTCCAGCACATTTTATTATGAATGACTCCAACCACGGCAGAAGTGGCCGTGGAACCAGTGCTAACCAATTCAGGGTTTGTTCACTGTTTCTCAGTTCATAATCACAACTCTCTCACAGAGCATCCGCGCACAGTTCCTCAGACGTCTACACAGAGTGGGACGATGGCACCGAGGCACATGAACGTCCTGTTGCAGACTGGGAGACACCGGTCAGACACGGACCCAGGCAGAGCACAGATCTCGCGTTAAATTGGCTCCGTGTAAACAGCACTCCCTGTCAGGTCCTGTCCTATCCGCACAGCTTCTACAAATTCAACTCTCACACCTGACACCTGAGAATACTGCACACCCCCATGTGAATCCCCCATTTACCTCCCAAAATAACCCAGCATGGCTGAGTACAAAAAATTTCAACATAAGGGAACTGGAGGGCATGTGGGGATTTCTCGAGTCCCTGCTACCTCCTGATGGTAAGGCCCAATGCTTCACACCCTGAGTGAAGGGTGGGTCTCTTCGGCCCCCCGGCTTTGACCTGGAGCTAATCAGCATTAACTAATTTCACTTTCCAGGACCAACTTCAAAGGCCTGCAAAGCCAGAGAAGGGAGAGGAGATGGAACACGACCTCACCTCAGACCTGCTGCAAGCACGTACTTCTCAGATGCGTCCCAAGATGCACAGCGTGTCCGTTGCCTGTTTCACATCCACCGACCTGCAGGTCTTCTATGTGGCATCAGCCTCCTGGGCACTGGAAACAAGAGGTATAATGGCAAGTCCCCTCTGCAGCAAAGGTGAGGAAAAGGGACCCAACGCAATGGAACTTTCCTTTTTCTGACAGTCTCAAAACAGAAGGAAAATACTGTACAGCCAACTTCCCCTCACACAGGTTTATTTACCTGTGACTCAGAGGCCATGACAGACAACTTCAGGTTCTCACCGATTCCTATTTTCCCCATCCAGGGAGCCTTTGTTTTTAATATCGTACGAACTTGCCATTTGGTAGGCCAAAAACAGCAAATATTGGCAGTTTCCTACAGTTCAACCGAATAAAATGTGATCATGGCCTTTTGTGAAACCATGAAGAAAAGGTGGATATCTCAATATGTGTTTCCAGACTGGCTTTGTTCCTGAAGCACCAACTCTGTTCACTCAGGATTTTGGACACTGAAGAATAAACATCAATATCCCACCAAGAAAACCAAAAGGATGAAATAATTTTGCATCTACCTTGGAGCCTTTTTAGGACAAGGCAGGACACAAACTTTTAAAAAGCTGCAGTTGTCCCTCTGTATACACAGGGACATGGATTCCAGAACATGCCCCGAGTTTACCCAAATCTACGTATCCACAGGACTCCGCGGCCACCCTATGGAACCGCATGTAGGAAACGTCAGCCCTCCACAAAGCCAGGTTTTTTCAGTAAGGGTTGGTTGGAAAATAATTAACATAAGTGATCCTTCGAAGCTCAAAACCCATGTTGTTCAGGGTCAGCTGCATTTACTACTTCTGTCATATCTGAGGCCTGAAAGCCATCATTCTCGGTACCTTAACGTGATGGTTAACAAACTAACTGTTCTGATTAGAAAGAGGAAAAAGCTTAGTTTTAAGCTGACAATGAGAGTGGATGCGCTACGGTGAACGGAGAACAGACCTAAGCCATCACCAAGGTTGGGGTGACTGCCTGTGCTCAGACCCACGAGGGCCTGTTCCTCCATCTCCCTCTGCTGAAAGGGATAACTGCTTCTCCCCCACGAGTAAAGGGCCTTTTTAAAATATTCACACGAGAAGTGCTATGAAAAGCTGAAAGGTCACAGATAACATTTTTAAAAATAAACATTAACGTAAGCATTTAACAAGCCCATTATGATTTTAAAAAAAAATGGTATTAAGTTCTTGGGTGTGGTGTCTCATGGCCGTAATCCCAGAACTTTGGGTAGCCGAGGTGGGTGCATCCCCTGAGGTCGAGAGTTTAAGACCAGCCTGGCCAACATGGTGAAACCCCGTCTCTAACGAAAATACAAAAATTAGCCAGGCATGATGGCAGACGCCTGTAGCCCCAGTTACTTGGGAGGCTGAGGGAGGAGAATCACGAACCCGGGAGGGAGAGTTTACAATGAGCCAAGATCGTGCCATTGCACTTCAGCCTGGGCGTTGAGTGTAAAACTCCATCCCAAAAAGAAAAAAAAAAAAGTATCAAGTTTTCCTTCCAATGAACCTATCATTCAGCCACCAAGGTATACTATAGCTACTTATTCAGCCATGAGATACACCACAGGAGATATAGGCGAACAGGACACAGTTCTTCCCTGAAAGAAGTCTACACCCTCAACAGAAGGGAGGCGCACACTCCGAATGGAATCGGCATAGGAAACAGATGCTGCTGCAGGTGGAACTGGCTGCACAGAGCACCCGCTCCAGTGTCTGAGAAACAAGGAGCCGTTGGTGCCATCACCTTCCATACCTGAGCTGGGGCAATGGGCAGCCTGTCATCACCACCACCACCACCCGGGACAAAGAGCCCCAGAACCACACAACGAGCTTACAAACTCATCGAGACGATGACCGAGCAATGTGCGTGGAGTGATGCGAACACGCAGACGTCAGGGCCACGCGTGGCGTTGGTTTTGTGCATCAACCTGAGCGTGCCCGGGGTGCCCAGATGGCTGGTTCTGTATTATTTCTGGGTGAGATGCATGTTTGCCTCTGGATTGAGTGGAGACCCATCCTCGCCGGTGTGGGGGACACCACCCTGTCCACCCAGGGCCCGAGTAAAACAGCAAGGTGGGGAAAACTGGGTTCACTCCACCTGTCTGGCTGATAGGCCAGTGACATCTGTCTTCTGCAGCCCGTGCTACTGGGTCTCAGCTCCTCAGACCCGGGTGGGATCTGCACCCTCCGCTTCTCAAGTCTTCAAGCCACACCCTCCCAGGACTCTAGCTTGCAGGCTGTGGGTCCTGGGGCTTCTTGGACTCTGTAGCCCCTGCAGCAAGCCTCCCCCTGGAGACACACGCACACCCGGCTGGCTGTCTCTCTGGAGAGCCCTGACTAAAAGCCGCCCCTAAAAGTGGTCTTCAGAGTTTCTTTCTAGCCCTAAGATCCCAGCGCCCCTCCTACAATTCTAGGCGGAAAGGTGAACGGAGACCAATGGACAGAGGTGTGTGCGAGGACACGCCAGGCAACCGCACTGGGCAAGAGGGCACTAACGCTCACTAAGGAAAGAATCAATGTTGCTTGCCACAAAAATGAGAACCGTAAAGATTTCTTCAAACAGAAATGAGTTTGTTTCATGATTTGCTCTTAATACAGAAGAAAGCATAAAAGTAGGCCTATTAACAATTACGTAAGTGTTTAGAGGCCCTTGAACTACTTCTGTCCCTTTGTGTTTTTATAGAAAATAAGCCTGAGGTTAAAGAGAACAATATCACTGGCCACAGCTGGGGCCACGCGAGGACACAGCTTATACCCCTGAGGTCCCTGGGTGCCCCGAGTCCTTCCCTTGCTATTTATGGCAATGTGGGAGAAACCAGGACGTCTGAGCATGGACCTGACCGTGCTCCCAGGGGCCGAGGAAAGCACCTATCTGTCCAGTCTTCTCTCCACCCCGCCGTTCCCTCCTACCCAGACTCTTGGGCTGACGCGGCTCATGCACTCAGCAGCGCCATCATTAAACGTTTAGCTTCGCATCACAAGGGCCTCCTCTGGCCTCCTCTGACCACTCCTGAACCTGCAGCCTAGAAGGTTGGGGTTGCAGTGATCTGTCATTGCACTACTGCACCCAGCCTGAGAAACAGAGTGAGACTCTCAAAAACAAACAAACTAAAACAAATTAAAGGAGTTCAAATGAACTCGCCCATACCCTTTAAATTTTCATTTGGGTACATGGGGTGATCTAGTTCCTTTTTCCCTTGCAATACATGAATAATCTAATAATTAAATATAATCTAACAATTAAATGGGAAAATTTAATTATTTTCCCATTTCATTATTCCCTATCTCAGGGAAAAAGTTAAAATTATTCCCTATTTCAGGGAAAAAGGTAAAAATCATTTTAAACCTTCCTTCCACAAAACAGTATACTCAGTCATCTCTATCTGCTGTATCATGTGGAATTCAGCTTCACATGTCTACAATACAGTTTTTGTTAAACAGTGTTTATATAGACAGGCAAGAGAAAGAAACACTTGGTCTATGTAGAAGCAGCAGAAGACACGTTTTAACAGAAAAGGGAGAAGATACCACCGTGTGAATCTGGAAATTCTGTCCTCATCCTGTCCACACATACAGAAAACACCCAAGCACGTGCCTAGTGTCCAACAGGAGCACAGAAAGGACAGGGATCCCTCCAGTTGTTTAATGACCAGCCCCACTTGTCACCGCCACATAACAAAATCCGCATGGCAACTTCAGCACGTTTCATTCACGATTCCACGGAAATCAGGCTGAAGAACATACAGATGTTTTGCCCACATTTAAAAATCCAAGTATGGGACTCATAGAAGTAAAACACACTATGGATTCACTTAACTTTTCCAAATTTTTCCTTGGAGAAACCTATAAAGTTCTTGTCAGTTACATCCTTAAGTTTTTCAATTATTTTTTAATGCAAAGGTCGGGCAAGACTTGTAAATAGGTACACACATACGGCCCGGCGCGGTGGCTCACACCTATAATCCCAGCACTTTGGGAGGCCGAGGTGGGCAGATCACGAGGTCAGGAAACCGAGACCATCCTGGCTAACACGGTGAAACCCCGTCTTTACTAAAAATACAAACAATTAGCCAGGCGTGGTGGCGGGTGCCTGTAGTCCCAGCTACTCGGGAGGCTGAGGTTGGAGAATTGCATGAACCCGGGAGGCGGAGCTTGCAGTGAGATCGCACCACCGCACTCCAGCCTGGGTGACAGAGGGAAACTGTCTCAAAGAAAACAGTGGAGGTACACACATACATACCACGTTCTTCTCTCAAAGAGACGGGCCCTTTTTTAAGATTCCAGAAGTAAATGTGGTTGTCACCCTGCTTTTGAGAGGATGAGCTGTGTTTTAAGCATGAACACACTTTCCTCCATGCACCAAGAATGCACCACGGGGGCAGTGCTACCGCCGCCTCCCCAGTCTCTGCTCAGGGTGGGGCAAGGGGAGCTCAGTTGTCTCCCGTATACACCGTCAACAGGCCAGGTGCTCAGAAGGAGGCTTCCAGGACTCGCTGTAGGCATTCGTCAGCAGGGTAGGCAGTGCCTCGTGCTGGTGGGCATCCAGCAGTAACGGGGTCTTGCACCTCACTCCCTGGGCCCAGCCCCAGACAGAGGGGAAAGAGACACCTGTATCGTAACTCATGTATATTTATAGACACACAGAGACTCTGCAGTGCAAGGTGCAGAACTAGAAGGAATCATGGAAATAAGAGGGAAGACATTTGGTTACAACTGGCAGAGCCACCTCAAGTCTCAGCATTTCCTGCCGGAGCCCTCACTGACCAGACTCCTCCAGGGTCACTGCCACTGCGTTCCCCAGCTCATGACAGGGCAGACAGTGACAGAGCCTCAGAACAACCTCCCACTCCTTCCTCACCAGCCCAGGGGACGAGCTGTCCCAAAGCCTGAATGCGGGAACACAGAGGTGATTGAGCAGAAAGGGGGACAGGAACAATGGCCGCGGGTGAGCAGATATTGCGGGGCACCCCAGCAGCCCTTTCCACCTTAAAGAGGACGGCCATGGGTGTGCGGATGCTCCCGCGTGACCCAGCCGTCCTTTCCACCTTATAGGGGAATGGCCACAGGTGTGCGGATATTCCCGGGTGCCCCAGAGCCCTTTTCACCTTAAGGAGATTTTCACAGTCTCATATCAGTCTCCAAACTATTCAGTGAGGTTGGAGGAGTATCACTGTGGACCAACACCGATTGGCACCAAGTAAGGGCAATTTTATAACCATGTCTCAACCATGAAACAATCAGGTCTTTGGCCATCTGATCTAAGCTTTTTCTATAACAAAGTTGGATAATTAAGTGGAACTTTGGTTTTCCAAAGCTTGTTACAGAAACCACATCTTCCTAGGTGTGGCTCTGTGATGTCACGTGCACACATCAGTAGCCAGGCTTGCCAAGACTCACGGCACATTACACGTTCACCTGAGAAGGCTGCTCAATCACTGAGGGCTCTGGCGTGCTCTGAAATGAATTTGCCACTTCGGCCTACACTCTCCTCCCTTGTTTGGTTAAAGAAACCCAAAAAGCAGAATTTGTTTTGGCCAATCGCCTGCTGACCCAACTGCAGAGGTTTTCATTAGAGTACTTTCATTGCATCATAGAAAGCAAAGTCATAGAGATCAATTCATGATTACCACTCCAAAGGTTTAGTAAATCTCCAAATAATCAGGCAAACATTTTAAGAAGCTACATTAAGGTTTACAATACTCAAAATTTAAAACTACATCCATACTTCAAAAAACCACCATTCCCATTTTAGATGGCCAAATGCATATGAGAAAGAAAGAAACGTGCTGAGCGCATTTTTTGGGTCATCTTATGGAGAAACTGCCACTTTAAAAATGGCTCTAGTTCCTGGCTCCAGATGGGTGTGGCGGGTTGTCTCACTCAATTTCAACTCCACCTGAAGCTGGGACACTAGAAATCCATTCCCAGACTCCAGGGCACAAGAATTCCCGCTTCTGGAAACAGCCTGGAATGCAGACGTGTAGCAGAGAATTTTCCTGCCCACCCTAACCGTCCTCTGTGGAAGGCAACAGTCAAAGACAAGTCCACCCCCCTAGGTGCAACTGCACCACGAAGAACCATTTCAAGGTGGGAGGTGATTGATCAGTGGGAACAGACAGTTTAGCTAGTCACTTATAAGGCAGAGATGGGGGGTTTGAAGGCCTGTGTCTGGCCTTCTCCTCGGTAAATGGTCATCCGCCAGTCAGCCTAAGCCACATGGGAAGGGGCTTCTTGCAGTAAAAGTGGGGGCCTAGTTGTGGGGAGGGGGGAATGTCTTAACAACCACTGTTTTACAGGATCACAGGGCTCAGGAAATGTTCAGTATTATCACACACCAAGGTTTTTACAGTCTGAAGAAAAGTACAGTCCTAAGGTGTCAGTTCTCAAAGCCTTAAGTTCCTCCTGCTAAGATTCCCAGAGGGTCTCAACTTCTTGCACTGAACCCCAACATGCACAGGCACCTGCGTCTTCCTCCTGCAGCAAATGCACATGAGAAGGCTGTGGCTCTGCTGCAGTAATGATGCCATGCAGCCCTAACACCGTGGCAGAGCAATGGCTCTGGCCTGAATGTCCCCAAAACCTCATGCTGAAACCATCTCCGATGGGATACATTAAGAGGTGGGACCTTTGGGAGGTCCTGCTCTCAGGACTGGGGTTGGTGTCCTTGTTGGAAGATGGAGGAGCCCTCCTGCTCCTCCACCATATGAGTCCCGATGAGACGCCTGCTGCCACGCAAGACCCGGTGAGATGCTGCCGTCTGTATGCCACAGGCCCTGGAACACCAGATGTGCAGGTGCCTTGACTTTGGACTGCCTTGACCTTGGACATTTCAGCCTCCAGAGCTGTGAGCAATAAATGTCTCTTTACAAATCACCTAATCGACAGCAGCCGGACAGAGAGACAGTAATGTTACAACATGAGTCACTTTCTCAGTGGGCCAGAGGCCTCCCCATGAGCCACCACCGTAAAGCAAGAACTCCCTGGAGGATGCAAAGGGGTTCACAAGGAATTCTACCCAGCACCAGGGTGTCTGTCCTTTCTCGTAGGAAGATAGCTGAGCCATGGCAGGAAACTACGGGGTGGGTGGGGCTGGACAGTAATGTGTCACCTGCTCACCTAAGCCTCAGTCTCCTGCCTCTCATCATGACAGCGGGGGTAACCCCCTCACCTGAGCTGTTGGGGGAGGTAAGAGTGTTGGGTGATTAACAATTGTTAGCTCCACAGAAATTAGGCAAAGAATCCGCCCCTACGTCTTATAAAACCAAACCAGCCCAGGAATTCCACATCACTACTAATTTGCATGGGAAAATGCTGGATTCTCATAAGTTCTGGCATGTCATTTGTATTGATAAAGTTTGCAGACTTGTCATATACTAAGTATATAAAACAGAAAAAAAAAATCATGCAATTTGGAGGTTGAAGCAGGAGAATCACTTGAGTACAGGCGGCGGAGGTTGCAGTGAGCCGAGGCCGAGCCACTGTACTCCAGTCTGGGTGACAGAACGAGACTCGATCTCAAAAAAAAAAAAAAAAAATTTGCTGCTTCATGCTAGTAAAGTGGGCAGATTCTACGTGCCAACTCTTATTCAAAGGTCGCCTAACACTGACTCAGGAACTCTGGCCCTGATGTGCTTGAAGTTTTAATCCTAACAGTGTTAAAGACCACTCCCCCAGGAGCTCTGAACAAGTACTCCAGGTATACACTGAACAAGACCACACACTCTCTGACCGAAATCTAACTTCACAGACCCAAACTACAGAACCACAGAAGACACTGCTTCTGTCCAACTTTGTGTTCTGCCACCGTTTGTGTCCGTTATTTCCTACAAACCCTCTCATTAGAATTTAGGGCACACAAAAGGCCAGTACAACAGGGTTACTTTTCAAAGGTTTGGAGGTGAAGAACAGATACACTGCATTAACTTCCTATTGCTGCTGCAACAAATTACCACAAACGCAAACCTCCTCTCAGCCCTGGAAGTCAGGAGTCCCAGGGCTGAAGTCAAGGGGTCAGTAGGTTGTGCTCCTGCCTGGAGTCTCCCAATTCATAGAGGCCACCATGCAGCTTGGTTCACAGCCCCACACCCCTCTGACCACTGCCTCGGCCTCAGCCCTGCACCCCTCCAGCCCCTGCCCCACCCTTGGCCCACGCCCCTCCGGCCCCACTCCACCCCCGCCCTCAGCCCCACAGCCCTCTGGCCTCTATCTCATCCTCAGGTCTCCTCCTCTGAGGCAGACTCTCGTACTCCCTCCCATCAATGCACATATGAGGACGCTAGACCCCACCTGGACAACCCAGGGTCCTCCCCCATCCCACTGTCCGTTACAGTCACATCTGCAAAACCTCTTTCGCCATGGAAACTTCATTATACTAACAGTCATTTAACAAGTCCATTATAATGATGTAAAAATTGGCATTGTTTTCCTCCTAATGAACAGATCAGTCACCCATGTAACCTATAAATATTTAACTATTAAATATACAATACTGTAGGGGTCAAAGATGAGGAAGACGGTTCCTTCCTGAAAGATGACTGGACCCTAGATGGAGGGATGAACATTCTGAACAGAATCAACCTAACTCAACATTTGAGTCCGAGAGGCCAAGCAGTAAGACTTTCAAAAAAGCAACCAGAAAGTCTGTACCGTGCCTGTAGTTCACAGCTGAGCCTGGCGTCATGAGCACGAGCGTGCGGACATGCATACCAGGCCCAAGTTTAAGATCAAATATAAAGAGCTTTCAACTGTAGTATTTAACTAGATCTTATTACACAATAGCTTCTTGATTACAGTTTTTGTCCAAAAAGTTCTCTGTAATTAAAGAAATTAATTTTCCCCTAAAAAACACTTCTCCATCTATCATCCCATAAAAACTAAATGGGTTTATTAAAGAAAAAAGACAAATGTTTGACTTCGGGGGTTTGCCTATGACTTGGATAAGCATGATTTTCTTCTGGCCAAGCAGGGAGCAGCTGGACCAGACTGGAGGGAAGGAAAAACAAATTTCCACTCTGACCTCGTTTGGGCACCAGAGTCTTCGCTGTCAGAATGTGGGTGTGGTGCTTCCCACACACCAGCCTCTGACAAAACTCAGCCCAAGGGTGTGGGAAAAGGCCTTCTACTTCTGAAAAATCTATAAAGTACAGACACATCAAAAGCTTCAGAAGACTGTACAGTGCCAAGGAGACCACTGCACCCTTGGAGTTTACAGAAAATGGTCAGCATCACACGTGCCTGAGGTCCAGGTTCAGCTCCCAGCTGCCGCGACACCGTGAGCGCAGTCCTGGCTTCCCCTCTGATGCAGAGAGCTGGAAACTCCGCTGGCAGCACTCAGAGCTCAGAACATTCTAGATGAAAGCAACATGTTCCTTTTAAAATGGGGAACCGGGGCAGCACAACTGAAGCTCTATGACTGTCTCAACTACTGGGTTTCGGGGTAGCATTAGGAAATCGTGAGAATCTAAATCTCAATTTCATACAGATTCCAAATTCACTGCAGGTTCCAGAATTTCCTGAAGCATTCTTCCACTTTATCACTCAGGATTCCCTTGCCAAACCTAATAAACTCTAAATTCCTTACGGAAAAGCCACCATAAGCACCACCACAAATAAGATCAACTGACGCCCGCCCTTTGCACCAAACCTATAAACTCTTACTCACACAAGACTGTGCTGGAGGCAGCTCTCAGCTGAAGCCGAATCCGTGAGACTTCATTATCCCCATTTTGGATCGAGTGCGGAGACTGTCAGCAAACCAGGGCCCCAGTGTGAAGCAGAGAACAGATTCTCTGACACCTGCCTGAACATTTTCTTCCCACCTGTCTTGGATATTGAGCACCCTCAGAGCTACTGAGTCACCCACATTTGCAGGTCATTTATCCAGCCACCAGGATAACATAATTATGCGATAAAAATGCCTTCTCAGGGCTTTGTCATACTCAACAAGGCAGCTCAGAAGGCTTGGTAAGCCCAAGAAAGGGGGAAGCGTCCTCCAAATAGACAAAGACCAAGGAAAACCATGCAGAGACTCTCTCAAGACAGCAGAAACAGAGCCCGCTGTAGCCTTTCAGGCCCTGCTGGCCACAGCCCTGCTTTAGGTGGCACCATTTCCACAGATGCAGCCTGCTGGACCCATTTGAAAGGTCCTGCTTGCCACACTCACCCCCACTTCCAGTTTCTGCAAGACCCGCTGCAGCCCCACTCCACCCCGGGGGCCAACTGTTCAAGTTTTCCCGGCGAGACCCCTCAGAGCCTGCACAGCGTCTGAGACTGGGAAGCACCAAGGATCCAGAGACGCACAAACCCGTTCTCCTCATGTTGCTTTCTGGGTTCCAAGTTGTCTTAAGAACGAGTCTTGCATAAACCCCGGACTGGGGAGCCAGTCACAGCCCAGCAGCACCCAGCTCATGTGCTCCACCCACCCCACAGAGGACCACGGAGGCCCCAGCACACTCTGTCCGGGGCAAGACACCAGAAACAGCCACAGTTCAGGGTTCTGCCACCCACCCCGCTGCCGTAATTACCTGCTGTGATCTGAATTCTCATTGGTTGGGTAGGTGATCCCACAGCTCCGCTGCCCTAATTATCTGCTGTGATCTGAAATTGCATTGGTTGGGAAGGGGATCTCACTGCTCAAGCACTCCCTGCTGCCTCCTTGCAAGCAACATAAAAAATCCAAAACCCCTCTTAAAGAACGTTTACTATAACCTCAAAACAAGACACATCACGAGACCAGGGAAGATACATACGCACATCTGACAGCTGGTGGGCGTCAGTGACCGACGCCACGGCTTCCGTGTGGCGTGTGAAGCGGGAGGCCTGTCACGGTGACTCAGGCTGGGGTCTGAATGGGGGTATTCCAAGCAACTAGGCAACCAGGACGCACACCCCAAAACCCAAGTCCCCGCAGTCATGTACCTGGCAGAAATGCTGCGTGGCCATTGACACCAGTTGTGAACCAAGACCGATCTGCGTCCTGTGGCCCTCACAACGTCCGTACACGTCTGGGCCCAGCACAGGCACGCATGGCACCCTGCTCACCTCCAGTGGAGCTCTCTCCTGCCAAGGGGGATGGCCCTGAAGTCCGTTGAGATTTCCAAAGCTCTACAAAGTCGTCCTTCCTCCTGCTTGTTCAGAAGACCTAAAGCCCTGAAGACACCAGTGAGAATTGACCTAGCCTCTTAAGGCAGCTCAAACACCTAAACACAGGAACGCTGGACCTCTCTGCCCTCGGGAGCAGCCAATAACCCACTGGGCTAAGCAGAAGGCACAGATGTCACATCCAGAAGCCAGTGGCGCTCACGTTTGCATTCCAGGAGCCGCCCATGTGAGTCCCTCCAAGGCTTCCAAGTCCCACTTGATTGTTTTCATCGTATCTCTATAACATCAGAGACATTATATCTCATGGTATCTATGAGATTCTCTCTACTTTTATGAGCATATATGCTCCCTGACTTACCGTGGGATGAAACCGTTCCAATAAACCCAGCGTAAGCTGAAAATATCCTAAATAGAAAGTGCATTTGACATCATAGTTTCAACTTACAATGGGTTCATCCAGAGGCAGCCCATCTCGGGCCGAACAATGCACTGAGTGTGACTAGTTCACACCATCACAAGGTTGAAAAAAAAAATCACAAATGTAACCATTGTGAGCCAGGGACCATCTGTATTGTGGCTCCTGTCTTCAGAGACAACAGAAACCTCTTCTTAGACAAGAATCACAATTTATAATCCTCAAAATGTTAAACTTAGTTTAACAATCTACAGATTCAAACAAAGCCAAAGTAGGCCCACAAGACCGTTTGTGCCATTCGCTAAGACACACAACTCTGTAATAACCCTCATCACAGCCCCTCAGGGTGAGTCCCAGAGGCGGCTGTGGCTTGTAGCTACAGACACTAACAAAACCAAAATCAGAGTACGCAGGTGCAGTCAAGTCATATGACTTCTCCACTAGCATATGCACAAATGTTTATCAGCAAATCTGATCTTTGCTTTACCTCCCTCCCATGACCTAAAAAGGAGTCCACCACACACACACACCACACTTCAAAAACATAATTCGTACTTGCTTTCAATTCTGGGCATTTAGAATAAACCTAATGGGTGACTAAACCTCTCCTCCAACCCATTGCTTAGTCTTCTTAGAGGATGAAGGATTTTGCGTAACACAAGTCAGCATATAAAAGATCTTGTATAGAAACAAACTTTCAAGTTGTCCTCATTATAGTGATTCAACTAATATACAAAGGACCCAACACACAGCACAATGTCTATTAGAAGAATGATTAATTTGTTCCCCTCAAAATCCTAATATCTACACAGAAAAAATACCCGATACACATTTTATCATTCTTTACCAGTATAGTCATACAAAGGAGTATCACAAAAGCAAAAGAACACATTTGGTTTCACTCGCAGTTCTAAATTTAATATAAAATTGCTAAAACCACCAAGACAAATATGACTATGAAATATTTAACGATCTTCACCTAAATTCAAGTCACTATTCAATCACCAATACCTCTGCTCTCCTTACAGGAACTTTCCAAAAGTAAATTCTGGAATTAACAGGACAAATTTTTCTAGTGATAGAAAGTAGGAAGAAATTGGTTGAAGGTGGTTCCTTGGCTGTCAAACTTTTTCTCCATAATAGTTTGTAAAATAAAAGCATCGAACAGATCTTTACATTAACTTACAATCTATCAAGCAATACTGGAGCAAGCTTTAAATATTAGCCACATTCTGTCAGGGCTGACTCACATTAAATCACCATCAGTCTCATGTCTTGCAGCATCCACAGCTCATCTTCTCAAAACCACTTAAGATTTCATAATTAACTCAATTAAACAATCTAAGTCCTCTCCTTGATCATTGACATGAAGGGATAATTTTCCCCCAAAATAGTACCTCTTTCCTTGACATGATTTAATCTGTAGTTAGAGTATTTAACAGGATTTCTTTCCTTCTTAGAAAATAAAATATACACCTTTCCAATAAGAAAAACACTAACTGATAATGCTATAGCTTAACCAGGTCAAAACGGTTTTTTTTGTTTTTGTTTTTGTTTTTTTTTTTAAGTTAAAAAAGAACCTAACTGCATCTTTGGACCTTATGTGAGGTAGTGTCCAGGGTCACTGGGACCCCCACTTGGTCAGTGCAGCTGGGTACCAATTAAAGACAGAAACCCAAGGGTTCACTCGAAGCCCCTTCCCAGCTCTTCATCCTAGTGGAAACCATGGGCACAAAGGAAAGCGGCATTCCACGGAGGACTTTGGGGAATGGCTGCTTGAGAACATCAAAGTGGCTCACGTCCCCCGAGTAGAAAGCCAGTGACTGCTCTCAGCTTCAATGCAGCACCATCCACAGCAGCCAAGATCTGGAATCACCTGAGTGCCCGTCAACAGGGGATGAAGGGAATGTGGCCCGAACATCCACAGGAGCAATACTCCACCATACAGCTGAGATCCCTGTCATCCGAGACAGGATGGATGGAGCTGGAGGACATTACGTTAAGCAAACGAGCCAAGCAAAGAAACGGAGCATGTTCTCACTCATAAGCAGGAGCTGAGAGCAGATCTCATGGAGGCCAAGAGTAGGTGGTCAACAGGGCCCAGCAGAGTCCACTCATAAGCAGGATAGGCAGAGGCTCATAACGGGCACAAACACACAGCCTAATGGGAGCACAAGACCTACTATTGATAAATCACCAGGGGGATGGCAGTGGGTCATCTACTGTGTATTTCAAAACAGCTAGGAGAGAATAACTTGACATTATCAGCATAAGGAAAAGAAACTATTTAACGTGAAAGACATCCCAAGTACACAGATTTCATCAATATAGGGATGAATCAAGATATCACATGCACTCTGAAAATATGTACACATATTATGTATCAACAAAAACAAAAACCAATGACAGAACCATTTGCGAAGCATGTGCAGGAGAAGAATGGGAAGCCTGATATGGTGTGGCTGTGTGTCCCCACCCAAATCTCATGCTGAACTCTAACCCTTTGTTGGAAGTGAGCCCTGGTGGGAGGTGACTGACTCATGGGGGTGGTTTCTAATGGTTTAGCACAATCCCCCTAGTGCTGTCCTCATGATAGTTCTGAGATCTGCTTGTTTGGAGGTGCATGGCACCTTCCCCTTCACTCTCTCTCCCCTTCCAGCCATGTGAATACATGCCTGTCTCCCCTTCACCTTCCACTCTGTTTCCCCAGAAGTAGAAACCTGTATAGCCCACAGAACTGTATGCCGAGTAAACCTTTTTTTTCCTTATTACCCAGCCTCAAGTAGTTCTTTATAGCAGTGGAAGAACAGTACAGTCCTCAGGACCAGCAATGTTTTCCTTCTACCCAGCAGCCAACAACGTCCCACACCCTAGCTGGTTTTCCAAAGCCTTTGCCAGAATGCTGAGGCTGTTTTGGGGATACGGACTTTCCCCATCTCTGGCAAACCAGATGGGGCATCCTATTTGCCTCTTACCACCTTTCTCAGACAAACCCCACCTCTGAAACATCCTCCGCCAGGGGCCTCCTTCAGCAGCAACAAAGCTGAGTATTCCTTGCACTTCCCTTCTTCTGAACAAGTAAACATCTTAAGCTTATTTTTCCATCTTCCCAGCTCATTGAAAAAAATATCTTATGCTTTCTATTTTCCTAACACACACACATGGAAGAGAAGTGCCGTGAGGTCAGGGGCTCTTGCTTTCCTGGATCTGAGCCTGGCCCTCAAACACTAGCCGAATTCATACTGACACGATATCCAGAAGCAGAAATGCAAATATCCCCACGACTTCAAATACCCTAAGGATCTAACAGGCCGAGTGGCCCATGTAACTGTGGTTTGTGCTGGGCCATTCAACTGGTGTTTTAATCCCTGTCCAAGTGAGCTCTTTAATTTTGGGACTTTTCAGACAGCTCTTTGTTGTTGTTGTTGTTGTTCTGTTTTGTTTTTATTAAAGGGATCTATTACAGTTACAATCAAGAATATCCCAGGCCAAGTGTGGTGGCTCATGCCTGTAATCCCAGCACTTTGGGAGGCCAAGGTGAGCGAATCAAATGAGGTCAGGAGTTCAAGACCAGCCTGGCAAACATGTTGAAACCCCATCTCTACTAATACAAAAATGAACCAGCCATGGTGGCAGGCACTTATAATCCCAGCTACTCAGGAGGCTGAGGCAGGAGAATGGCGTGAACCAGGAGGTGAGGCTGCAGTGAGCCAAGATCGCGCCACTGCATTCCAGCCTGGGCAGCACAGCAAGACTATCTCAAAAAAATAAAAATACACCAATACGCCCAGTTAGTTCTTCACCAATGTCAGATACATCAGTTTAAAGAAAAATAATATGAATGCATGTTTTTAAATTTCAGTGTTGAATTTAACCATATCTTTTAAGAAGATATGAAGATAGAAGTTCCCCAAGGATCGGGGGAGAAAAAAGCAGTTAAGAAAATGTTAAAACCTTAGGAGAAAAACAAGGATGGGGTAAGACCTCAAGGCAAAACTTTTTCTTTGCACTTTGATTTCAAAAGAACAGAGATGCCCAAAATATGAACTCTCCCATCTGCATTTTATATTCCTCTATGTCCTTTGAAAGACTGGAGATGGGATCCCAGGTTCCAAAGTGCCCGGCCAGGGCTCACATCAGGCCGATTCCTCTACGTCCTTTGAAAGGCTGGAGATGGGATCCCAGGTTCCAAAGTGCCTGGTCACGGCTCACATCAGGCGACATCTTTCACAGCCGTTTACTCCCCTGACTGTGCCTAGAGAGCTCTGTGGCCCAATTTACACAAAAGGGTCCTAATTTACACACGTTCATCACTTTGAGCAGAGTCTCAACAAATGAGACAAATATTGACACTCCACAGAAGTATTCTTTTCCGAAAAATTAAGTGTCAGGTTCCCATCAGCCAGGCAGCTTGGTTACAGAAAGCACTGGCTGACTTGCTGGTTTAATGTTAAATGCATTTAAAATGTTAAGTGATCTGGCCCCCCTCCCAGTGGGTGTGTACGTTGAGCTGGTTGCAGTAGTGATGCACATACCACGTGGATTTGCTTCAAGCAGAGCACCCCACACCCAGGAAGAGGCCAAAGGACGGCATCGAGGTCTAGGACAGTTCTAAGGAGAGCTGCAGTCTGAATGCCTCGTCTGCAAATAGTCTCTCATTTCAGAGGAAGTCACTGAACAGAGTTCATAACACATGAATTTTAAAAATTCCTATTTCTAATTTCATCCCATTAGAACTTTTGAAGAACAGATGTGCATCTGCTCCAAGTCAATGAGAGGACACTCAAGACAGTCCCTCACAGGTCCTCGGCCTCCGCCTCTCACCTAGAGAACGTCAGCTCCAGCCAATCACAGCACAGTGCGATTTTCTATAATATGCACGCCTGCATCTGACCTGAGATGTCAATGTCTGGAACGTGCCTGCCAGGCCCAGGAAGAACTGCAGCAGCTGTGGGGAAATAAGCCGCTAAGGAATCCGATTTGGAGGGAACTCCAGGCAACTAAAACTAGTTCCACTGGTTTTTCTTAGCAAGGTTTGACCTGGCAAACTGTTATCACTGTTGCTAATTCATGGTAATTGGGATGGGGACTTAACAGTAAGTAATTAGAGCAATTCTAGAATTTGCTACTCAGTTACAAATGTCACAGATTCCTGAGAATGGAAGAACTGTTGCCCAGGAATAGAGCTCAACAGGTCCTCCCCATGCCCCAGGAAACATGACATTTCCATGCACCCCTGCTTTGTTCCCCCGCCACCTGATCTCAGCCGTCTGATGGCATCACTCCCCAGAGCTGGAAACACCTGACCTCTTGTCACCCTCCCATCTGCCCTGCTTTCCTCCAGCCCGGGATATTCAGGGATGCCCACATACAGGACCAGGAAACCAGGGTTATCCTAAACCAGTGCCTGCATTCAAAGTCCTCCATGGCAGGACAATCACCAATGGCCAATACTCCCAGAACCTTCCACCTCAAAACGGGAGCACATCTGGATTCAAGCTGACAACGCTGCATTCTCTTTGCCATGTACACATGGAGGCATGTCAGGTTCCACCTAAAGGTATCAGGTTTCACTCTGGTCAGGAGCCCAAGCCTAGTCACTCTGCATGATCTCAATTCACCATCCACAGAGAAGCCTACAGTTTTCCTCTGGTGCACGGTGTGGATGGTGGATGCATTTCCCCTGAAGACTCGGAGACGGGCTCCTGGCCAAGGAGGCCAGTCACCCCAGCCCCTGCAAGACCCAGATATGCCCCTCTGCTGTCTGCACACAGTACCCAAGTCTAGCAGTGCTGACTCTGTGGCGGGATAGCTCTGGGCCTGCAGAGGACACAGGGCACAGGAACCGTGCAGCCTGGCTGGAGCCAGAGGCCTAAGGGATCCCCACGAGGCTCTCCAGCCAAGGTGCCTTCACCACAGGCAGAGCCATTCAAGAGAACTGCCTGCTGAACCAGAAACGTCCCAATCTGCTGAGCCAACACAGAAAGACAACAGCCACCTAACAGCTGCTGAGCCCCAAAACGTGGCCACTGGGCCTGAAGGGCTGAATCCGGAATTTAATGTGTGAAGCTCTTTTCAAATGTGTTTGGCTATGTTATCAAATCTTTATTCTAATTAAATTTACAGGAGCCTCTGGCTATGGGCTCCCTTGTCGGGCATCACAGCTCCAGGGAGTAAGAATGGGAAGGAGAGGCCCAGAGCCTCTCTGCATTCTCCACCCTAATTCAACACGTCATCATAAGGAAAGGCACTCCAGCAGCAGAAGTGTGCACGGGAAGAACTGGGTTGGCCCTGATACAAGCATGACCCCCATGGCATCACAGCTGCCTCAGCCAACAGGCAAGACAATATGCCCACCTGGACAGGTCACCAGATGTGATGATGCACCCCAAGCCCTAGTCCCACAGCAGCCAGAGACCACCCGCTGCTCGTCCCGGGTGAAACAGGCAGAGCTGTCCGAGCCCTCAAAAGCAGAAAGAATTAAGGAGGCAATTCCCACGATTCCCACGACACACACGACACTCCTCGCAGACAGACACAGGCTTCGCTGTGAAAGTGCAGAGGACGGTGCAGTCCCTAGGCGGGCTGCTTCTTCCAACGATCAGGGAAGAAACTAGATCCGTTTCCTTGTAGGAGAATCATCTGTACCGCGATTAGACAGAAGGTGGCTGATGTTATCAAATCATCAAGCACCGCACGGCTCTGTCTCCAAGGAGGACCTGGAAACTTGCAGCCACCCGAGTAGAGACCGCAGTGTTAATGGAGACACGGGTGACTGAGGTCTGGCTTCCTCAGGGAAGCTAAATTTGAACTTTCATCACTGAGGAATCGGTCATTTACAGTCACTCACCCTCAAGGCAGAAGAGGGCTCAAGACACTGCACCAGACTTCAACACTCAGGGTTAGGGTCAAATTCACAGGTTTTACAAAACGTATTTACTAGGGATGCCAGAAGAGATGTAGTTTCACCCCCCCCCCCCAGGGTTTGCTTAGCCCCTTCACCAGTGGATCTCACCAACGGATGACACATCCACGCCTCGTCCATGGCAGCACAGAAAACCACTCGGAAGACAGCCACTCCCACCAAGCTTCCTGGCTTTAGTGTTTAAAATCTCCATCGTTTAAAATCTGTATCTCATACGTGAGATTACACTCCTCTGAACAACAGACATTGCGACTGTCATTTCGCCCAAAAGGGCTTCAGGAAATGACACGTGGCACAGACGCCAGAGGTCGCCGGCCGCCTTACTCTAGCCTAATTCCTTTGTGCCTCTATACGGCTTCACAGATACAGCCCAGTCACCTTAATGACCATATGAGAAGCTCAGGGAATAGATGAACTCAGTGCTGAATTTTTCTGTTTATCGCCCTTTTGTTTTATCCAGAAGACAGCTGAGAAAGGCTGGGGCAGATCCAGCCACTTCTCTTCACCCCAGGTCACCCCTCAGTCACACGCTTTTGAGAAACCAAAGCAATTCTGTTCCCTTCACTCTGGGTTCCAAGCACTAAATTCCTCTGTTTTATCAATTAGATTATCAAGCAGCCGTTTGTAATCTGGACTGCAATCTGATACAAAATTTAAAGCTAATTTAGGTTGCGGTAATGCTCCTATTTACATTAGAGACAAGGCATGAATGAAAACTTTATTCTGTTCATAGGACCAATTTGGTAAACAAATCAATTATTCAAGCAATGATTGTCTACAGTTAGATGCAAATTACTTTGCTCATAAAAGATATTCCAGTAGGAAGTTTTAAATCTATGGTCTGTATTTCCCGAGCGTGTGTCTGCACCTTCCCCGAGTGCACAGCAGGACTTCCCAGGGCATCCCATCAGCAGACCCACTGAAGAGAATAAGCCCACAGCCCCCAGCCCAGGAATCAAGTCCGAGCCCCAGCAGCCCCTCGTCCAGCCGGGGCTTCCTCACCAGCACAGCACCCAGAGGTCTTCCAGGTTTAATGCCATGTGTGCGTGGAAAGTAGAGTGTTGGAAAGACCACAGCTGACATTCTACAAATGCAAATTCCCTCTTGGAACAGCCCAACAACCCTCTGTACCTTCCCCAAAGTACCCATGCCAGGCAGGCGTAGACAGTCTAATGGGGTACCTAGGAATCAGCATTTAACACGATTCTGATGAATAAAAAAGTTGAGAGGCCAATCAGCGAGAGGCTGCCGTGGCCTCCACTCATTTGCAGGCTCTGAAGGGACACAGACACAGGTAACAGGCCAGACAGGACAGGACAGGGATGGGGAAGTGGAGGGCAAATTCCATGGACCACCAACCACCCCGCCATCCCCACTGAGACTCCATGATTTAAGGAGAGGCAAAGCCAGGGAGAAAAGATGCCCGCATCACTCGAGGGACTGAGATTTCACCTAAAGTGCACAGCATATGGCTGAGGGCCAAGGTTGGGCAAGCCGAGAGCACAGAACGGGGTTCACAGGCCCAGAGGTGCCACCCACACCCCGTGCAGACCTCCCAAGCACAGCCTGTGTCTCCTGCCTGGTTTATTTCCTTCCCCCATTCTACTGTGTTGGTTTCTCAACCACCCCCCACCACCACACACCCCTCTCTACAAGCTTGGTGAACTGAAAAGAGCAGGGGGGGTTAAGATCTGGGCTCTCGGGCCAACGTCCTGCCTGAGACATTAGTTCCAACCCACCCAGCTGTGCTGTAAGCCCGAGATTTCTCAAATGGGAGAAAGGAAGGTGACTGAACCCACTTCCCAGGACGGCTGTGGAGACTGAGATCACATATAGCCACACCTCAGCGTCCAGCACACGTGGGACCCCGGCCGTGTTGCCCCTCATGGGAATCCCTCTATGCCCCGTCTGCTACCAGAGCCAACTCCCAGCAGTAGCTGTGGAGGGTGCATCCTCTATTCCCACTCCACTCACCTCCCATCGCTCCCCGCAGTGACCTGCCACACAGCGGCCAACAGCAAATCCGGCCCCATTGGATAACCAACCACACCCCCCACCCCCACTTTGGGGCGTCTTCCACTTGCAGTTCCGAAGCAGAGCGAGAAACCGCCCTCAAGGGCGCTCACCTGTTCCTTATTGCACGTAATTACCTGCCACGCAGGGCCACCAGCAAACCCAGCTCCACCATCCAGGTTCTGGTGGGTAACTGCCTCCCTCTCCCGCTTCCTCCTGGGGAGTCTGGGAGGCTCAGAAACTGCCCTCCAAGGGCACTCATCTGTTCCTTATTGCACTAATACCTCCTTTACAGAAATCCACTTTGACTTCCAGCACTGCAGGTGTGACAATTTAGGAATCTTATTTGTAAGCTCCAAGAGCTTGAGGTCACGTACACCTCACCAGCATCGCAGAGACCCAGCAGTGTCCCACTGTATTTACGATTCCAAAATACTCCTTCAAAATGCTACTGGCATTTGATTTGCCCATAAAATGCTAAAAATCTTCAAGTGAAACCAGTATCTTCAACAGTTTGATTCAATCATAACATGCGAGTTATACATCTGCCAAGTTATAAAGCCTCATGCATTTATAACATCTTATGTATGGTCAAATGGTTCATTAACATAAATTACGAGAATCTCTAAGAAATGGGTTTTTTTCTGGCATTAGATGACCAAAGAAAACTGGGTTCTGGCGGGCTTGCGGGCCTGTACAGACAGACATATCTGCTGACACAACCAAGCTCCTTCCCACTGACGTGGCCTCATCCCAGGCCCCTCGCCCGGACGCCTGCAGGCCCCTGGAGGAGCAAGCTGACCTGCCCACATTTCTCAAATGCACAGCTTTTGTTCACACTGCAGATGGAGCTCAAGGCACGAGCAGGCCACCACACAGAATACCACACAGCGTCCACGCCAGGTGACGGTGGTTTTCACTCCATCCCAATGCCCCATGTATGAGTTTACAGCCATGCTACTAAACGGATTTTTAGACTCTCAAGACATACTTTGTTTGCTTTTATGCACCAAAGTTAAAAGACTATCACTCAGCTATAGGCTCTGACACTGTGGCATAATCATTTGGGAACAGAGCCTCTGCCAGATCAGGATAAGCACTTGGGACAACACCCCGTGACCTCGGTCCACACAAAGCCATCCAGACCAGAGGCCTCCCGCACAGCTCTGTAATTTCTGTGGATTTCTGTAAATGAGGTATTAGTGCAATAAGGAACAGATGAGTGCTCTTGGAGGGCAGTTTCTGAGCCTCCCAGCCACACGGCCACATTCAGGCTGAAGCCACACCACCTCCAGAAACACTGTCCGTCGCCGAGGTGTGCCTGGCTTCTCCCTTTTTCCAGAACTTAACAAAACCTGAAAGGACAGGTCTGTGTAGAAAAACACAAACTACTTGCGATTCCTCTGCCCAGTTCAGGCTGTAGGAAGCTCGTTTCAGCCCTCACCGTGTTCTGACCTTGGTTCCCATAAGAAATAAAGTCAGAATTCTAGTCCCTGTCTCCTGGGCAGTGTGGCAGGCATACATACCTTCAGTTACATGAGGAAAGGCGTGGCGAGCCCCTTTCCTTCAGTAAAACTGCACAGTTCCCAGAACCCTGACGCCATCCCCCTCACGCCACTGTGAACACCTGGACACAGCACATTTCAATGCGTGCACCTTCGTGGGCTGGTTTTCTATTTCTCCATTAAATCACCCCAAATTTAGCGTCCTAAACACTGACTTATTTTCTCCCATTTCTGAAAGCTGGAGTCCAAAACAGGTCCCACCAGCTAACGTCGAGGTGTCGGCAGGGCTGGCTCTGGGGAAGCGATTGTCTCCTTGCCTCCCACAGCCTCTAGAGGCTTCCGCATCCCCTGGTCCATATGGCACCTACTGTCTTCAGGACCCACAGCGGCCCTGATGGCCCCGCAACAGGAAGACGCAGAAAGTCAGGAGCCCGGACTCCAGTGCTAGGGCCAAGCCTCACCACCCTCCCAGCTCCTCACACGCTCCCGTGCGAGCTAATATAGATTCCACTTTAACTAGTATCACCTGTGTAAGGGGTAAGTGCCCAGCTGTGAACTGGTTAACCTCGCTCACACAGACCCCGGGAATAAACTCACAGGCCATGGACCACTCCACAAGCAATGAGTGACCACCTGCTTGGGGACCTCCATGGCCCAGCAGAGCCCTCCTTTGCCTCCCCGTGCACTCAGGGTCTGCAGCGCCAGAGGGCCCTGGATAAAAAAGACAGCTCCCATGTCGGGAGGCACCCACCAGAGGTTGGGTTCCCGGTACTCTAAGTAGCCCAGGTGGACAGGCCACGCCCCGTGCAACTCCATCACAAGAATAACAGCTGCACGTGGCTAGTGCACAGGTGGCCACCCCTCGGCCCAGCTGGCCACGCCTAGCACATCACCGCCGTGACGTCCAATCAGACTCAGCTGCTGGCACAGTCCAGGTATCGGCCCCCAAGAACATTCTGGATCACAATTCACAGTACTGATTGCGATCAGGGCCACACGTGGCTGAATGTATTTACAGGAGGACGCCACAGCTGATCTCGCTGGACTGAGAACATTTCCCACTGTACATTCTTACAACACCATTTTATTTGCACTTTATTAAACTTTTATGGCTTTTTTCTGCCTATCTACTTTATGGGAGTGTTTCTTGTTCTTATGACTGCAGTGATACTTTAAGTTACAACTATTAATGTGTAAAATTAGTTTGGAAGTCGCCTTATCATTAAACATTTCACAAGCAAGCAGTCAGAGGCACCTAACCCGGAGACCTCTTTTCTTCTCTGAGCCAAACCTACATTAGACTCAAAGAAAATGGCACACGGAGAGGGGCTGGATCTCTAGCGCCCATTCCTAGGGGGCCTCCTGGGGAGCAGATATGGAGGGAGAAGCCCTGGGCTATGGCACCGTCTTACTAAAGAAAAGTCCATTTGGATAAATGTAAGTGCCAGACTTAAGAGATTAAGCAAACCATGAAAAGAAACCACTAACCACGGCTTCTCCAAAACAGAACTAAACTCCCTTTAGTTTGAATTGGAAAAGCAGAAGTGATGATCAGGATACAAAAAAAATGACAAAGTATCTGAAACAGGAGAATAATCAAGGGTCTCTCTCTCTTCCTGTGTGAGTGGGAGCCTCGCATCTAAGCTGGATTTAGAAGGTTACTACTTTGGACTGAAAGTTATCCCCAACCCCAGTTTGTAAGCAAGTGGAGCAGAACTCTTCAATTATTTCAAGGTTTAGCGGTAAAGCTCTGCAACTCTCACAACCATTTTAATTGGTGTGAATTTTAAAGTGACTCAATCTGCTAGCTGCAGTATCTAACGGCTTAACCACGGGGTCATGTTGGAAAATTATTCCAATTGCTTTTGTTTTCTCTACTGAAGATGCATTTGAATGTTCTTGTAGTTTGCAGTTGGCTGGTTCTGATGTTCGGTCTGAGGAGGCCCAAGTAACCGGAGAGGAAGAATCTGAAACCTCAAGACACTCTAGTGCTGTCTGGGGAGATGGAGACCCCAACCCGAGAGCCACTGACGGACTCAGCACGGGCGCAGGGCCGCCAGAAGCATCGGGCCACGTATTTGCCGCTTACAAAACAACATAAGCACACACCCCCAGGTGTGTACACATGCCCTGTACACGCTAATGTCTGTCTATGCTAACACCAGCACACACCCCCAGGTGTGTACACTTCCTCTGTACACGCTCACGTCTGTCCATGCCAACAGCACACACCCCCGAGGTGTGCACACACACTCTGTACACATCTGTCCCTGCCAATGCCAGCACACATCCCCAGGTGTGCACACACGCTCTGTACACACTCACATCCCTCCCTGCCAATATGAGCACACACCCCCAGGGGTGCACACACACTCTGCACATACTCACATCTATCCCTGCAGCCTGAGTCAGTCACAGAGAGACAGAGGAGGAGTAGGAAGGACGTAATGGGCACTGAGATTCTGCGCCGGTTCCCCTCTCTACCTCGGGAGAGACCCCTCATGTGATCCTGCTGTCACTCACCGTTCCGCCTCCATCCTCCATCCTCCCACCGGGATCAGGAGGACGCCCACTGCACAGAGCTGTGATGAGGATGAACAGAAGATTGCAAGAGCTCACGCCAAGGTGCTGAGCACAGGACCTATGGAGTGCTTCTTTCTGCTGTGGCTGACATCATCAAACAAGAGGCTGACACGGCTTCCGCAGAGAATGTCACTCGCTGAGAAACTGAAACGTGTGACCTAGGAGCCTGTGAAGGTCTAAGAACAAACCAACAAACCAAACGGTTTTGTTTGGTTTTCAAACACCATAGCCTGTTTTTTCGTTTTTCTCATGCTGTACTTTGAGTATCATTTAGTTTAATTTCAAAGTAAGTCCAATAAATACACAAAATCACAGGACTGAGCATGGAGCATTGTTTCACTTCATGTTCTCCAGCCTTTAGGGCACATTAAGGAAAGACATGATTCCAGGACTCCCATTAGAAAGGCTGCCCTGAGGCACCTGCTGGGGCAGCCAAATTGCAGCTGTTGATGCTGCCCCCAAGCTGCTTGGATGAAGCACAAGATTCCAGAGGTCTCTTCTCTTCCGCCCTTCACCCAGGAGAGAAGGTGGAGGGAGAATGGTGAGAGAAAACAGGAAGAAGGAGGGGGGAAGGAGGGAGAGAGGAGGGGGGAGAGAGGGAGAGAGGAGGACGAGGGAGGGAGAGAGGAGGCAGGAGGGAGGGAGAGGAGAGGAGAGAGGGAGAGGAGGGGGGAGGGAGGGAGAGGAGAGGGGGGAGGGAGGGAGAGAGGAGGAAGGGAGAGAGGATGAGGGAGAGAAGGAGAGAGGAGGGTGGAGGGAGGGAGGAGGGGCATGTTCCATCCACCAAGGCAGCTGCACTGCAGAGAGAATGAAGGGTGTGTTGCCTCTCAGGACAGCAAGTTCACGCTGTTTATAATTGTTAGCATAAACAATGACCCGCTGAGGACAGGGCTGCAATTGGAGTTGACAACGTTTTATTTTCATAGTTGATATTGGGGACCTGGACCTAAAGCACCGTGCCTTGCCCTTTCGCCAGAGGGGCCAATGCCTCTCTATACTTGACTCTATTTTAACTAAATACCCGATATTGACTAGGAATTATGACGTGTAGGATACCCCTTACCACAGTAACGTCAAACTCACGTTCTAAACGCAGGCACCAGTGTGAACTCAGACTCCACGGCCAGCATCGTAACTGGAGACCACATGGGCAATGCTGTGAACTCAGACCCCACAGCCCACACCATAACTGGAGACCACACAGGCACCAGTGTGAACTCAGACCCAACAGCACCTGCCTGGGCTGCTCCAGCCACCAGCAGAACCTGTTGTGCAGCTGAACTGGAAGCTGATTCTGGAAAGAACTGAGAAGCATGAGGACGAGATCCTTCTACGTCAACAGGGATCAATTTTTTAACGATTTCTTTCTTTTAGAAAACTGTTAATAAAATACTTTGTTCTAAATGACCAGGATTTCAGCAGCCTCTAAGTTCCTTCATGTCAATCAAAGCTTAGGCACGTGGGTTACTTCACTGTTCATGACACCTTTTTCAAATAAACCCTGGGGCCGCCTTTGTACCCAAGAGCCTGGGCACTGAGCATTCAGAGAAAACGTCCAGGGCGAGAGTGTTCACGTCCCAGCGGTGCAGTAGAGCGCATGGGGGGAGTTTAAGCCACAAGTGGCCACACTTCCCCTGCCTCTGGCCAGTGCCCACTGCTCACACACACACTCCTTCCTCGACCCATCCTGAGCCACGGGGCCCACGCGTAACCAAGGTCACTGCAGCACCTCCAGGAACAAACTGGTTACAGGTGGACTGCTCTCTACGCAAGGTACGCTAGATTAAGAAAACTGACTAAAAAAAGTAGGAAGAAAAACTCACTCCACCCATTGAGGCAAGAGAAATGCACACAGCCTCTGAAATCACTGCAGAGGAGTTTTCCTGGGTTAGGTACGCGGTGGGGTGACCCTACCCCATAGCGGGGCAATAGCACATGGTGGGAACCAAGGAACATCTCCGAATAAATGTAGGAAAATGCACTCAACTCCCAAACAGAGAGAGAAACTGCTTTTTTCCTTAAAAGCTTCTTTCTTTTATTCTCAGAAAGACTCTCTTTGGTGTCTTGACTGCTGACGAGACAAGCCTGTCATCCCCAGAAAGCCGCCCTGGACAGTCTCCAGATCCTACAGCCCTCAGATCCACCTTGCCTACTGATGATCCCACATTACAAAACCTAATCATCAGAAAAAGCTTCCCAGTCCGCAGCTCACAAGTGACATTTTATTCAGGGAAATGCTAATAAAAACCTGGGCCTCTGCGTAAACGCTGTGTCCTAGGTACTGAGGCTCCACACAGATGGTACACAGGGAGACAGGCCTCACCCCTTCCTGGCGCCCCATGTCTCTCTTGACATTTTATTAGCTGAGTTTTGTGGCAGTTTGTTACTTTTAACCTGCCTGTCCAAGGCAGCTGCACTAAACTACTTGTTCAGGGCAGATCCACTCATAATGACCATCAGCTCAGAGTTGGAAGTAGCACTGGAGAATGAGGTGGTTTCAGGGCACTATGCTTCCCTGCCCTCTTTTCCAGGGATGCCAAGTAAGTTTCTGCCGTGGCTGATGATGTCAGTACTACACTAACATTAGTTCAACGGCAGGCCACCAATTAATACTTAATGAACAATCTCCTTAAAAGCAAAACCCCATCTCTGCCAAAAATACAAAAAATTAGCTGGCATGGTGGTGAGCGCCTATAATCTCAGCTACTGGGGGACTGAGGCAGGAAAATTGTTTGAACCCAGGATATAATCTCAGCTACTGGGGGACTGAGGCAGGAAAATTGTTTGAACCCAGGACGCAGAGATTGCAGTGAACTGAGATTGCACCATTGCACTCCAGCCTGGGCAACAAGAGTGAGACTCCATCAAAAAAAAAAAAAGAAAAGAAAAGAAAAGAAAGAAAGAGGAAAGAAAGAAAGAAAGAAAGAAAGAAAGAAAGAAAGAAAGAAAGAAAGAAAGAAAGAAAGAAAGAAAGAAGAAAGAAAGAAAGAAAGAAAGAAAGAAAGAAAGAAAGAAAGAAAGAAAGAAAGAAAGAAAGAAAGAAAAGAAAGAAAGGAAAAGAGAAGAGAAGAGAAAAGAAAAAAGAAAAGAAAAGAAAAGAAAGAAAGAAAGAAAAGAAAAGAAAGAAAGAAAGAAGGAAAGAAAGAAAGAAATGATTCTCACAACACTGTCAACATCTTCAGTTCTTCCCGAGGGTAGCATAAAATTATCACACACAACGTAAACTCAATCAGATTAACGTTCTTTCCTCACCAATCCATACCTAAATCCTTATTTCAAACTGGCCCCCAATTTTTCAGAATTTAAGAAGACTGAGAGGAATAACCACGAACAAGCAAGGTTTACGCAGACGTCAGTCTTCCCAACTCTCGCTCAGGAGCTCACCCCAAACTCCTTCTATGGAATCAGCCTGGATAACAGTCCCTGGTGGCCTCACAAGAACAGAGGCTCCCACGAACCCACGACAGACCCCACCATTCAGCCCCAGGCAGAGGAGGGAGGCGGATGGTCACGAAAGCCGGAAACGCAGGCAACTGTGACTTGTCTGACCTAATGTAGGCGATTGGGCTAAAAAACAAGGCACATCCACCAGTGAATGGGGTGCGCTCCCAGCTGGCTGCGCAGAGGCTGTGGATATGAAGGAACTCACTTCCCTGCACACTGAAGTCCATCAGCGTCTCCACATCGACCGCACCTGGGCTCTGCTCACCCCTCACAGACTAGGATGAGAGTGGCCGCGTCTGGATAGAATGTCAAGGACGGATGGACAGACATCCTGGACAGACACTGTACAGAGACCAGGGGCTGGGCAGGGGGAAGCGGCATAGCCTTGGGGCCAGCAGGGGCAAGGCCGGGAAGCCTCGGTGAAGGCCTGCATCTCCTCATCCAACAGAAGCAGGAGCGGCCACGCAGTGTGGGCTGCAGCTGTCGTGAAGTGGCCAGTGGGACATAGCAGGAGGCCGTGCCCAGCCTTACCCCCAGCCCAGGAGGAGGGGCCCAGCTGCGGGCACTGCCCCGGGAGTCGGCATCCTGAGCCCCCAGGGAAGGCGGGAAATTGCCCCTGGGGACTGGGCGCTCAGGCTGGAGGTGGTGAGACCTCGAGGCCCTGCAGTCGGGGAGGTGAGGGCAGAGGTGGCCAAACTGAAGCTCAGTGAAGGGCTTTGTCAGGAAAGGCCCCCAGAGGCTGCCTCACCAGCCCGGGGGAGGTTACTTCCGGCCCAGAGGCTCAACAGGGCCCTCGGTGGTGACGTTTAACCTTGTCCTCTGACACAGGACCATCGAGACAGGGTCACTCAAACCTCTGCCAAGCTCTGCACCCAAATGAAGCTGTTACCACAGACGCTGAGGCAGGCAGTGCTCATCTCAAATCTGCACAAGTGGTTTCTTTAGCCAGTTCTCCAAATTCTTAATGACAAACCACACTAAACGTGTGTTTTCAGCATCACCTATGCTCATAGCTATGTATAAAACAACTATCACAAGGAAAACTAGGTGGTGAACCCAGGAGGAGGAAATCCCCATGACGAGTCGAGAGAACACCAACGGACGATTGGCTCTTCCCAGCTGAACCCAAGAGCGCTTGGCTGGGCTCACTTCCGTTCTAATTTCCAGATTTATTTTTACTTTCTCACATTTTCATTATGAAAATGTTCTAACATATTTAAAAAGTGGAAGAACAGTACAACGAGTGGTCAAGTTTTCTCCACGTGGAGCTCCAACAACTGCTAGCATTTCGTTAGATTTGCTTTCTCACTGTCTCTGTAGATCAGACAGAGAGACAGATTTGTTTCTCCTCTGGAGCCACTTGAAGGTGAGAGGCTCCTGCTGCCTCACCGAGTCCTCGGGTACACATTCCCTAGGAATAAGGGCCCCTCTGCAGCCGCAGTACCATCATCGGCAGACAAGAATGATTTCTGAGCATCGCTGTCCAGGTTATGTTCAGTTAGCACAATCGTCCCGAAAACGTCTTTTCTATCTGAGCCACACACTGCACCGAGTGATTCTCCTTCCCCGTCTTCGTCAGGGACAGCCTAGCACCCCTTTTATGTGTGATCTTCAATTTTCGAGAGTCCGGGGCCATTGTCCTGCAGAATATCCCCTACCCCAGAGGCATCTGTTTCTAGGGCCATCATTAAATTCCCTACTATGCACCTCCATTCCCTGTAAACAGGAAGTTTCAGTCTCGAGGCACGATCACCTTCTGTCAAACGCTTCTCAGCAGCTTCCGGGTGAGGCTGCTGCTTCACGAGGGGTGCGAGCTCCTACTCCTGGTCACTGATGGCGCGGCCGCGATCAGTACCACACCCCGAATCAGAAACGTCTGGAGGGGCCGCG
The DNA here is from genome assembly GCF_043159975.1 of Macaca nemestrina. NCBI lineage: Eukaryota > Metazoa > Chordata > Mammalia > Primates > Cercopithecidae > Macaca > Macaca nemestrina. The sequence goes on from NW_027257863.1 coordinate 293,690, forward strand.
GGCAGCCGAGACACCTGGAGATGTGAACGGCACAGGCGTGGGGCAAGAACAAGGTCAAATCATAACGGAACGTCTGATTCCAGACTGTCCCACCTGGGTAAGATGGTGACATCTCCCTAGCAAGTATCTGAAGCCAGAAAGTACGACAGAAAATTCATGACCTGCCTTCGTTCACCCAGGCTGCTCTAACAACACACCACAGGCTGAGAAGTGGCTGGCGAACGACACAAGTTCATTTCTCACAGCTCTCAGTCTCAGTCTCAGGCTGGGAAGTCCATAGTCAAGGCCTGACAGGTTTGCCTGGTGAGGGCTTCCTGGTTCATAGACGGCGCCTTCTCACTGGGTCCGCACACTGTGGAAGGAGCGAGGGAGCTCTCTGTAGTCCCTTTTTTGAGGGCACAAATCCCATTTATGAGACCCTTACAACATCCTCACCGCCCAAAGCTCCCCCTCCTAGCACTATCTCCTCGCGGGTGAGGATTCCAACTTGTGAATCTTGGGGAGATACAAACATTACAAAAGCCCATCATTTAATTTTTTTAAAGGCATTTTTGCTTCTACAAAGTCTCAAGATAAAATCAAAAGAAAGAGGTCTGAGTCAATCCACACAGTTCTCCCAAAAAGGGAAGTGATCAATTGCCACCACTTTTTATCGGAGACCCGCTGGGTGCCCCGGTCTGCACGACTGATTCTAAATCGCCGTCCTCTCCTCTGCCACTCAGAGGTCAGAGTCAGTCCAGAGCTTAACACCAAGGCAGAGCTGACTGAAAGATATCAGCTAATCCAGTAAGACAAGCCAAGACTCCTGCCCAAGGCCTAATCCTTTCCCCAGGGAAACATGGAAGGGCCAGACACCTGGCAGCCCTTCCTTCCTGCTCTAAAGCCCCAGAGTCACAGCCCCGCCAGGTGTGTGCCTCGGGCAATGCACGGTAATGTCAGTTGGGCACCGAGTCTGAGAACATGTTCTCAAGTAAAAATGAAAACAAGACTGCTGAGAAAAGTTCATGCTTAATCACCTCTGTGCTAAATTCTAAATGCAATGTTATTTCAGAGTTAGGTGGAAGTAATTCCTTAAAAATATATATGAACAGTGACTAGCAACCAGGGTGATAAGTACTCAACATGTGTTTGATGAATAAATGAATTTTTAAAATTTATGAAAAGAACACGCTCTATTTAGGAGAATTCTATTTAATTGGACGTCCTAACTATACAGTGACTCCTTCGTGCTGACAGCAGAGTTTGCTTCAGTTAACTCAAAAAATGGTAAGTCACTCTAACAGGAAACCAAAAGGCTTTACAGAGAGTCCAATTATGGTGCCAATTCAACTGTGCATGGCAATTTCACCTTAATATTTAAATTCTCGAAGCACCATACTCAGAAAACAAGACGTAACATACCTAAATGCATCGCCTGAAGCACCGTCATCTAGAATTTGACAAAGTTTGACTGTGAGTTTCAAGAAAAGGGCTGACGAGGCCAAGAAGTTCCTTCCCCTCTCCACTTACCTCCCATTTTGGTGACCCACTTCATGCAGAGAAATTCCTGTTTCAGGTTTGCAGGCATTGGAGCAATCCTGGTATCTATTTCCCCAAGACACCAACAGGCTGAAGTCTGCAGGGTGCACATATTGAAAATCACAGGAGCACTGGAGTGGCGGAAAGAGGTGCCCGTGAAGACGTCATCCTTTCCAAGACAGGCTCTGATTCTGCCTCCAGGCCCTTTTGCAAAACGCCATTGCTACAAATTCACAGCCACCAGGAGGAAACACACAAAAGACCCCACTGCCCTCCTGGCTTCCCAGAAGGCCTCAGAAGGACGAGACACGGAGGCTGCGTGCAATCCTGGACCCTCCTCCCTGCATTCAGTTTGACGCGTGTCACTTGTTTGACTGACGGAGGTCCCACAATGGGCACAAGGAGACCCGTCAGGTCAAGAGGGTGCTGCCCGGCTCATGGTCCACACATGGGGATCTGTCAGGTCAGGATGCCCGGCTCACGGTCCACACATGGGCACCCGTCAGGTCAGGAGGGTGCTGCGCAGCTCTCAGTATCAGCCACATATGCACATTCTCCACTGAAGCCACTGCATGAAACCACTGCATGAAGCCACGCTGGAAGCACTTTCTGGCAGGTTTAGGAAGCTCGTGTCCAAGGTCATTAAACACATGGCAAGCTCGCCTTGGAGGCATTTTACTTTGCTTATGACAATGAAGCATTCTCATTGCACTGAATAAAGCACGCTTTCTTGTTCAGTGCCTCTTTGAAATAGGCATTTTGTGCCTGTCTTACAGATTACATCAAGGCCCTAATACATTTAGACCCTTGTCTCAGGTACACACAAAGCAGCGGCATCTCTAGAACGTGTTTTGGACCACGGGAGGAAACCAAATCGCAGCATTATCCATTGATGTTGCTTAAAGTGTATTTCCAAATGTGTCTCCCGAGCCCGGCCATTGTTCACGGCTTCCGCTGACCACACGCCATCTGCTGGGCACTGTGTGCACTTTCTCCCACACCCGCCACGCCTGTGGTCCTGTGCCTGTCCCTCCACACTTCCCCACGTGGCTAAATCTCCCACACTCACCACACCTGTGGGCCTGTGCCTGTCCCTCCAGGCGTCCGCACCTACCACGCGGCTAACGTACACCTCTCACAGGCGGCAAGTGCCTGAACATCCCCATGGCTGGAGGGGCTCCGGGTAGGTTCTACAGAACCCACAGACAGGCATGGCCACCCCGCCCACGGCCACCAGAGGCTTTGCTTTGTCTCTAGAGGTGCCTTCGATGAGGCGACATGGCAGGTGACCCAGTGTTAGGTAATTAAGACTCAGGAAATCACGGCGGTCCTACCTTTAGAACTCACCTCTCTCCCCAGCACTACATCACGAAGGGTGGGTCGCCAGAGCTGCGGAAGAGATGCCCAAAGCTCCCTCCTGCCCTGACAGGCTGGGACACTGCTCCCCGCTGTTGGTTTCTCACCGCACCTCAATAAACTGAGCTCACAGCAAGAGGCGGGCATGGGCTGAGTAGAAACACACAGCAGACCCCGGGTGGACAGGACGGAGGACAAGGGTGCTCGCGGAGACGAGGGTGTGCCCCAGGAAGAAGGTGCACGCGGGGTAGAGGGGGCACGCGGGGAAGAGGGTGCACACGCTCTGAGAACCTGGTGGCAGCAAGGCCGGTCAAGGCTGAACTCCAACAGAGGCAGCAGCAACGGTGTTGGGCAAGTCACAGAGAAAGCACCACCCAGAGGGGCTGCAAGAACCAGCAGCAACCCCAACCCAACGTGCTCATCGAACTAGGCACACGCACACGCTGTGGACACGTGTGAATATGTTCCAATTAATGTGATGTTAAGTAATAATCAACAATGTTAATCCCACGACTTCATTACATGGCATCTGGCACATTGAGACTTTTTATTCTGTCTCTCTTCCTATACAAAGAAGTGAAAATAGGTCCAAGATCATTCACAACAAATTATTGCTAATTGCGAAAAAAAAAAAAATTCTACCCTCACCTTGGAGGCTCTCAAGGCAACAGCTCGTTCTTTGAGGTCATGGTTTGGACGCTCTCCGGACCCCTAGGTGGATCTGAAACTGCAAGGAATCCCCTAATGGGCAGTTTTGGGGCCAGTACTGACGCCAGCCATACATCCAGGCAGGTCTTGGCAGGTTGCTCCGTGACCTCGGCTGGTTCACTAACCTTTTCTTGCACTCAGAACCCGCCAGGAACGAGGGCACCGGCCCGCACGTCTCTGCTCCCAAGGCTACATCCCCTATGTTCTGCTGCACTCTGGGTTCCATGCCTTAGATCCCAGGCACCTTAAAGTTGACGTTTCCCCACCAGCCCTCATGAAGATGATACTCAGATAACGTCCTTCCTCTCCCACCTGGTCAGTACCCAGGGAGAAAGGAACCTGGGTCTCAGTTTGATTTTCTGCCAGTCCATCAAAAAACAGCTGGCCAGCAGCACTGGTGCACAGCACTGCCAGGTTACCCGTGAGGAAAACAAAGCAAAACGAGATATACTCAAGTCAGCTGCGGCAAGTGCTCCCACATCCCTGCTCCAACAAGGAAAGACAGGAGGCCAGGAGTGTGGCTCACATCTCTTGTCCTTCCTTGTTGGGTCAGGGGTACAGAAGCATTTTGGGAGACTGAGGCAGGACAAATGCTTGAATTTGAGACCAGCTTGGGCAAAATAGCAAGACCCCGTCTCTACAAAAAAAAAAAAAAATTAGCCAGGTGTGGTATCGTGCCTGTAGTCCCAGATACTCAGGGGGCTGAGGTGAGAGGATCACCTGAGTCCAGGAGGCGGAGGTTGCAGGGAGCCAAGACTGCACCACTGCACTCCAGCCTGGGCATCAGGGTGAGACCCTGTATCAAAACAACAACAACAACAAAAAAAGATAAGAAATACAGGAGACACTAATAATTCCAAATAGTGCCTACTAATTTGAAATCTTTTCCAGATATGGTGAAGGAAATCATTTTGCTTCCTACACCCATTCTAAGGAAACATTTCTGTTTTTCTGCTATACAATTTGGTAACCTGCCATTTCAGATCCTGGTCTCTGTAAGCAGGACTTGCTGGAGTGCCAGCAAAGCAGCGCTCTGAAACCTCAGCATCCTCAGGCCCACCTGGAGGGCAGGTGAAGGATTCTGGGCCTCCACCTCCAAAAGTCACACTGGGGTGGGGCAGGTCTGGGGTGAGGCAGGGTTTGCACTTCTAATGCATTCCAGTCTAGGGCCACACCACCCTAAACACGCCCATCTCATCTAATGCATAGCAGAGGGAGAAGCCACGTGGGGCAGCTCACAGAGCAAGCGTCCAGACACCAGGTCACCAGTTGTCTATTTAAATGCAAACCCATCAAACAGCTTAAGTCAAACAGGTTCACCCTCCTAACACATTGGTCAACACAGCTAGTGATAAATATCACTGCTGTTAGACCTTCTGCTCACTGATGACCAGAGCAATGGCCTGAAGCATCAAAGCTGAAGGGTGTGTACCACAGTCAGGGTTCTGCACACCCCCATCCCAGGCCATCTCACACGGGTGCCTTCACCGGCACCGGGGTCTCACAGACCAGCTCCACGCTCACACTTACTGGGACACAACCACCCTTTCAGCCCTTCATGCTTCTGTACCCTATAGCAGTGTTCAAGGGAGGCTAATTTAAGAAACAAATGTAATACGGACATCTGTGAACTTTTCCTCTATATCCACTGTGTGGCCGTCCAGAAAGAGAAATATTAAAAAGAAAAAGAAGATTTAAGAGTCAAACACAGGGCCGGGTGCAGTGGCCCATGCCTGTAATCTCAGCACTTTGGGAGGCCAAGGCGGGCGGATCACATGGGGCCAACAGTTTAAGACCAGCCGACCAACATGGCAAAATCCTGTCTCTACTAAAAATACAAAAATCAGCCAGGCATGGTGGCACATGCCTGTAATCCCAGCTACTAGGGGGGCTGAGGCAAGAGAATTGCTCGAACTGAAAGACAGAGGTTGCAGTGAGTGGAGGTTGAAGTGAGCCAAGATCATGACACTGCACTTCAATCTGGACAACAGAGCAAGACTCCGTCTCAAAAAAACAAAAACAAGCCAGGCACGGTGGCTCACGCCTGCAATCCCAGCACTTCAGGAGGCCAAGGCGGGTGGATCACAGTGTCAGGAGATCGAGACCATCCTGGTTAACACTGTGAAACCCCGTCTCTACTAAAAATACAAAAAATTTAGCAGGGCGTGGTGCGGACACCTGTAGTCCCAGCTACTCGGGAGGCTGAGGCAGGAGAATGGCGTGAACCCGGGAGGCAGAGCTTTCAGTGAGCCTGGATCGCACCACTGCACTCCAGCCTGTGTGACAGAGAGAAACTCCATCTCAAAAAAAATAACAACAACAACAACAACAACAAAAACACAGAAACTCGTGGAACAAGCCCTTGCCCCACTCCATGTCAGCTGTGCTGTGTCACCCAGGAGCATGCCAAGCTCAAAGAGTCATCCACCTGCCTTGTGTAAACGATGTCACTACTCGAATCACAGAGACTGAGATTCCCTAGCCCTCGCCATGTGGCTTAACAGGCATACAGATTCAACACCTTCTGGAAAGGTGATGTGTCAGGTTTAACTAAGATTTGTTTTGTTCTGAAAAGAGCAGGGGCACGTTCCCAGGTGAGGGGACTCCAGGAAACACTGGCTGTGTCCGATGGGCCCTCACCTGGAGAAACAAGCGCTCGACTCCTGCACCCTCCACCCAGACTCAGCAGGAAAGGGGTGCAGAGCTGAAGACAGACTCGTCTATAAAACCCTCAAGGGTTGTATCCAGGAGCTACTCACTGCCCGGTGCCGCCACACCCTGCCCCCCTGTGCAGGTACCAGAGCTGCTGTCCAGCCTTCCCCAGGCTCTCCACGTCTCCTTCCACTCCACGCCAACCTGCACCACCCAACGCCCCACCGTCACTTACTGACCACCCGCCTCAACTCCCGCATAGCCTGGAAACTACAAAGCTGCCTGGCAGCAAGAGGGGACAGGCAGCGACCGCACCAGCCAGGTGGCACCTGCTCCCACCAGACTACAGGGTCACAGCGCCTGCCTCATGGAGCCGTTGTTATGCACAAGTACAGTGGGAAATCAATGCAGCTTTAGCTTTACTTTGGTGCTAAATTAACTTTATAACACTTTGTTATAACATACATTAATTTGTACAGCAATTACTAAAATAACAACTCATAATGCATTCATTTACCATATTAAGCCAAGCAACTGAAAAACCAAACACACAGCAGAATTTTATAGGACTGTAGTAGTTTTTGTTAGGCTGTCATATAATTTTAAGCTCAAAATTAAAGTAATTAAATCTGTGACTCTCAACTGGGGGAGGTGGGCACACACAGAGGGGGGAAGGTAAAATCCTTTTTTTCTTCCAAACCTCACACAGACCCACTCAGCTGGTAATTTCCATTGCTGGAATTATGTCCTGTTTCTTAGGTTAAAAATAACTGCCTTCATGCCTATTAAAAATAATGTTTCTTCCTTTCCTGAGTGATTGTGAAATGAGCCATGGTGGCAAGGTAGGCACGAACAGAGGGAAACTGAGTCCATGTCCACATTTGATGGTGGACGAGAACAGAAGGAAATTGGGTCCACACCCACATTTGATGGTGGGTGAGAAGAGAAGGTAACTAGGTCCACATCTATATTTGATGGTGGGCAAGAACAGAGGGAAACTGAATCCGTGTCCACATTTGATGGTGGGCAAGAACAGAGGGAAAGTGTGTCCAAGTCCACATTTGATGGTTAGCCAGAACATGGGGAAGCTGGGTCCACGTCCACATTTGATGATGGGCGAGAACAACGGGAAACTGGGTCCACGTCCACATTTGATGGTGGCTTTTAATGCACTGCAGCCTGTGTCCCTTTGACCTTCATGAATTTTCAGGTGGTAAGAAAGCAATTTTTCGTATTGGAAAGGAGAAAACTAAGTGGCTGCAAAATAATATAATTTCCTTAAAGCAAAACAACAGAGAATCAACTTTGACTTTTTCCACATTACCCAGTAATTCTAAGACTCAGGGTTTTGTCATGTTACAGCAAATGCCGTTCATGAGGGGGAAATTGGAAGTCAGAACAGTGTGTGCTATTCAACCTCTCAATGAATAATGAACTCAAATGGGTTCAGAGTGCTATAAAATGAAATTAATTTGTTTTTAGTTTAACCCCAAATCTCCAATCCTTTGCCAAATGATCCTCTATGTATCCTACATAAAGGACAGGGTCTTTCTGGCAGAAAACCATTAAAAGTTTTATTTTCAGGAAGAGAAGCATGCCTTCTTATTATCAAACAGGTGCATGGCCCCCTTGCGGGGAGGTCACCCATCACCCGCATCCCCGTGTGTCACGGTGTTGCCACACACCATTAACGCATCAAAACGGAAAAGGAAATGTAAGCAGTGTTTGCTGTCCAAAGTTCAAGTCAACAACTCCTTATTATGAAGGCACTTCTGAGCCTTTCCTCCTGCATCTGGGAGCTGCCAGCAACCCAGTTCCAGGAGAGAAAATAGCTCGACACCTCCTGCAGCTCATGGAGTCCTCTTGTTGGGACAAGGTCCCCCCCAGCAGAGAGGAGCCCCCAGCAGGGTCAACACTGGAGGCCCTGGGGGTGGGTGGTGCTGGGGAGGCCATGCGGGGAGGGCTGTTCCCTGTTCCCTTCCCCTCAGGAGACAGCTGGCCCAAGGTGACACAGCACCGGATGGGATTTCAGGGTCAGGGACCACGGAGCCCGGGGCTGTGGACCACACCAGCCCACGGCCACTGCATGCCCCAGATCAACACGAGAAGAGTGCAGCCCAACAACATCTTCATCTACGGTAGGTGCCACGGTTATCGTTCCTAAGAGAGTCCATGGCCACTTCTACCAGGTGCCCTCCACTCTTCCCCTGCCCCAGCTGGTCCCCCTGTGACAGCCGTGTCTCTGAGAATGGGGTGTAGAGCCAGGGGGAAAACACAAAATAAACCACCTGCTACTAGAAACAGCCTCGCTGTCCTCAGGGAGCCGGTCCCGGGGCCTGCCTCGCTGTCCTCAAGGGGTCGATCCCGGGGCCAGCCTCGCTGGACTCAGAAAGTCGGTTCCAGGACCCCATGAACACCAAATCCAGGCACATTCAAGCCGCACAGGTGGACCTGCCGAACCTGCGTGTACAAAGAGTCGGCCCTCCGACACGCGTTTCACGTGGCAGAACACTGTATTTTCTCCCTGAGTTTGGTTGAAAAAATCCACCTATAAGTTGACCCGCAAAGCTCAAGCTTGTGTTGGACAAGAGTCAACTGTATGCAATTGACACTGATTCCTACCAACAATATCCAGATCTTACCATGACCAGCACCATAAACAGAATGAGCAAAATTTAAAAACTAAAGCAGAGTTTTTTCCTGCGAGTTGGTGCACTTTCTATCCCCTGTGGGAAAGACCACACTGGCTGCTGACCAAACTCCACCGGCCTCTTCCTCCGTCCTGAGGGCATCTTCCTCCATCCTGACAGCAGCCTGGGCTCACCTCAGTCTCAGGGCGGGGAAGGGGGACGCACTGTGCACCCTCCCAGCTCTCCTCCGCCCCTTCCCTCAGGCTGGCCCAAGAGCAGCCTGGACAGTCAGGTGCTGGGGACACCGAGCTGCCCCTCCTCCGCCCACAGCCTCAGGCCACCTGTCTCATCTGTGATTGAGAAATAGAGCTGCAGCTGGAGGCGGGAGGCGAGACACGCTGGGATCTACCCATGGCCAGGCCGAGCTGCTCGGATCACTCAAGCTTCACTTTCGTCACTCGCTCTACCAAATAGACTAGAATAAAATACGCCGCGTCCTCCTTTCCACACACTCCCAAGCCTCCCATCCCACTTCCCGGCGCTGACCCCGTAAGAACACTTTGTGCGTCTTTCCAGGTATTTTCTATCCTCCTCAAGCACAGAACCACACTCAGAGTGAATTTTTTTTTTTTTTTAGCAGAAATGACACCAGGGCAGATGATGATTTTTTTGTACCATTTCTTTACTTTCTTGGGCATTTTCCGCCCCAGGACAGATGGGCTCTGCTCTCCTTCCTCCCCGCCCAAAGCTGCCTCACAGCAGCCACACACAGAGCCGTAAACCCTCGCAAGACTGTGGGTGTCTCGGGGTGCCCCACGTCCCCAAAGACCAAGGGTCACAGATCCACATTGTCCAACAACACTTCAGACATGGCCTCGAGCCTGGGAACCCTGCTGGCCAGCCCAGGCCAGCCCCAGAATAGAGGTGTGAGGGGTAACGTCTGCACTTCTTAAAAAAAGAGTAAGGCAGATATGCAGTGCCACATTTAAAATGGTCATGGCGGCCAGGCACAGTGGCTCATGCCTGTAATGCCAGCACTTTGGGAGGCCAAGGTTGGCAGATCACTTGAGGTCAGGAGTTCAAGACCAGCCTGGCCAACACGGTGAGACCCCTGTCTCTACTAAAAATACAAAAATTAGCTGGGCATGGTGGCAGGCACCTGTAATCCCAGCTACTCAGGAGGCTGAGACACAAGATTCTCTTGAACCCTGGAAGCAGAGGTTACAGTGAGCTGAGATTATGCCACTGCAATCCAGCCTGGGTGACAGAGCAAGACTCTGTCTCAAAAATAAAAATAATAAATAATAACAAAAGAAAAATATATATATGCATTCCTAGTCCCTTGGGGCTGCAACGACAAAGCTGGTGATATATTTTGGGTGTTCCTAATCAATGTTTTCCATGAACTACACTGGAAGTCTCAACCTTGACCCTGCTACAGTAATCATCTATTACAAATTAAAACAAGAGCCATAAGTCTGTCTCCTACTAAAATATTCTCATTGAGACATGTTAACAGAATACATTTTTTTGGGTCAGAAAGTATCCACCAGGGTGGGGAACAGACGGCCCACCAATTGTGCTGTGGCCCTGACCACCAAGGACTCACAAATCATCCACAGCAAGGCTGGCGACTCGAAAAGAACACTAAATTGCTCTTTGACATTAATTCTTAAACCTTGAGAAACCAAAGTTCTCTTTGTAACAGACTTGAAAAAGGATGAAGTCAGAAGTAGCTCAGCAGAGATGCACCCACTCTTACCTGGGAGAGACACCCCTTGCTAATCACGTCTGGATTAACCGATGTGATAAAAGCATCTCTTCCAACAGGGACACAGACTGCAAACAGGAATGCTGTGAACACCTTCCCCAGATAACCCAGTCCTGACCCATCCACCCCTCAGGAGGTCGCCAGACAAGTCCAATAAGGAAATGACCCCACAGCAGATTCAGGTGCAGGCAGTGAGGATAGTGGCATCAGGGAATTCCACCGTAAACGTTGGCAGCACGCAGGGAGGTGAACCCAGCTGGACAGGTGAAGTCAAAAGTGCAGGATGATCTGGCCATTCCAAATATGCAGGGCATTCCAATTTTGTTAAAATGAAACCAAGCCTTTGAAAAGGCCTGGACTTCCCACAATGTATGGTATTCATAGTGTGGAGGGCACTGTAGAGAAGTTATCAGAGGGTTCATGACGGCAAGATCCACGGAGGCTCTGCCATGTGCCAGGTATGAGACAACTATTTACATAAAACACCTCATTTCACCCTACACAGAGTCCACAGACTGCTCCAGTCTCCCAGGTAAGAGTTGGTGCATCTCTGCTGAGCTACTTCTGACTTCATCATTTCTCAACTGCTTCATGTTTCACCCTACAAAGAGTCCACAGACTGCTCCACATTTCACCCTACAGAGTTCACAGATTGCTCCACATTTCACCCTACAGAGTCCACAGACTGCTTCACATTTCACCCTACAGAGTCCACAGACTGCTTCACATTTCACCCTACAGAGTCCACAGACTGCCCCACATTTCACCCTACACAGAGTACAGAGACTGCTTCACAGAATACTACCAAAGGGGACCATCAAATGATCCCCAAGAAGTAATGAGCGCCTTAAAAGTAAGAAAGCCAACCTCCTCCCCCTCTCTTAATGCCCTCTCCTCATTTCCGCAGAACCAAAGAAATATGAAGGGCCAGTGACGCCCCACTCAAGAACGCTCTCCTGGTGGTTACACTCTGTACATAGGGAGCACAACACTGCTCCGTGCTGCACGAGGCTACTATTCTATCGTACACTAGTACGATCTGTTTGTTCTATTCTATACTATTCCATTCTCTACGATAGAATACTACAGCTTCATTCTATACTATAAAATACTGTACTATCTGTTCTATTCTATTCTATTTTCTTCTATACGGAAAGCAGTTAGCCAGCTTGCTTTAGGTGGATAGTAAGGGAAGGGTCCCAGAGAGCCTCCAGCCCATGTTTTGTGCAGATAGGGGAACTTGCACGGGGGTCTCGCCTAAACATGCTCACAGCAGACTAAGGATCCCCATGCACATGGGGGAATGGTGTGGAACCACCAGAAATTTGCTCCTTAGACAGGGAGCCCACCCCCATCAGCTTCTATATAAAAGCCCTTGTAGTCAACTGGGAAGGGGGCAACCAGCAACCTGCTCTCAGGACCCCTCTTTTCGCTGAGAGCTTAACTTTTAGCTTAATAAGTTCTGCTGCACTCACTCTTCGATGCCCCCGTGCCTGTTTCTTCCTGGTCATGAGACAAGAACCTGGACCCAGCTGAGCTAAAGAGCAAAACTCCTGCGTCAGTGCTACAGAGCACTATCCTCTCTGTTCTGTGCCATGAGACTCTACTATTCCACACCACACTACTTAATATTAATACTATGCTGTGTGTTCTAATCTAGACTGTATTATGCTATGCAATACTACGTCATTAGTTCAACTGTATACTCTACAATACTATCCCACTTGTTCTATTCTAGACCATGTAATACTATTTGTCCTATTGTATACTATACTACATAATGTTACAATGTTTCTTCTATTCTATGCTACCCTATATAACATTATACTATTTGTTCTATTCTGAGCTACTCTATGTAATTCTAATCTGTTTGTTCCATTCTATACAATACCTTGCATCATTTTACCATGTTCCACGATACAAGAGTAGAGTCAGTTATACTTTCATAATCTTTTTTCCAAGCTCTTACCCAGTAAGAAATGTGATGTTTCACTATGCCTCACATAAATGCACATTTCATGATAATCAATGCCATTTCCTATGGTTGTAGAATTCTGTCTCTATGATTCTATTGATACGGTTTCTTTGGGCTTTTCTGTAAGTCCTTTGCAGTGTCTGGTTTCCTAGTGAAAAGATGACTAAGGTCCCGATAAGATCCTACAAAACCAGCATCCACACAGGCTCACCTGTGTGCACACTGCTGGACTCCGTGTTGAAGGAGGGACAGGAAGACAGACGGCTGTCGGTGGATGGAAGGCAACAAGCACAGAGTAGATTCCAGAACTGAGACAGGTACCAAGGCTCTGGCACAGCTGAGGGTCGATCCCAATTCTAGCCTCTCACAGAAAGGCAGAGGAGACTTAGCACAAAGAGCATGGAACTTTGCTTTAATAAAGCAAATGCTTACCATCCACTATGAGGAGCTCAAGGAGAAATGGCAGTAGGCTCTACTAATAACTACTGCTTTAAAAAATGGAAGGGAGAGGGTACATTTTCACATGGGCCAGGTGAAAAGTTGGCTGGACCTGCCGCTGGACCTGACACTGGACCTGACACTGGACCTGCCGTTGGACATGCCCCTGGACCTGCCGCTGGACCTGCCGCTGGACCTGTTCCTGGACCTGATGCTGGACCTGCCGCTGGACCTGATGCTGGACCTGACGCTGGACCTGACACTGGACCTGCCACTCGGTCTGCTACTGGACTGCTAACAAATGCTGCAGATTTTTATGGAGAGAAAAGTACAATGCATCTGAGAGCAGCTGTCTCAGCTCTGGATGAAGCCGGCAGAACAAGGAAGCAGCAGAGAGGCTGGTATCATTCAGTGGGCAGAGTCAATGACCCTCCTCTAAGTCCAGCAAAGCTCAACCTGCATATCTGCAACTAGAAATACCAATCGTAAGCCAGACCTCCTGGCAAATATCATTGACCCGCTGTAATTCTGTGTGGTGTATTATGTCCCATGTACAGGAAATCATTCACAAACCCTTTAACCAGGAAGTACTAAGATGACTTTTAATGCAATATAACACTTTTGCACCCATTTAACATATATTTAACCCCAGGGGTATAATTATATATTTTATAGAACATCAGGCATGTTTACCTAATGGCTCGAACTTTCACAATGTCTCTCTCCCTGAGAGGACAGTGGAGGATCCCATGCACTGTCTCCAGGAACATGCCCCTCCCAGAGAGGATTCACAAATCAAATGTGCACATGCACGCATGCACAGACACATATCACACACACACATACACATGGACATGGACACCTACATGCAATACATACATTCACACATGCACACACATTCACATAATACCAACACAAAACACAGGCATACACATACACACAACACTCAAACACACACGCACAAACATACACGCAACGCTCAAACAAACACGCACAAGCATGCGCACAACACTCAAACACACATGCATATACATACACATTCTGACACACATACATATGTAAATGCATAGACATAACATGCACAAATATACATGTATAACTATACACACACGAGCATCCATGCATGCCTACTTGCACATGTGTGCAGTCGTGCCTAAACATGTAACACATGCACACGCATACATGCAACACAAATACACATGCACACATATACACATGCATGCACATATACATCACACACAAAGGCACACATACATGCACAACACATATACATGCAATACACACTTTCATACACATCAATGCAAACACACATACATATATACACCCCTCAAAGACTCCATTATTCCATTCTAAACAAAGTGGTTTATCCCCCAAATGTACCTTCTCGAAATTAATAAGCTCTACTGCACATTTCTTGTTTCAAATAATGAGGTCTCACACACAGCACACACACATTTATACTCCAATACGTGTGAACATATAAATAGAAATAGGCACACGTGCACGAGGACCCTCTTCTGTAAAGGTATTCTCAAACTTGAACTGAACGAATTCTGCTAATTATAGTCAGAGTCAGTAAAGATATATATTTGACCTCGGAATGATTATACTCGTTCTTTTCGTTACCCCTGGCAACAGCAAGAATGTAAAACAGAGTTGTGTGTTACCATGTCACTTATTCAATCCCACTTCCTGGGATCTGACCCACTTGGAATAGCGTTTCTGTCTGAGTGATTTCCTTCTGACTAAAATCATGAGATAATTCCTTCTCTTCCTGTTTTCTCTTTCCCAGGCCTTTTCACTGCCCTTTCCTCATCTCAGAAACGAAATCATACTTGTCAAAATGGAAGGCAAAGAAACAGTCTTAGGAGTGAATCCCACAATGGAATGGACTCAAGAGAGGAAAAAATATTCTTTTTGAAAATGTACAAAAGGAAAAGTCAAGAGGCCTGAGTTCCCTCTCACGACAGAAACAGACGTCAGCATAGCAGGTCACTCAGCACAGTTCAGCTCTGTGTATGAAACAGAGTTTCTAGTCCTTGTCCCTGTTTCATGATGTTGCAGTGAAGGAAACAAAACAGACAAAGGGCACAGACTGCAGAAAAGGATTTTAAAAGGATGACTTTTAAAATGTGCACCTGCTTTTCAAGGGCACAATGAGGATATTTTCAAGTATATTAAAGCTGATTTATAAGAGATGGGTATAAAGACTCTACAAGATCATTAGACTTTAGACTTACAAAGAAAACAAATCACATTCTCCTAGCATCACCAGTCAGGTGTTCCACAAATACTAAGAATAGCCACCACAACGGGATCCACTATGAGGGGTCAAAACATAACCCATGAAGCGTGGCCGAGAGCTCCTATAACCTGATTTCTAGGAATCTAATTTTGAACATCCTCACAGCTAGCACATCACAAAAATACAGAGCTCCAAATGCCGTAACACAAGTGCTAAGAACACCTAGCCAAAAATACACGAGGCATTTCAGGCAAGAATCCCAGAATCAGAAGAACACAAGTTTTCTAAGTTCTTCAAAAGCTGGTGCTGGTTGAGGCTCTTCTGCAGACTTCAACAAAAGACACGCTAGAATTAGCCATTGACGGTAACCCTGAGTCAACACGCACCATGTTCGGAAAAGCACAAGGCCTGCTCTGGGCTTGAGACCCCTGGGAACTTTCTCTGGACCGCACCGAGTGGTTGACTTTGAGAACTCAAAATAACCAACAACCAGTCCATGAACAGAGAAAGAAGACTGCAGCCTCCCTGGGGACCTGGCTCCATGCCTGCCCGCTTTCTTCCGGATACCTTTGCCCTTCCCGGCTCCCTGCTTCACCTGGAGACGCTCTGGGTTCAGGCCCCTCTCCAGCTGTGTCTTGGTCCACGGCTGGCTGCCCGTGTGAAGCACCAGGCCTTGAAGGACCATCTCCACCTGCTCCCTGCACTTCCCACCCACTTCCGCGAGACCCCCAGGCTCTGGCTGCTCTCAGGGATCAGGGCCGCCAGGCTCCCCTCGCAGGCTCCAACTGGAGTCCTGCCCCCTGGTTTTCAACAACACTTGGGACTTTCTCCTGGAAACTCTCGGCTCTGGGCTTTAGTGAACTGCGCCATCCAGCTCCTCTCTGGACTCTAAGCAGGGCTTTTTCTGGGTCTTCCAACCCTTCCTCCATTTCCAAATGTGGGCTTTCCTTTGGCCTCCTCTCTCCAGACATGCACGCCTCACACTCTGGCTACTTGACCTGCCCTTCTACCTAAGAGGCTCCCAAATGCACCCTGCTCCAGATTTTCCCCAAGCCTCCTCCTGTATTTCCAGACTCGCAGCTTGCAGTGGTGTCTGTAAGTATCTCCGAGTCAGATCCACACTTGCTTCTCCTGATTTCCAGCAAAACGCAACGCCGACCTCAGGGTGCAGACTCGCAGCTTCTTCCGCCTTCCTGCACTCCCTCTTCCCGTCCTGACCCAGGCACCGAATCGCTCAGCTCACTGGCTGCCTTCTATCCTCCTCTCGCCACGGCGAGTGCCCTGCATGAGCCTGCTCTGTCCCTCCGGCTCCACGGCGTGCCGCACATCAGAGGCGATTCTCTCCGAAACCCTCAGTGGCTCCCTCGTATCCGACAGGTAAGGACTTCCACATTCTGGCCCCAATCTAACTTTCTGGCCTCAGATATGCACATGCATATTTTATCTATGCAAAGAGAGTACAGGCCTCACACCTGCTCTCATTCCTGGGCTCCTAGCTCCTCCTGAAGGTGCTGTAGGAGCTACCTATGCACTTTCCAAACACTAATTGAATATGCGCTTGGAGAACATTTACTTGATAATTTTGTGGCATTGCTGGATAACGTGGACAAAGTGAGAACTACGCAGGTGTGTGGATGCTGCCTTGCCCAGACCTCACTTACCCAGACACTCCCAGATGCTCAAGGTGACCAGCCCTATTGGCGCACAGGCAGGCGCAGGCTGCACCCCCACAGCTGGGCCCCGCGAGCTGAACTATAATCAGGAAGCAGCTGTTTGCTCCTAAATCTGTGTATGCCGGTGCACTTGTTACACATTACTGAAACCAATAAAGTATGACTCCAAAGAGAGAATAATTGTATGAAAACTAAGTTGGATGCCTTTCAAAGACTTAATATGGGGGAAATTTTTTTTTCATTTTAATCTTTTCTAAATTGCTATCACATTAGGTATGGGCAAAAAATATACACAATGTTTGAGGAAATAATTTTTAAAGGTTTCAAATGTAACATATCTTGTTTCTCTTGTGTTGCCTATTCTCTTCTAGAAGAATCAAAACTGTGGCAGGTCTGCGATGGCTGTGGTTGAGGAAAGAGGCCACACCCACAGCCAGTAGAACCACGCTCAGCAGCAGCCTAGCCCCCCGTGGAAGAGGCGTGAACACTCTCGGGAGAGGTGGATGTGCACTAACCGTTCCCAGCTCTGATCTCTTTGATTAACTGAATATGGTGATTGGTTTTATCTGAACGTCAGACAAAAGGGTGTCTACGTCCAGGAAAGACTCTAAACACTCTGGACCCTGCTGGGGCAGATGGTGACCTTGACCCAGTGATACCACTCTCCAGTGGGCAGCCAGCCCAGTCTCCTCATCGTAAAGGACATTCATAGCAACACTACGAAAAAGAAACACGACTGTTCTGACCCGGAAAAGTGAAATTTAAAACATTAAATATACAGGTTCTAACTAAGAGGCAGACGGACCGGGCACGGTGGCTAATGCCTGTAATCCCAACCCCTTGGAAGGCCGTGGTGGGTGGATCACTTGAGGTCAGGAGTTCAAGACCAGCCTGGCCAACATGGTGAAACCCCATCTCTACTAAAAATGCAAAAATTACCCGGATGTGGTGGCGAGCACCTGTAATCCCAGCTACTTAGGAGGCTGAGGCAGGAGAATCGCTTGAACCCGGGAGGTGGAGGTTGCAGTGAGCCGAGATCGCGCCACCGCACTCCAGCCTGGGCAACACTTTCTCAAAAAAAGTAAAATAAAATAAAATAAAATAAAAGGCAGACAAACAAAAGGACATTTCCTCTGATCTTAAAAACAGAAGTATTTGATTCACAGCCTGGATAATTGAAGATCTGCATAGAAATCACCTAGGGCCCCGCCCTCCCTCACAACTGACTGGGATAGAGGGAAGGAGGGCAGGAGGTGGGCTCCTTATCCACGAGAGGCTCCTCCCACCCTATCCCCTTCCTCAGGAGGGCGGCCTGCCCAGCACAGGCTCCATTCTCCCCAGGTAAGACCCTGGTGTCTCTACAGGAACACCCACCTCCCTTCCCTGCAATCCACTCCAGCTGCTCACGGCCAGCCAAGGGGGGCGCTCTTCAGAGAGGAGCAAACAGCTTCGGGGAGAGCCTGAACTCTCACGTCCCAGGTGTAGCTTGCCAGGGAGCACAGAGGAAGGATGCAGGTCCCGAGAAGGAGGAGGCGCAGGAGGACGATGAGAGAGACAAGAGAGACCAGAGAGGCAGACCGCCTAGCGACGCGCTGAGCGCAGGACCTGGCGGAGGCCTCCTGGGGAAGGGCATAGGCACACATGCTGCTGCTTCTAGGCTGCTCCGGAGGATACAAGCTCGGAAGGGGCTGCAAGGCAGGACTCGCTGAGGAGCAGTCATGTGGATGCCCCTCCTCTCACACGGCACACACTGACAACATGCAACTAACAAACAACACAACACGCATGTACAATGCGCTTATACAACACTGACAACACACAATGCACACAAACACACACAACCTATACAACACATACCCAATACATGCAACTCACAACACAATATGCATTTTTAACACTCAGGCAACACATAACCAATACATGCAACTCACAACACAACATGTACGTACAACACACTCATACACACATACAGCACACGTAACTCACATACAACACAACACGCACGTACAATGCACTCATACAGCACACACAACACACAACTCACATACAACATGCACGTGCAACACACTCATATGACACACAACACTCATATAACACACAACACACACAACTCACAACACAACATGCACACACAACGCTCACACAACATACACACAATACATACAACTCACAACATACACATACAACACACTCATACAGCTCACGTACAAAACATGCAACTCACGTTCAACACAACATGCACGTACAACATACACGACACACGCAAACCAACACAACATTCACATACTCACAACATACACATACAATACACTCAAACAACACATACAAGAAATGTAACTCACGCACAACACAACATGCACATACAACACACTACACAACATTCAACACATACAACATATACAATACATGCAACTCAACACAAATACATGTACAATGCACGCACAACACACAACACTTACACAACACACAACACATGCAACTCACAAACACACGTACAACACACTCATACAACACACAACACTCACACAACATACACACAATACATGCAACTCATATACAACATACACATACACACGTACAATGCACAACACTCATACAACACACATACAACATACAAAACATACAGCTCACAAATACACGTAGAACACACTCATACAACACACATACGACATACAAAACATACAACTCACAAATACACGTACAACACACTCATACAACACACAACACTCAAACATACAATAAATGCAACTCAACACAATATGCACATACAACACACATACAACCCATGCAACTCACATACAACACAACACACTCATGCAACACATTCATACAACACACACTGTACAGATTCTAAGTATGAAATAGAAAACAGCACACGCACAGTTTCTAAAGTATGATGAAAGTGTTTTCAAGAAGGTCGTCCAACATCCAAACTGGTACCATGTCCTCATTTTCAGCTGCTGCTCAGATTCAAGCATTTTAATCATCCGCTCTATGAATTATAATAATACAGCATAAACCCAGTTTTCATTTTACACCCACTTTGGCGTGGGGTGCTCCAAAACAGGGGCCAGGAGCCTCAGAGTCGTCCCTCAGAACAAAACACAACCCACACTCAGAGGCCAGGAAGGGAACTCGGGGGGCGACATGCACTCTCTCATCTGCAGAGCTCTTCTTCAATTACTTCACACGTAACCAGGGCTGGAACGGGGTTGCTGAGGGTACAGACACGGCAAACTGAGAAGAAACTGGCAGGTGGAGAAAGATCGGCCAAAACCCAAGGAAAAATGCTGAACATTTTCCACAAATAGTTCACACGACAGATGATACTCGGGCTACTGAAAGTTTATTGAGAGGGGTCTCGCTCCAAAGAAAAAGTTGTCTCCCAAGGTTATCGAAGATTCACAGCAGACACCTGCCCCCAACACACCATCTGCCGAGGGCCTATGAGTCAAAAAGAAGGTAAGACAGAAGGAAGGGTGCAGGGGAAGGAGAGCAGGAGGGGACCGAGTACTCAGAACCAAGTGAAGTGATGGGCGGACACTGAATGCCTGACTCCAGGGTTATCACCTCGGAAAACAAGTCTGTTGAAGTCCGTAGTAACAGTGTTCGTGCTTTCACTGAACCTGCACTCAACACTGGAGAACCTCCCTATGTTATGAAGACGATCTGAAAAATAACATTAATTCACAAGGTAGAGTGACAATTCAGCCACAGAAAATAAAACTGATATAATCCACTACAAATCACACTATGTCTTTCTTTAAGACTGGTTTATGATGCAGAAGAGGCAGCTTGAGATCTAAAATACTGAAACTGGCAGACATCTTGTTTCCCTGAATTCTCACAACCGTGGCACCAGCTAGGGTAAGACAGAGTGGCTTTCAGAGCTTCCAGAACAACAGAACAGATCAATCATAAATATGCAAAGGTGATCTGAAGATAGAATTAATATTCCACGTTTTGGCTTAAACTAGTCATGTGATTTCCAATAAGTGGGAAACATCCACACCAATTTTTATAAGAAAGTTCAATGTGAACACATAGTACAGAACACTATCTTTGTTTTGGAATTTATTTAATATGACAATTTCAATTGTCTTTAGGGATTCCTGATATTGAATGCTCATCTTTATTAATGATGACCTACCCATTTTCTGACTGAGGAAATGGAAAGTTGTCACTGCCTAACAGCAATACTCAACACAGCCTGTATGAAAGGGAAAGCTATACCTGTGTGCACACACATGCATACACATGCATACACATACCTACACATGTACACGCACACACATACACGTGTGTGCACATGCACACACATGCACACATGTGTGCATACATACATATGCACGCACACATACGCACATGCATGCATACACACGCATATATGCACACACATACATATACACGCATACACATGTACATACATACATGCATATACACGCGCACATGGACACACATACACGCACATACACACGCATACACACGTGCACACGCATGCATGTGTACATGCATACGTAAGTATCATCTCAGGTATGTGGATTCAAAATTCTGATGCAAACAAGAATAATCACAAAACAAGGTAGGGTGTCAACAAGTGAGAATCGAGATGGAAGTCCTGGAATGTTCCAGAGACGATATGAGGGAGGTCTGCACATCACATAAACATCTTACCCATTTTAAACGTGACCATTCCTGCCAACATCGGCCTGGATTAAGAAGATTTCATTTACATAAGGAACAGAAAATATAATACTTGTTCTAATGAGGTTCTCTAATCATTAGATTATTTTCATAATTATAAGTAATCACTAAATAACTTCCTTTCAAGGGTCTAAAAATAAAAAGAAGATAACAAAGTCACAGTCCTGACAGTTTTATCATGCAAATCACAGCTGTGAAAATAAAGCATGGTTTTGAGACTATGCCCTCCTCAAATACCCTTCATGGAATTTTGTACCAGTAATGGCTGGTAATTAATTATTACACCAGGTGGAACAGTATATCATTTGGGGTATATGAAGTAAGCATGTAAAGAGAAATGACCACACATGCCTGAAACCAGGTCTCATTTCACAACTGTTTCCTACTTTCGATTTGCTTAATTTACTTCATGAGGTGCCTTGAGGAGAGAAAGCAGAGCTGGGATCCGCCCCGAGGCTGCTTCGGGAAGAGCTGGGTGGACACCAAGCCCCTCAGACCGAGGGCTGAGCTGCGTGGCCATGACCCCATCACTGCGGCTCCCCAAGCGTGTGTCCCTGTGTGTCACACAAACCCCTGCCACACAGGTGACACACGCCACACGCCTGACACAGGCTCAGCACACAGGGAGCGATCAGCAAGTGGTGACTAGAGAGAAGCGACAGCCTTCAGAGTGGACGGAGAAAACAGGTCACAGACTCACAGAGGAAACGCCGCAGATCCACAGACGGAGAAAACACCACAGACGCATGGACAGAGGAAACAGACCACAGACGCACGGAGCAAAGAAAAGCGCCACAGATGCACGGAGGGAGGAAAAGCGCCACAGACGCACACATGGAGAAAACGCCACAGATGCACGGACGGAAGAAACGCCACTGACGCACGGACAGAAGAAATGCCACAGACGCATGGATGGAGGAAACGCGCCACTGAGGCACGCATGGAGAAAACAGGCCACAGACGCACGAAGGGAGAAAACGCAACAGACGCACGGACGGAAGAAACAAGGCAGAAACGCACACACAGCAGTGTGGAACATGGGACAGGAACGTCCCGGCCATGCACCTTCCACTCCCACTAGGGACTTCCCACCCCAGAGCACTCAGGATGGCTGTGGAGCTCCTGCCACCCACCCCAGAGGTGAAGCTGGGGAGCCAGTGATGAGCAGGTTCACGTCCATCAAATGCGGCTGCAATCCCTGTAATAACAGGAGGTCACCATTAAACCGAAGGGCACTTCACTTGGAATAAAAGCACTCTGCATAAAAGAACTAAAGATTGGCCGGAGACCGCTTAGAAACCATCACAATCATTCTTGCTAGTGACAGTGAAGCTTCAAGAGTGGTCACTTTTCCTGTAGAAACGCCACAGAGGTGATTCCTGGAACTCAGTTAGAATATTTCTTTCCCGGAAACCACACAACCAAGAGTTTAATAATGCCATTTATTGAGCAGAAAGATTAAGATTTCTGATGAAACAAAACCCTGGCAAGCCTCCTGATTCTAGAAGATGCTATACAGAAAAGCTAACTCAAAGGGGTTGCATTTCTTTTGTCGTCCATGACACACATGAAAAAAATTTTAAATATACAAAAAATGTAGGATTTGTACAGTGAGTACCAATGTATCTACCCCTGGATCACAGATTAGATTTCAAATGTAAAGTTCTAAAGGTTCCCAGCTAAGGAAATGTGCAGTGTAAGCCTCTACCTGGTTAGAACCAAGGGGAATGGAATGAGCTTTCCCCGGCCTTGCTACTCAGCTGGGAGGGGCTGCCACAGCTCGGCCACCCCACCCCAGAGCACCCAGGATGGCTGTGGAGTTCCTGCCACCCATCCCAGAGGTGAGGCTGGATCCCCAATCAAGGTGTTAAGAGTGAGCCAACTGGGCGCGGTGTCTCAAGCCTACAATCCCAGCACTTTGGAAGGCCAAGATGGGTGGATTACGAAGGCAAGAGATCGAGATCATCCTGGCTAACACGGTGAAACTCCGTCTCTGCTCAAAAAAAAAAAATGCAAAATCTAGCCGGGCGAGGTGGCGGGCGCCTGTAGTCCCAGCTACTCTGGAGGCTGATGCAGGAGAATGGCATAAACGTGGGAGGCGGAGCTTGCAGTGAGCTGAGATCTGGCCACCGCACTGCAGCCTGGGCGACAGAGCGAGACTCCATCTCAAAAAACAAAACAAACAAACAAAAAGAGTGAGCCAGGCTTTAGAGGCCATGTGGTATATACTTGAATAGAAAATGTTCCAGGAAACCAAAGATTCAAATGGCTGTGATGAATTCCTACCCATTTGAAACCCAGGCTCCTCATCTATATAAAGAGAACAATGCTCTCTCCTGAGAAAGCATTTCAGAAGGACGAAAAAGGATCCACATGAGAGCAGCTGAAAACTACCAAGCACCCTGCAATTATAAGATTTTTTCCATATCTTTGTTTCAAGGAATGTCAGCATTCTAAATATTGCGCTTCATCCCACATCACCTTTCAGGAGCAAATCATAACGATCAAAAGTATCAGCAGAATCCCTACCAGCTCAGTCGCCGTGTGCTTCTTCTCCCTGCATGAGAATTCCTGCAGAACGATGGGACCATCCAAGAATGGATCCCTGCCATCATGTGCCCATATTCCTTCCCCAGGGAGCTATTCCTGTACTCATGGGGCATGGGAAACCTGTATAACACCACCAGAAAGTCCTTGTTTGATTTACACACTTCCCAGAAGGGCTGATTTTATCCAGAATCCGAACTGTGTCAAACACTAAACCTAAGAAATCATTAAAAAACAAGGAAATGTAAGGCCATCTCCAGCCCCGGGTGCATGTCTACTAGGGGAGAAATAGAAAATGAGACATGACAGCAAACTTTTAAGATATTCAGAACACCACTGGATGATTCCAGGAACCCATTACAGATCATTGCTGTTCCTAATAACCGGAAAGAAATTCTAAAATTCCAACAGGCATGGTGAGTCCCTCACTTGCATGAAATCAAAATAATAATCCATCGCTATCTTTAAAAGACAAAAGAAAAACTCTATTTCCTCTTCATATTAATTTGTGTGCAAATAACTTAAGTGAGGAAATCTTAATGTCTGGACTGTGATATCAATAGCAAAATAACCCCAAGCTTCCCAATTAAAGGATATAGACGGGCTGAGTGGATTTAAAGAAGAAAAACCAACTATTTGCTGCCTACAAAAAACTCACTTCAGCCGTAAAGACACACATAGACTAAATGTGAAGGGATGGAAAAACATGTTCCACATTAATGGAACTCAAAAGTGAGCAAGAGTAGCTATATTTATTTCAGACCAATCACAAGTTAAGTCAAAAACTGTAAAAAGGTAATTATGTAATAAAGAGATCAACATAGCAAGAGGATATAACAATTACGAGTATATGTGCACCCAACAACAAAGCACCCAGATACATAAAGCAAATATTAGTAGATCTAGAGAGAGAGGTTGGGCACGGTGCCTCATGCCTGCAATCCCAGCACTTTGGGGGGTGGAGGCAGGTGGATCACCTGAGGTCAGGAGATCAAGACCAGCCTGGCCAACATGGTGAAACCCTGTCTCTACTAATACAAAATATTAGCCCAGGATGGTGGCACACGCCTGTAATCCCAGCTACTTGGGAGGCTGAGGCAGGAGAATCATTTGAACTCGGGAGGTGGAGGTTGCAATGAGTTGAGATTGCACCTCTGCACTCTAGCCTAGGCAACAAGAGCAAAACTCGGTCTCAAATATATATATATATACACACACACACACACACACACACACACACACACACACATATATATATATATATATATATATATATAGAAAGAGAGAGAGAGAGAGAGAGAGAGACACCAACACAACAATAGTAGGGGCCTCAAAACCCCACTGTCAGCACTGGAGATCATCTAGACAGAAAATAACAACAAATTATCAAGTTGAAAGTACAGTGTAGACCAAATGGACCTAACAGACATTTACAGAACATTTCATCCAACAGATACAGAATGCACATTTTTCTCATTGGTACATGGAACATTCTCTAGAATCAACCACATGCTAGGCTGCAAAAGAAGTCTCAATACATTTTTTTAAAATTGGAATAACATCTGGGATATTCTCAGACTGTAACAGAATAAAGCTATAAATCAACAACAAGGAACAGATACTTCTCAAAAGAAGACATTTATGCAGCCAATAGACACATGAAAAAATGCTCATAATCACTCGCCATCAGAGAAATGCAAATCAAAAGCACAATGAGATACCATCTCACACCAGTTAGAATGGCAATCATTAAAAAGTCAGGAAACGACAGGTGCTGGAGAGGATGTGGAGAAATAGGAACACTTTTACACTGTTAGTGGGATTGTAAACTAGTTCAACCATTATGGAAAACAGTATGGCGATTCCTCAAGGATCTAGAACTAGATGTACCATATGACGCAGCCATCCCATTACTGGGTATATACCCAAAGGATTATAAATCATGCTGCTATGAAGACATATGCACACGTATGTTTATTTCAGCACTATTCACAATAGCAAAGACTTGGAATCAACTCAAATGTCCATCAGTGACAGACTGGATTAAGAAAATGTGGCACATATACACCATGGAATACTATGCAGCCATAAAAAAGGATGAGTTTGTGTCTTTTGTAGGGACATGGATGCAGCTGGAAACCATCATTCTTAGCAAACTATCACAAGAACAGAAAACCAAACACCGCATGTTCTCACTCATAGGTGGGAACTGAACAATGAGATCACTTGGTCTCGGGAAGGGGAATATCAAACACCGGGGCCTATCATGGGGAGTGGGGAGAGGGGAGGGATTGCACTGGGAGTTATACCTGATGTAAATGACGAGTTGATGGGTGCTGACGAGTTGATGGGTGCAGCACACCAACATGGCACAAGTATACATATGTAACAAACATGCACGTTATGCACATGTACCCTAGAACTTAAAGTATAATAATAATAGAAAGAAAGAAAGAAAGAAAGAAAGAAAGAAAGAAAGAAAGAAAGAAAGAAAGAAAGAAAGAAAGAAAGAAAGAAAGGAAAGAAAGAAAGAAAGTCAGGAAACAAGAGGTGCTGGAGAGGATGTGGAGAAATAGGAACACTTTTACACTGTTGGTGGGACTGTAAACTAGTTCAATCATTGTGGAAAACAGTGTGGCGATTCCTCAAGGATCTAGAACTGGAAATACCGTTTGACCTAGCAATCCCATTACTGGGTATATACCCAAAGGATTATAAATCATGCTTCCATAAAGACACATGCACACATATGTTTATTGTGGCACTATTCACAATAGCAAAGACTTGGAAGCAACCCAAATGTCCATCAATGACAGACTGGATTAAGAGAAGGTGGCACATTTACACCATGGCATCATACTATGCAGCCATAAAAGAGGATGAGTTCATGTCCTTTGTAGGGACACGGATGCAGCTGGAAACCATCATTCTCAGCAAACTATCGCGAGGACAGAAACCCAAACACCGCATGTTCTCACTCATAGGTGGGAAATGAACAGTGAGATCACTTGGACACAGGAAGGGGAACATCACACACCGGGGCCTGTTGTGGGGTGAGGGGAGGGGGGAAGGATAGCATTACGAGATATACCTAATTTAAATGACAAGTTAATGGGTGCAGCACACCAGCTTGGCACATATATACATATGTAACAAACCTGCACATTGTGGACATGTACCTTAGAACATAAAGTTTAATAAACGATCAAACAAAAAACAAATCAACAACAAGGAGAACTTTCAAAACTGTATAAATACATAGAAATTAAACAATATGCCCTTGAATAGCCAATGGGTCAATGAAGAAATTAAGAAGGAAATGTAAAAATTTCTTGAAATAATTGAAAACAGAAACACAACATATCAAAGCCTATGACATACAGCAAAAGCAGTATTAAGAGGAAAGTTTATAACAATAAACTCCTACATTTAAAAACAGATTTAAAATAAACAACCTAACAATGAACTGCAGTGAGCTAGAAGAGCAAGAACAAATCAAATCCAGAAGTGGTAGCAGAAAAGAAATAACAAAGATCAAAGAGGAAGTAAATAATATGGAAACTAACAAATATAAACGATGAAGAAAAAAGTGTTGGTTTTTTGAAAAGATAAATAAAATAGACAAGCCATTCGCTACACTAAGAAAGAAAAAGAAATCCCAAATAAATAAAATTAGAAACAAAAAAGGAGAATTACATTTGATACTACAGAAATACAAGGGATCATTAGAAACTATTTTTAACAACTGTATGTCAAGAGATTGGAAAACCTAGAGGAAATGGATAAATTCCTGGACATGTACAACCTACCAAGATGGAACTAAGAAGAAACGGAAATCCTAAACAGACCAATAATGAGTAACACGTATGACTATATAATAATAAAATGTCTCCCAACAAAGAAAACCCCAGAACTTGGTGGCTTCACAACTGAATTCTACAAATTTTTATTTCAATTTTTCTCAAACTATTCCAAAAATATTGAAGAGGAGGGAATTCTGCCAAGTTCATTCTTCAAGCCAAGCATTACCCTGATACCAAAATAAGACAAGGACACAATAAAAAGAGAAAACTATAGGTCAATACCCCTGATGAACACAGATGCAAAAATCTTCAGCAAAATACTAACAAACTGAATCCAACAGTAAATTAAAAAGTTTATACACCATGATCAAGTGGGATTTATCCCAGGATGCAAGGATTGCTCAACAAACACAGATCAATAAACACGCTACATCACATCCACAGAATTAAAGACAAAAACCCATATCATTTCGACAGATACAGAAAAAGCATTTGATAAAATCAATGCTGCTTCATGATAAAAAGTCTCAACAAACGAGGCACTGAAGGAAACATACCTCAACACAATAAAGGCCATATGTGACAAACCCACAGCCAACATAATGGTGAATGGGGAAATACTAAGAGCTTTTTCTCTGACACCTGTAACAAGACAAGGACGCCCACTTGTGCCACTCCTATCCAACACAGCACTGAACGTCCTAGTCAAGAGCAGTTAGGCAAGAGAAAGAAATCAAGGGCACCCAAAGTGGAAAGGAGGAACTCTAATTGTCTGTTTGCAGACAATATGCTCTTATATATTTAAAAAAAAAAAAAAGGCTCCAGCAAAAATCTCTTTGAACCGATAAACAAATTCAGTAAAGTTACAGAATACAAAATAAACATATAAAAGTCAGTAGCATTTCTATAGACTAACAATGAGCCAGTGGAAAAAGAAATCAAGAAAGCAATCTAATTTAGCTACAAAAATATAAAATAAAAATAAAAATACCTCAGAAGAAGTCTAACCAAGAGGGTTAAAGATCTCTATGAGGAAAATGATATTCTACCCTCTGAAAGTAGAACAGTGGAACCTAGAAACAGGAAAGGGCGGCGGGAAGGCAGAAAGGGAGAGGTTGGCTAATGGATACAAAATGACATCAAGATAGTAAAAATGAGGTTTAGTGTGCTATAGCCTTGTAGGGTGACTGTAGTTTATAATTTATTGTATATTTTCAAGCAGCTAGAAGAGAGGATTTTAAATATTCCCAGCATTAAGAAATGACAAATGTTTGAGAAGAAGGACATGCTAATTATCCTGATTTGCTAATTACACATGATAAACATGTATTGAAATATCACACTGTATCCCATGGATATGTACCATAATGTGTCCATTAAAAATAATAATTGTTAAAAACCCAAGGGCCATTTCTCATTTGTCCTATGTCAATGTCGTGGTCCATTGGTGGAGACCTAGCCATTTGCAAATTAGACTATAGTCACTTGAGCTGAAAGCAAATGAATCGTCACAAAAACTACCACTGGCACCAAGTCTTCTTTCCAGAATTTCCTGGCCACAGCACTGTCACAGTCACTGTGGGCACGAAAGACACACTAGCAACCAAGTTTCAACCCCAGCACAGTTGATGCTTTTATTTCTCTGGTTTGGAATAAGTGTGTGTTCATAACTTACATTTACTCCAACTGTCCCCTTGCTTAAATAGCTCCTTAAGGATGATTTTCTGTTACTAAATTCCAACAGCTTCTGAGCACCCATTCTATTCTCCAAAGTAAAGAAAAAGAGAAAATGTGTTGAAAGCCTGATAATGTTCACTGAAGAATCCAGCATGATGTACTGCTTGAAATGGCCACTCCACCTTGTTCCTTTACATGACTTTTAAAGTAGCCCCAGTTATTACACATAATTGAAGCCATAATTTCTGCAATACCATTAGGTCCACAAAGGGTGGGGCCAGGGGACTTCAAAGTCTGTCTCTGAATTTTTTTTTAAAAAAAGGAAAGCTCATGAGAGTAGGTAATGAAAATAAATATTCACACAACTCAGAACAGGGCATGGTGACACATAAAGCTCCAGCCTGGCACAGGTGTCCAGCCAGTGAGGGTGGGGACACAGACTCATATGGTCCTCACAATCCCCCAGAAGTGCCACAGACAGGTGGATGGCCTGAGGTAGAATCAGGCTCCAAATTCCAGGAGCTGTCTGGCTCATGTGCACCGCATGTGGTCCACAGTGCACGAGGATGCCCCACGTCAACAGTCCCGGTGCAGAGCACAGAATGCCCCATGTCACGAGCCGCCGCTGCAGAGCATAGCCCGAAGGTGCCAGCCCAGCCTCCTACACACACTGGCCACCAAGGCACTACCCTCCAGGAAGGAGGACCCCAGAGGTCGTGGCGGGATGAGGTTCTGCTCTTCATCATCCCCGAGCAGAGGGGAAAGTCCCAGCAGACATTTGGGGAGCCTCTACACGTGGCTCTGGGACTCTGAATGGAGGTTCAAAGTTGTCCCCAGATACACTAGACTCAAACCTAAAACAGGTCATTCTTCCAGATATGCCCAGACTGGGACCTATATAGGCCATCCTTCCTAGCTTTCCTCTGGAAAAGCAGGCTTAAAAGAGTATCGACTAAAAGGGGCCACGAGGAAGAGGGAAGTCCTATCTTTAAAAAAAGAAATACTTTTTCTAAAAAAGAGGCACTGAGGCTCTGACCCATCTAATCACTGAGTACGTGCTCAGCAGCATCTGTCAGAGCAGAGCAAGTACACACATGCTCTCCATACCCTGTGCTCCGGGTCCCCGTGCTCCCCGCTCCCATGCCCCCCGCACCCGTGCTCCCCACACCTGTGCTCCGGGCACCCTTGCTCCCCGCACCCATCCTCACCACGCCCATGCTCCCCACACCTATCTGTGCTCCCCATGCCTATGTTCCCTGCACCCGTGCTCCCCGCACTGTGTTCCCTGCACCCATGTCTGCTCCTCGAGCTCTCTTCCACTGATTTCCTCTGTACGTCCCTCTTGACAGTCACTGTCACCTCGAATCACCTGGCTAAATGGAGGTAAAGCAAAAGTCTAGAGTAGCACATTGGAGGACAGAGTGGAAGTGGCTGTTTACCAAGCAGGGCTATGAGATGAGCGCATCTGATCCCCATTAATCCTGACGGTCAGTTGATTAGCCCTGTTCAACAGCTGGGGACACTAAGGTGTGGAGGGACGGGCTTGCTTACCCCGGACGATGCTGACAGTGTGGGCCCAGCCCGGTCCCACAGTCACCAGGAGGAGGCTCCTGAGTGGGCAGGCGCCGAGGTGCAGCGCAGAGAACGTCTGGGACCCTGGCACAGACTCCTCAGGAAGGAAACAGAGAAAGGTCCACAGAGACTCAAGCAGCACAGAAGAAGGTCACCCACAAGTTAAAAATAGATGTTTGTGCTCTATCGTCCCAGCGTGCTAAAAATCCAGCTCGCTCACACGCACGGCCTGATGTGAGACCGGCCTCCTTCAGCACTGGGCTAAGGGAGAGAGGCACCTGCCCCTCTCCTGACAATAGCAGTCTCGGCAGCTATTCTTCAATGTACTTGACACTCCTCCGTGAGGATTAAGCTACACGACACTGGGTAAGTTTAATCCCGACACAGCTAACCGTGTCGATCTGCAGTGAACAAACAACTTACTTTGGATGATTCTGTCACGGACAAAGACCCTGAATCTCCCAGCAAAGCTTAGTGACATGACTTACCTTTCTGTTTTCATTTCAGGTACTCTGGCCCATATGGTTTAATTTACCTGCTGATAATGCCTTGGAAAGACCACCAGGGGGCCCCACACCATTTTCAGCTTTATAGGAATGTGAATTTCCCTTTGATGACAAAGGTGATGGTGAAATAAAACAAGGATCTAAAACAGATGCCTGTGTGTTTCCTGGGAGTGATAAGGGCAGGAACTGCCGCTCTGTGTCAGGTGAGGGAGTAACAGAGAGAATGGCACCAACTCCTGAGACAGGACCTGATGCATGGTGCAGCCACCACCTGTGGCCATGGAAATTCCAGGGAATGCAGGCCCCAGTTGCATGGTACAGCCGCCATCCGCGACCACAGAAATACCAGGGAATGCAGACCCTCAGTCACATGGTACAGTTACCATCGGCGGCCACAGAAATTCCAGGGAAGGCAGACCCTCAGTCACATGGTACAGCCACCATCTATGGCCATGGAAATGTCAAGGAATGCAGACCCCAGTCGCATGGTGCAGCCACAGCCTGCAGCCACAGAAATTCCGGGGAACACAGACCCCAGTTGCATGGTACAGCCACCAACTATGGCCGTGGAAATTCCAGGGAACACAGACCCTCATTCACATGGTACAGCCACCACCTATGGCCATGAAAATTCCAGGGAACATAGACACCAGTTGCATGGTGCAGACACCACCTGCAGCCACAGAAATTCTGCGGAATGCAGGCCCCAGTCTCTAAAGTGCTATTTGTTTTATGAACTTCTCTGCAGTGAATGTGGAAGAGTTTCTCTCGGTGCAGAGCTCAGTATCCAGAAGGGAAGTCGGCCCTAAGAATGCCTTCTTCCTCTTCAGAGCTCAGGGCCCAGGGCTGACGCCCTTGGGAGGGGTCCTTGTTCAGCAACTGTGCCTGTGGAGGGTTCCCCAACACTCACCGTGCACCTCCTAGGAGTAGAGGCTACAACAGGGAGCCAGAAATCAAGCTCTGCTCACACAACAGTGAGCTGATGGCCCTCCACTCTAAGTTCCAACCGCATGGAGTGTGTATTCCATGAATGCTTGTTCAATGAATGATTCATATAAAGTCATCTGTGCTGACCTTTGCTGGTCTGCTGACTGTGGGCTTCAGAGCACAGACCTCATTCCTGGAGCAGCCAGTTCTTCCCAGAGTGACGGCTGCTGGAGGACAAAGCCCAGGGCTTCTGTCCTGCAGCAACGCGCTCAGGACCCTGCGCTGGGTACGCTGAGGGCCTCTCCAGCAGGAGATCCCCAGTCCTGACCTTGCAATACCAGTGAACCCCAGGGGAGTCCCAAGTGCTCAAAATCAAGTAAATGTCCATTGTGATTTAACATATCAATTTTAGAAGAAAGGACAGGTTGCCGCCTCCCTCCTAAAACTAGGGACCATAAATCGATCCACGGCCGTAACTGAGGCTCTGCCTTAAATCCTGCTAAACCTACCAGCCAAACACTCAAATTTATATTAGAGTTAAAGGAAAAAAAAAAAAAACTAAACCAAACACGTGTAAGAAATGGTCAAGTAACCTGTGATACATCAACCCAAAGATTAAACATTAAAACAATGAAGTAGCAAGATTTTTTTTTTTTTTTTTTTTTTTTTGAGACAGAGTCTCGCTCTGTCGCCCAGGCTGGAGTGCAGTGGCGCAATCTCGGCTCACTGCACGCTCCGCCTCCCGGGTTCACGCCATTCTCTGGCCTCTGCCTCCCGAGTAGCTGGGACTACAGGCGCCCGCCACTGCGCCCGGCTAATTTTTTCTATTTTTAGTAGAGACGGGGTTTCACCATGGTCTCGATCTCCTGACCTTGTGATCCGCCCGCCTCGGCCTTCCAAAGTGCTAGGATTACAGGCGTGAGCCACCGCGCCCGGCCTGCAAGATATTAAAAGAATATAAACTCTATGTACATCATGGTTCAATGTTCTAAAATTACACAGAGAAAAAGACTGGAATGGAAGGGGGTTAGGTTTACAGGTACTTTTTTTTTTTTAATTTTAAATATTACTTCTCTAATGTATGATTTGACTAACCAGATAATTCAGGGGAAAAAAAATTGCATTATGCCTATATATAAATATGTAAAGAATTCTTCTCTCTGATGCCAGTGGAATTAGTTTGGGTCTGGCCTACAGTCTTCAATCTTTTAATTAAGACACAAAAACCATTTGTCAAGCTATGAGAAAAA
The DNA here is from genome assembly GCF_043159975.1 of Macaca nemestrina. Lineage (NCBI taxonomy): Eukaryota > Metazoa > Chordata > Mammalia > Primates > Cercopithecidae > Macaca > Macaca nemestrina. The sequence continues at coordinate 327,642 of NW_027257863.1, forward strand.
AAAAAAGTTTTAAAACTAGGAGCCCTGAAGAAAAGGACCCGCGGTGTATCACAGCGTCTCTCCACGCCTCTCCACCCGGGACAGTGCTCCCTCTTTCCCCATTTTCATACCTACAGCACAAAGCACTTAGTAAAGAACTATCTCAATTCATGAGTCGCACAGCACAAAGGTCCGATGTCGCTGCCAAACATACCTTGCAGCCCCAAAACGAAGCGGCAACCCCCAGTGAAGGAAGAATGAGAGGCTGCTGGTTGTAATTTTAAATTTCGCAACTCAATGTCTTTGCACTTCCCTGCTTTCTTGGTTTCAAGGACTTATTAAAATTAACCCCCCTACTGGATATTGAAGAAAGAAAGCAGGACAGTTGTGCAGGCTCTGAAGAGGCAGAGCCCTTGTTCCGTGGCCACCGCTGTCTTTTTACACACAGCAGAGGGGTTGACCAATTAGTCTCCCTTAGAGGGCGTTGTTTATGATCATCGCGAACAAATGGGTGCGGTTGCTTCTTTTGAGATGTAGCAAGTTCTGGGCCCTCAGCAGAAATAAATAAATAAATAAACAAACAAACAAACAAAAAAACAGGGCACTGGCACAATAGTCATAACCTCTGCGTGACACACACGCAGAAGGAAAATTAAAGCCCTGGAGGCGGGGACGTTCGGAAAGGGAAGGTGGAAGCAGGAAGGACGCCCACAGAATAGAGTGGTCAGAAACCGACCACGTCACCAAAGGGCGCCTTAGATGGTCCAGAGGACAAAATGCCCCTCTTCCCAGGGTAAACACCCATTTGCCAAACTAAGCCAGTGACGGCAAGCAGGAGTTTGCTTTTTTTTTAAGGCGTCGAGTAACGATGAGAAGAGCAAGAAATGAGCTTAATAATAGGACTGACAGGGCCCTGGGCTGGTGACTCAGCTGATGTGCACAGCATCAAAACCCACGTTCCTCAATGCGCTCCCTCTGCAATTCAGGACAGCACAACTCACCCCATCAATCACTACTTAAAAAAGCAGTTGTAAAAGAAGAGATGACCCATTTGAAAGCAGCTGGAGGAGGAAGACAGAGAGTGACTCGCAGAATCCAACCGCTTGGAGTCTCGGAACCATAACAAGAATATGAAACTAGCGGGTCCAGTGTGAGGCAGAACAGAGACGCTGTCACCGCTCTCAGGAGGCTGAGCGGGAAGCCCGTGGCTCAGGCTCCACAACGCCCTAATGGTGCCTGGAGCAGCCCACAGGCCTGTGTCCTTCGTGTGGGTTCACCTTCCTAGTTTCCTGGGGAAATTCAATGTACAGCATTTATTCGCCAAGAAAAGAACATTCAAATCAAACTACTGTCATAACTCTGAAGGACTCTTAACACTCCAGTACACACGTTCAAAAGCCTACAAATATCAGTGCTGCCACTGTGCAGGCAACAATGTTTTTGATGCATCATGCACGTAACCAGTAACGATGTTTTCATGTTGTCCGTAGCCATCTCATTCAGGATACTTAAATATCTGACGACTTCACACTTAGTTATCTGTGACTTTCAGATAGATTTTAAAAGGCTACCTGGCCAAGAAGGCCTCGCCCTCCTGATCCCGGGCACCGGCGCCCCTACGTGCACCCGGGGCCTGGGGATCGCAGTCCCCACCACCTCCTGCTCTTCAATGTTAAATGCCCTCCCGGCGCGCCCGCGTCGTGGGCCCAAGCTCGGGCCCCTCCTGGAGAGTCGCTTCCACATTGCAGGGCAGGGGAAGCCCAGAGCCCGCGCCGCGGCGCCGCTGACGTCCCGGAGTCCCCGCTTCCTGGTCCTTCGCGTCCGCGGAGGCTGGCGGGGAGGGCCTGGGACCCATTTTAGTTTTCAGTTTTGTCACGAGCCGGAAGGCGACAGCACATGCGAGCGCAAGAAACCCTTTTTGTAAATCTTCCAGCGGAAACGCGAGGGGCTGCCGGACCGCCTCGGAGACGCCAGGCGGGAACCCAGAGCACCCCCGCCGCGTCCTGCATTGCAGCAGCCGGGACCGTGCCCACGCCGCGCGGGGCACGAGGCGACAGGAGGCGGGCAGGGACCCGGCCGTTTCTTCCTCGACATGCTGGGTGGTGGCGTGGGGCCGAGTTGGGGGCCGGGGGGGCCACTTAGGAAGTGATCGCGCTGTACCCTCGCTTCGGAGGGGAAGCCCGGCCCCGTCCTACCGCTCAGAGGCAGAACGACCCCCGAGGGCGCTCCAGGCGACCCCCTCTGCCAGGCTCAATTTAAAACATAAACCGGAGGGAATGGAAAGCTCACTATCTTCCGGATGGAGGTTCCTACCGCCATGTCCCTTTCTTCTCCGCCCCACCCGGCAAGGACCCCGGGGCTGCCTTGACGGCTCGCGCTGCCCCGCAGGTACCCCTGCACTGCCGCCCCCGGGCACCGGCTTCGACCTAGTTCTCCCGATCGCTTCCCCGCTCTTCTCCCCGGTTCTTCCCATCGCTTCCCCATCTTTCCCCGGGTCCTCCCATCGCTCACCACCCTTCTGCCCTGTCCTCCCATCCCCTTCGCCCTGTTCTCCCTCTCTCCCTCCGTCCCTCCCTCGCCGCCTGGAGGAGGTCGCGCACCTTGAGCATCCCCGCCGTTGGTCAGCACGCCGATGGCCTTGTCGGCCCCGGAGAGGTGCTCCAGGAACTTCCGCAAGGAGCCCTTGGGGGCCCGGGAGTCGTCCGCGTCCTTGGCGAGGAGGCCGAGGAGAGTCGCTAGTCCTGGTGTGCAGCAGGCAATGGGGACCCTGCCGGCGCGCGCCCGACTCGGAACCGCTGCCCCGCCCGCGCCCCCGCCCGGCGCCAGCGCCAAAGGGCGGAGACGGGTGGGGCCAGGGCGCACGGGAGGGGCTGCGGGGGCGGGGGCGCGGCTAGGGGCAGGAGCAGGGATAGGGGCAGGGGCTGGCGGGGTGGCGGGTATGGGCAGGAGCACCTACGCGGGGGTCGTCGTAGGTGGGGGCCGCGCTAGCGATGGGGGAGGTCGCAGAGAAGACCACAAGTGGGCGGGGTCCCAGCGGGTGGGGTCGCGTTACTGGTGCGCGAGCCTCGCGGGTGGGTTAGAGGACTCTGGTTGGGGGCTTTAGAGATGCCTGGAGCGGCACGGGTGGGGGCAGGGGCAGCGTCCGGGGGAGGGGAGTCCGCAGTGGGGCGAGGTCACATCGTTTGCGGGGCGCTCCAGGACGGGGCGGAATGGAACACGAGGAGCATCTCCCGGGAGGGCAAGGGAGACTGTGAGTGGGCGCGAACGCCGGGGCGGGTGGAAACCCCGCACTTGCGGGGAGCGCCGATGGCGGGGCGGGGTGGATTTGGGGCGCGGAGACCCCACCTGGACACGGAGGCTCGCGGCAGGCCCGGCCGCTCCTGCTGTTGTCGGCGCGGAGCCCGAGCGCACGCACAACTTCTTGTTAACCGCAGGATTCCTCCTGGGGCTGCGCTGGAAGCACCGGGGCGCGGCTTCCTCGATCCCCGCCCCCAAGTTTTCTCTGCAGCCTGAGGTCGGGAAGGACGCGCGGAGAGTGGATCCTTCAGGTCGTGGGAAAAGCTGAGCGCGGCGGCTTAGCCATGACGAAACTGCGATTTCCCGGGCCCACGGGGGCTGTGGCGCTCCTGGGCCACCAGCCCGACCCTATGGGAGAAGCAGCCTTGGGGTGGAGGAGGGTGTCTGGGCGCGACCCTCAGAGACGCCTGGGCGCGTGAAAATCAGAATGGGGCAGGAGGAGGCGCAACAGGACTGGCCTCACGGGGAGGCGGGACGACCCTTCCTCCCCACGGACACGCGCGCTGCTGTACGCTCTGCCGACCTCGGCTGACTTCACTGGCCAATGCCACGTGCTGAAATACGCACACGCAATGCGCTGTGCGGCTGTGCATCCACAGCTTAACAGCCTGGTGCCAGTTACCCTGCGATGGGAGAGGGGGCAGCCCCAACAAAAGCAAGGGCTCATGGGGCCCCGGTTCCTTCAGTGCCACCCCCACGAAGAAGGGCTCCCAAACGGCCCCACTCGAGGGCTTACCGGAGGATGGTCCTGCGCAGTGGGTGTTTGTTGAACAGATAAGAGACAACAAAAGAGACTAAGAAGAGGTTTGTTCTATGAACCGGGGAAAGTGAAGCAATCGCAAAGGAGAGTCTCGCCAAAGGGCAATCCTGGGGAAAAGATGGAGAGGCATGGATTTTTCTTGGATATGTGCCTTATCCTGGGGCTCATCCCGCTGAGCATCAAATATTCATTGCAAAAGAGGAAAAAAAAATATGCTGCGGACAATGCTGGATGGTCTGCTCTCTCCTTTGGCCAGAATGAACGGGGAAATTCCTAACCCCTCGTGGTCCTCAGATTCACCTGTCCTATGCACACCCCCACGAAACCACTGAAGTCCAGTTTCTGCCAGCGCAGCCAGGGAATATGTATTTTTAAACAAGCCACCTAGGTTACTCTGATGAATGCAAAGTCGGAGAGCGCTGCTCTCATGCGCTGAGCCTGAGCATTATTCTATTAATAAAAAAGGAGAGGAGAATCCTGGGTGTCTTAAGGTGGCAGTTGAGTGGCCTTTGCCTTCTGGCGGGCAGAAAAGCAGACCGAGGCTCTAAGCACCTGCACCACCGCTGGGCTCAGGATCCGTGCTGGAGAATAGAAGGGCTAATTTAATTATTCATGCCTTTTTAGAGCATATTACATGTGGAGAAGGTGGGGCACACTGAATTTTATTTTAGCCACATACCCCTTATCTCCTTATACAATTGATATTTTTATATTGAACATTAGGGGATTGGTCATTTGTCTTCAAATTGTCTATAATACAGAAAACGATAGACACAACCTAACAGTTCAAACACAATGAGTTAAATAAATGATGGTAAAAATAGACGCTGTAATAATGGTTAGTTGCTGTTACCACTACGAAGATAAGTGTCTACTGACATGGGAATATGTTCAGGACATACAAATAAGTGAAAAGGTAGGCCTAGACACAGTGTGAGCCTGTGTGTGCGAGTGTGTGAGTGTGTGTGTGTGTCTGCATATATATGTAAATGTTTCTGAACATTTTATTTCCTTTCTTTTGCTTAGTATAGGTAATGCCATTTTTTCTCTCCGATCAACAGGTATTGCTTAGGGAATAGAAATAGTTAATTAAAAACAATAAAATTTAGAGTGTTAAGACCCCCAAGGTTACAGATTATGTTCAAAAGTTTGTCTGTATATAAGGGCTGGGGTCAGGGTGGTCACTGACGGTCCTCATAAGTCTGTTCTCATGAGTTTGGCCCATTGCTCAGTCAGGGAATTAACATATATTAATATATACCTGTAGCTAAATGGAAAAGAATAGCTATGGCTTTTTTTTTTTTTTTTTTTTTTTTTTTTTTATCTTTGGCCTTAGCAATTAATCTTCTAGTTCAACAGGAAGATATTGTCATGCGTGTCCCTGTGAAGAGACCACCAAAGAGGCTTTCTGTGAGCAACATGGCTGTTTATTTCACCTGGGCGCAGGTGGGCTGAGTCCGAAAAGAGAGTCAGCAAAGGGAGATAAGGGTGGGACCGTTTTATAGGATTTGGGTAAGTAAAGGAAAATTACAATCACAGGGGGGTTGTTCTCTGGCGGGCAGGAGTGGGGGTCACAAGGTGCTCAGTGGGAAGCTTTTTGAGCCAGGATGAGCCAGGAAAAGGAATTTCACAAGATAATATCACCGCTTAAGGCAAGGACCAGCCATTTTCACTTCTTTTGTGGTGGAATGTCATCGGTTAAGGCGCGGCATTGCATTTGCACTTCTTTTGTGATTCTTCAGTTTGTTCAGGCCATCTGGGTGTATACATGCAAGTCACAGGGGATGCCACAGGTTGGCCTGGGCTCAGAGGCCTGACAGATATTACATGCCGTGCTGACTGTACAGCTTCCCCCCAGTAGGACCTAAGGTGTGTGTTTGTTCTTTATTGTCCCTTGACAGGTTAGTCCAAACTGTGGCCCACACCAGCACACAGTTATACCACAGGAATGATTACTCCTTGGGCCAGGAGTTCAGGCAGGCTTCACTGGGCCCTCTGCCCCAGGACTTTACAATTCATATAACTGAATTGTAAATCTTCTCAATTCAGAAAGAAAAAGTATGGAAATAATTCAGAAGCCCTTGAGTTTTTAGCAAGAAGAATCTGCAGTAAGGGAGAGACTCTTTTTATCCTGCGAATTTCCGACGTGCTTCTTCCACATACGATCCTTGCTTGTGTCTCTCTCCAAGCCTGTCTGTGAATAACCCACTCATCCTTCCAAGCTCAACTAAAACGCCATGTGACAGAAACAGTTGGTTCAACATCCATTTCTTCCTCCTCTTCTGCCCAAAGCTCTGCACTAAATGCTTCATTTCCCAGCTGTCTTTGTACACCCATGTGGCCAAGTTGGTGCATTCTGGGCCATGTGATATAAGTAGAATTGTTGAGCAGGACATCCAAAAGGACTTAAAAGAAGCCAAACTAGGCCGGGCGCGGTGGTTCAAGCCTGTAATCCCAGTACTTTGGGAGGCCGAGGCGGTTGGATCACGAAGTCAGGAGATCGAGACCATCCTGGCTAACATGGAGAAACCCCGTCTCTACTAAAAATACAAAAAACTAGCCGGGCGTGGTGGCGGGCGCCTGTAGTCCCAGCTACTCGGAGGCTGAGACAGGAGAATGGCATAAACCCGGGAGGTGGAGCTTGCAGTGAGCCGAGATCACGCCACTGCACTCCAGCCTGGGTGACACAGCGAGACTCCGTCTCAAAAAAAAAAAAAAAAAAAAAAAAAAAAGGAAGCCAAACTACTGAGTACGACGTTGTTTTATTTTTTCTTTTTCCTGTTGCTTTGAATGCAGCTGTGATTGCAGGAACAAAGCTGATCTCTTGGGGCATGAGGTGACCTAGAAGATACAACCACCTTCAGTCAAAGTGCCTGAGGGAATGATAGGAGAAGCTGGGCTCTCTGATAAGATCACAGATCCAGTGCACAGGGGAGGACTGCCTGCCTTCAGATTCCTTTCATGTGAAAAGACAGACCTTTCTATGTGTGAGCCTCTGTTAGCTTGTGTCTTCTGTTTTATGCAGCCAAACTTAACCCTAACTGCCACATACTGTCTACTTCTATTTTATGATGCTCTCTCTAATCTCTTAGGTAATTGTGTCCCCCTAGAAACCTATAGAGAGCTGAAGGGGTTTTAGGATCATGGAATTCACCCTCCTCCTTTGGTAAAAGAGGACAAAGGCCAGAGAGCCGTGCGATGGCTGAGGCATGCGATTGTAAACCAAAAGGTACCTGAGACCGATCTCAATTAATTTAAAAGTTAATTCTGTCAAGGTTAAGGACATGCTTGGAAGAAAAAAACACGGAATCACAGAAACAGTCTGTGGTCTGTGCCTTCCTCCCAAGATGATTTTGAGGGCTTCAGTAGTTAAAGGGGAAGGGTGGGCTGGAGGAAAAGGGTGGGATGGAGGGAAGGGTGGGCTGGATGAAAAGGGTGGGCTAGAGGGAAGGGTGGGCTGGAGGGAAGGGTGGGCTGGAGGAAAGGGGTGGGCTGGAGGAAAAGGGTGGGCTAGAGGAAAAGGGTGGGCTGGAGGGAAGGGTGGGCTGGAGGGGAAGGGTGGGCTGGAGGAAAAGGGTGGGCTGGAGGGGAAAGAGGGAGCCTGTGGTCGTCCTCAGGTTGCAAGAGAAAGAGAGCAGGTGGGGAATGGTCAGTTATGTCTTCATCTCACAGGCGGTAAATCAGTCCTTTACATAAGATAAGGTGAACATAGACCAGCTTCCTGTGGAGATACGTAACCCTTTATGTGTAGCTATCCGCTTAGGAACAAAAGGAAAGGCAGTTTCTTGCATGATTCAGCTTCCAGCTTAATGCTTTTTTCTTTTTGGCTGTGAATTGGGGTCCTGAGGCTTCATTTTTCCCTGCACACTATATTGTATGTGAAAATTGTTGTCCAGGACCTAAAGTTGTTTACTTACTCTAGCTACATCCCTTAGCTCAATTTCCATTTGGAGTGGCTTCTGGAAGGCTGGAATTGAAATCCACCAGTGCCCATTTCAAGGTGTTCCCAACATCGCCTGGAAAAAAGGAGCCCAGATACGCTTCCCTGTGGATGCAGGTCAGTCATCATAATGCACAGAAACAGCATTGACCTCAGCCTGGAGCCATTGTCCTGAAAGGGGATTCTTCCCAGCTCAGGCCTGAGACTGATCCCTGAGAAGCGGCCGCTCCATCCCTGAACCCTTCCTGCTTGTGTCTCCTCACTTCCTAGTGATCACGGCATTCAGGTTCAGAATGCCACAAGCCCATCCCACTGGAAGCTGCCGAGGTGCCTCCTACCACACAGGACACCCGGCACGGCAGCAGCATCAAGGGACGAGCAGGGAAGAGGCTGCAGTGATTTTGGGGAACAGCCTGAAAATCACCTGGAGCCTGGTGGCAGGTGGTCCCACCTCCTCCCCAATATTGGTTCCCAGAGAAAATGGCAATATGAGCAGCTCATGTCATCATTATTAACAGAGTCTTTTTATTCTTTCCTTAAATTTTGCCATTAAATTGAGCTCTATAATAGGCCCATTTTCTTTTCTTTTCTTTTCTTTTTCTTTTTTTTTTTTAAGACAGAGTCTTGTTCTGTTGCCCAGGCTGGAGTGCAGTGAGACAATCTCAGCTCATGGCAAGCTCTGCCTCCTGGGTTCACGCCATTATCCTGCCTCAGCCTCCTGAGTAGCTGGAACTACAGGCGTCCGCCACCATGCCTGGCTAATTTTTTGTATTTTTAGTAGAGACGGGGTTTCACCGTGTTAGCCGGGATGGTCTCGATCTCCTGACCCCGTGATCCTCCCCCCTCGGCCTCCCAAAGTGCTGGGATTACAGGCGTGAGCCACTCCACCACGCCTATAGGCCCATTTTCTGCTTTTAATGCCACCAATACATGAAATTCCAGAGCTGCTTCTGTAAAAGAAAGTTTCATTTTCATTATTTTATTATTCATTACATTAATTCTATTCTTTTATTCTCTTTGTTTTTTTTTTTTTTTTTTTTTTTTGAGACGGAGTCTCGCTGTGTCTCCCAGGCTGGAGTGCAGTGGCGTGATCTCGGCTCACTGCAAGCTCCGCCTGCCGGGTTCACGCCATTCTCCCGCCTCAGCCTCCCAAGTAGCTGAGACTACGGGCGCCCGCCACCACGCCCGGCTAGTTTTTTGTATTTTTAGTAGAGATGGGGTTTCACCATGTTAGCCAGGATAGTCTCGATCTACTGACCTCGTGATCCACCCGCCTCGACCTCCCAAAGTGCTGGGATTACAGGCTTGAGCCACCGCGCCCGGCCTTCTCTTTGTTTTTTTTAGAAGAACTTCAGCGAGAGAGGGGCTATCCCTGCTGCCTTGTGGCTGCAGAAGGAGAGAGAAGGAGCCTCTCCAAAAAAGGGTTTCATGAAAGCCCTGAGGCGAGATACTCACTTCAGAGGGTTCAGGACAAGGACAGTCACTTTGTTCTGTGCGGTGTGGAGACACGGGTGAGCGTTCCTCAGTGGCACCAACTGGTTCCCTCTCGTCCTCAGCTGCCAGTGCCCTGGGGCATGTCATTTGGACAGAACACTTTTCCATGTCCTGCCATCCATTCCACGGAGGCCGGAGAAAAGGGTCTGGAGGCAGGAACATAAGGCTGGTTCACCCTGACTTCGGAGAACCAAATCAAATGGAAACTCTTGAGCTATGACAGGAAATATCCTCTCCATTTACACAGGACATACACCGAGTACATGTCATTGTAATTGTACTTCCTCCTCTTCATTTACATAGGGTGCACACCAAGTAACCAATGGGAACCTCTAGAGGGGATTCCAACACCAGAGACTTCAGTAACGGGCTCCCTGTGCTCAGGCGCTCCCACCCTGTGGAGTGTGCTTTCCTTTTCCGTCAATCTCTGCTTTGCTGCTTCATTCTTTCCTTGCTCCATTTTTGCGTTGTGTCCAAGTCTTTGTTCAAGGCAGCAAGAACCTGGACACCTTCAACCAGTAACATTATCTTAATATCTTGTTTGAAAACTGAATTCTGTTTTTCATCTGTTCACCTAGTTTTCAGAAAATGACAGTGAAATACAACTTGGAACTTACCACAGCTTAATACGAGGGTCATTATGAGCTATACAACAGGTTTGATGTTTAAAAGTTTGCAACATTTTTGTTGCTCTTTCATTTACAAACTACAGTAAATATTTTATTTTTTATGTTTAATTATGAAATATATGACACGTAAGAGTCTATAAAATTTGGGTGGGCACGGTGGCTCATGCCTGTAATCCCAGCACTTTCGGAGGCTGAGGCAGGTGGATCATTTGAGGTCAAGTGTTCGAGACCAGCCTGGCCAACACGGTGAAACCCATCTCTACTAAAAAAATACAAAAAGTTGGCTGAGCATCATGGCAGGCACCTGTGATCTCAGCTACTCGGGAGGCTGAGGTGGGAGAGTTGTTTGAACCCAGGAGAGAGGAGTTGCAGTGAGCTGAGATCATGCCATTACACTCTAGCCTGGGCGACATGAGCAAAACTCTGCCTCAAAAACCAACCAACAAACAAAACTGAATGCATAATACCAAAGATTAATAATTGCACTGATGTCATCATCCATTAGTATCAACTGTCTTGAAAGGCTACAATATGCCCTTCCTTGATCACCTGGGTCTCCCTTCTTCACCCAGACATAGGACTAATGTGTTAACGTTTGTCTTGCTTTTCATAAGGTTTATCATTTCTGTGTATCTTATTAAGCAATGTCATATGTTATGGTTTGTGAACTGTATATGGAATAGCAGTGTATTTTTCAGTAATTTCCTTTGTTTACTCTAATTTTTCATTGTTGATGCTTCTAACTGCAGTTCATTTTCACAGCTGTATCATATTCCACAATATGACTATGCCAGCTTTTTTCCTTGATAGAGGTGTGTTTGGATGGCTTTCAGGTGTTTTCTATTTCTACAATCACAGCCTAAATATTCTTGCCCCGTACGTGTCTCTTGGAGAAGACAGTGCAAGGGCATTTCTGGGGCAGACATGCCTGAGAAGGCAAGTGTGAGGCCACAGAGGGGCGTGTTTACTTTTTTATGAAATACAGTCTCTTAGCAGGAGCAACAGCAGTGGATCCTTTGCCAGCAGTTGATCTTTTCCACCTTTTGGATTTTTGTGGCTCTGTTGAATTTGTTTCTTGAATTATTGGATGTATCCACAGTACTTTGTTTACTTAAGTTTTGTAACTTTTTGCACACGGACTTATCTTCCTTGGAATTTTATGTGGGGAGATGTTTTGAGGACAGGGTTGTATTGTTTCAGCAAAGATGTTCACTCACATGGGGTAGAGGTGAAGTGAGCAGCCGCCTGGTGCCACGTCGATTTGACCCATGCTCTCCAGGTCTTCCAGCATGAACTCCTGGAGGACTGTTTCTCGTCGGTTCTCAGGGTCAGGGTTTTCCCTCCACCCAGCAGCAACGCAGGGACAGCTGCTCTCCTCGCTGCTCCTGCTCTGAGGTGGGCTTTCATTTTAAGTCTAAGATGTCAGATTTCTGAGCTGATTTTGGAGAGACATACAGTTTTGTTTCTGATGCCTCATCCTCTGTGCAACTGTCTAAAGGGAAAAAAAAATTCCACTTTAGTTCCTGCCAATTCTTTATTGACTGCTGTGGATTCTATCCCTCATTGCCAGCTCAGTAATGCACTTACAAAGATGCATTTTGGTAGGTTTTATCCAACATCTCTGTTTTTGTTGGGAAAGCTATTTAGTGTCCCTTATGTTGAAAGTTTAAGTGCCTGGCCACACCATAGGAGAGAGAACTGCTCTTACCCCTTTTCATCATCTTCGTGCTGGGTCCGGGCCTTCTTTTCCTCTATGATTAAGCTGCCACAATGGGCCGGGTACTGTGGCTCATGCCTGTAATCTTAGCACTTTAGGAGGGCAATGTGGGTGAATCACCCGAGGCCAGAAGTTCAAGACTAACCTTGCCACCATGGTGAAACTCCATCTCTACTAAAAGTACACAAAATTAGCCCGGCATGGTGGTGCATGTCTGTAATCTCAGCTATTCGGGAGGCTGAGGGAGGAGAATTCCTTGAACCAGGACCCGGCAAGTGGAGGTTGCAGTGAGCCAAGATCATGCAACTGCCCTCCAGCATGGGCTACAGAGTGAGACTCTATGTAAAAAAAATATATATATCTATATACACACACACACACACACACACGTATATGTATATTTGTATATATATGTATATGTATATTTATATATATATACGTATATGTATATATATACACACACACATATATTTGAAGTATTATCCAATGAGAGCAAGTGTTCCGGAAGACCTCATCTAAATACAGAATCTGAATGCGGGCCCATGTCACACCTGCCATTTTTTTATCTTTGCAGCTGGGCTTTTCTCCTCTTCTCTGCTGGACTCTGCTATTTCCCACAAGGTGTTCAGAGAGTCTGCCCTGAATCCTACAACCAGGAGATGAGAAGCACAGAGTGACACCAGCAGGAGAACATCAAGATGTGGTAACAGTTGTCCTCCTCCTGCAGAGTCCAGAGCAGTGCACTCCTACTGCTGGTGACCTAGCTAAGCCTGGGGGCCAACATGCCCGATGATAGTCTGGGAGTGCTGCAGTCAGGGTCCCCACAATGGGCACCCAGCCTGTGCCCTTGCACTCTGCATGAGCGTGACCATTGTCACCTCAGAGCCCCTGGGTACAGATCAATGCATCCTACCAGAGCTGCATGTGAGGAAGGATCACGTGAGTCCCGGGAAAGAGCTGAGGCCCTGCAGGGGGAGGTGGCCAGGACCGAGATATGATGACTGTGTGGAGAATCGTCTGTGGGTGTGAGTGGCACTGTGCGGTCAGAGCCCGGGTTCTGCTGCTCCCCCTCCTCAAAGATCAGGGCCCGAGCCGGGGCTGGCGTATGTGTGGCACCTGGAACTGTAGGGCCACCACCCATGTGTGAAGCCATCATGGGGACCTGAACACGGTGTCGTGTGCAGATCCCACCCATCCATTGGCCCCAATTCCTGGCCAGCTTCTGCCAAGGTGAGAGGGTGGAATTTGGAATGTGGGTGTAAGCTGAAGCCTGTCCCCCGGTGGCTGACATACAGTGGTGACACTCTCTGTGTGGGGGAAAGAAAGAGAGATCAGACTGTTACTGTGTCTATGGAGAAAGACGAAGACATAAGAAAGTCCATTTTGATCTGTACTGAGAAAAATTCTTCTCCCTTGAGATGCTATTAATCTGTAACCCTAGACCCAACCCTGTGCTCACAGAAGCATGTGCTCTATTGACTCAAGGTTGAATGGATTTAGGGCTGTGCAGGACATGCCTTAGTGAAAATGTGTTTGCACCTCCTGGGCTCCAGGCTGCCAGCTGCCTGCCCAGGGTCTGAATGTCCTACGGTGACCTGTTTCCTCACCTGGCCCAGAGGACAGATAGGGAAGGCTTGTTTTGAGGATTAGGCAGGGTAATCCCAGTCAGCCCTCATTAGCTTGCCTATCCTCCAGGTCTTTTTGATTTCTTTTTTCTCTTCTTTGTTAGGAAACTCTGGAGAATTGTCCTCCAGCATGTCTTCAGCTGGGGAGGTGGTAAGACTGGACCATGCCCTTGACTTCAGAGTCCCTTCTAGCTGCCCCCTCCTCCTAGGGTTTTTAAAAGCATATACTTAGCAACATACCCTGTACTTGAGAGAGCTGCAGAGAACCTCCTGCGTGTCCAAACCAGAACACTTTGTTCCCTGACCCCAGGCCCTCATCACACCCCAAAGCCCAAATACTTTCATGTGGCCAGCTTCACACAAGAGTCTGAACTCAATGCTGGCTTTCTGGGGTCTACACAGGCCTGTATGACGGGGCTACCTCCAGTCTACCCCTGTGCCTCCCCCAATCCATTAGGGGCCTCAACTCCAGTGATGCCTAACTGGGAGCAAGGTTCCCCAGGCAGGGAATGCAGCCCTCCCCAGGATGCTGGCCTGGCCATGTCCCAATGGACATCAGTCCTGGAGCAAGAGGTTCAAGACAGGGAGTTTCACCCCCATTTCACCAGGTGTGGTGACCTTTCTGAGTTCCTAGTCTTCAAGATGGGATTTTTACACTGCCACAGTGGGGGAAACGGAGACACAGGGCTGGTGAGCGGTAAAGAAAGAAAACCTCTGTGACTAGGAAATGTGTCCCTTGCCCAGCACAGCCACTCCAGGATAACACCCTTTGGGATGTACCGCTGAGCTATTCCTGGCACGTGGCATGGCACTGTGGTGGAGGTCAGCAGCTTGTGGAGTTGGGGGTGGGGGTGTTGGCAGGAACAGGTAATTTTGGACCCACCATGGGAAGGAAGGGGACATTGCCCCTTTCCCCACACCTTGCACACAGCAGCAATTTTCTTCTCTGATGTGTGTGGGCACCAATGCCTATGTGGGTGTGGGTGCGTCCTCTCCTTTTATTGATGAAGAACCTTCCTGCAGCCATTGGGGTGGGTATGGGCACCACACATGCCTGGGAGCAGGGTGGTGCCTGTGGAGGCTTGGCTACTATATGTCTCACTGCCACCTCCCCAGGGGAAGCAGACCCTGTGCCCTAGTGCCCCTCATACCCAGTCCCTCACATTCTTCACTTGGCATCTCCCTGCCTGATTCTCCCAACTCAGCCCCTGCCAGGTTTCTCCAGGCCCTGTGGGCCCCGGGATGGGATCAAAGGAGGCAGCAACTGTGCTGTCTGCCTCTGCCTGAAGTCAGGGATCCCTGGCCGCTACTGACATCTGGTGGGCAGGGTAGGTGGGGAGGTCAGGGGTCAGCTTTTCCACTCCCCAGCCTGCACTGGCTAAGTCACCAGGTGTAACTGGTCTGGAGGCTGATCTGTGTCCTCCACAGTCCCTTGATGCATTATATTGAAGCCAATCCTTGTGTGAATGACTTCACCTGTTGTTACCGCCCAGATCAAACCAGAACCGGAAGACTGTTGCACTTGGGCCCGGAGTCTGGGACAGAGACTGCCATGACCGCTCTGTTCTCTTCCTTCTGTTGCGCTTGGGCGCAGAGCCTGGGGCTGAGGCTGCCATGGCCACCCTGTTGTCTTCCTTTTGGGGTCCCCAGGAGGCTCCCAGGACTGAATGATTCCCATAAAACATAGTGGCTGGGATGGGAGGGCTGGAGGTCAACACCTCCCCACCCCTGCCACCACAACCAAGAAAACCCCATGGAGGTTGGCCCCGAGATGTGGGTCCCTGTGGGATGCAGGCTCCCACAGATACTTCAGGGGATGAGCACGGGTCCTCCTGGCTGACAGGAGCCTGGTGGGCACTGGGTGTGTGGGACCTGTTTAGGTGGGTTGGACAGCACTGGGTCTAACCAGGGAGCCAGGGACTGGTGTGGCCAAAGAGGGCAGCAATATGTTGCCAGAACCAAAACTACAGTGCCGCCAGCCCAGCTGGTGGGTGGCTAGCAGGACCACCCACCCCTATCCTGGCCCCAAGCCCAGACTGCCTGCCTGTACTGGACATTGCCTGGTCCAGGAGGCCTGGGCATAAGGGTCAGGTGGTGTGTCCCTGGGTTCCAGGCCTTGGTGGTCCCTTGGGAGCTGAGCATCCTCTGGGCAGGAGGAGGGCCCGCGGTCCACTGTTTGCATCGGCCCCTGGGGGTGTGCCCCTACCCCAGCTTCTCAGCGCACAGGGGGACGTAGCCAGGGCTCCTCCCCTGCTCTGTGTCTCCAGTTCTGAGCAGCTCACTGGGTGACTCTGACAGCTTCCTCCCCAAAGCTTGGGTCCTCCTCTGTGGGAATGGGGTGTCCCAGGCCCCCTGCAGGCAGGAACCCACCCCCAGCGCCTCTGGTGGGCACTCCTGGGCTTTCTTACCTACTGGCTTGTGAGACCCGGTTGGCCAAACTTGGTGTCCTATTTTTATTTTGGCCTTTTTCTTAGTGTGTGTTTTCTGGAACTACTGCTGTGTAGATCTTCTATTTGAGTTTTAGGTAGAGAATCTTGCCCACCCAGAGGTCCCCCACCAGAGATCCTCCACTTCGGTCCCCCGGGCTGGTCCTGCCTGTGCTCCGCTTGGTGTGAATGTTGAGTGTGATGGATCCACACGGCTGCTTGACCCTGCATCTCCTTCCTTCTTGTTGCTGAGGCCGGTTCTGTTCTCTTTCTCCACCTGAACTGCACTTGAAGCCAAGACGAAGGATGAGAAGTGGTTGCTACGAAGGACCCTCCTGCAGCGAATCCCCTGTGAGTAGGCTGCGCTGGCCCAGCCTGTCCGTACCTTCTCTAAGCTCATTCCAGAGGTCGGCAAGGGACAGCCTGTCCCTGCCTGTTCTTGTGGCCCGTGAATCAAGAACAGATTTTACATTTCCAAATGGTTGAACAAATAAAAAACTAACACTTCATGACACTGAGAAATTTCCATGTCCATAAGTAAAGTTTGATGGGGGTGCAGTCATGCCCATCTCTTCACAGGCCACCTGCAGAAGGCAGCTGTCGTGCAGCCATGGCAGAGTTGCATCCTGGAGGCAAAGATCAGTTGGCAAAGCTGAAAATACTGACTCCTGGCTCTTTAGGGAAACAGTTTCCAGTCCCTGGTTTAAGGGCTGTGTGGCAGGACCCCAGGATCTTGGTCAGATTGTTCCTCTCTCAGGGCCTGCTGTGGCCTTTGCTAGTATGTCTGCAACGTCTGCGTGCTATGGTGCCTTTCATGGGGCGTTGAGCTCTGTCGTGCTAGATTTCAGGGTGTCTGCCTCATGGTCATCTGTCTCACCAAGAGAGAACCTGTATCCAGATTCAAACTAGCAGGAGCAGTTGGTCTTTGGCAGCAAGGATACCTTTGAGCTGAGCTGCCACCCACCCTGAGGTGGTCCCATGACACCCACTGTCTGGGTCAAGTTTGGGGCAGGGCTGGTGTCCTGAATTGCCCTGCGATGTGGATCGTAAGAGCCAGTGGGGAGAGGGGGTTGATATTACTCCCCATATAGTGGGGAGTTCCTCACCCTTTGCAATGTGGATCGTAATAGCCAATTACTCCCCCATGCAGTGTGTGTCCATTACTAGCAGTTTCTTTTGTTCAGGATATTAGGAAGAATTTCCTATGTTGTGTGTACACAGCCTGCGACAGGAGAACGAATACCATCCTCTGCACCTCCGGATATTAGCAACCGTATCACACAATGGGTGTACGCTTTTTGGGAGATTTGGGGTAATGTCCTCCTGTGTTTCCCTGAATATTCGGAGACATATCACAGGGCGGCTGTACACCCACTACTCTCTTGGCAGGAACATTGTACTTTACCTACTGGAAATTAGGAGCAATATCACAGACTGGGTGTCAAGCCACTGTCATACTGGAAGTAATATCATGCTCTCCCCCACAGGTTATGAGGAACAATATTACAGGGGGTTATGTACCTCCTCCGGTAGTGGGAGTAGTATCATCATCTCTTCCTTTAGATGACAGGAACAATATCACAAGGTGAGTGTACTCCCCGTGAGTTTTTGGAAGCAATGTCATTCTCTCTTCTTCTAGGTTTTACGATTCACATCACAGGCGGGGTGTACACCCCTTGTTATATTGGATGGAATCTCATCCTCCTTCAACCTGTATCTTTAGAACAATATCCCTTGGGGACTGTGCATCCCTTCAATATTGGTAGTAATACCATCTTCTCCTCTCCTGGATATAAAAAACGATATCACAGGAGGGGTGTACACCCCTTGCAATGTTGGTAGTAATATCACCTCTCCCCTGTGCTTATTAAGGACAAAATCCCAGGGTGGCTGTACGGTTCCTACTTTTTTGAGAGTAATATCCATTCACCCCCTGGATATCAGGAACCATATCACGGAAGAAGTGTCCACCCCCTTCGATATTGTCAGCCATGTCATCTTCTTCCCGCTTGGATATTAGGAACGATACCCCGGGGTTGGAGGCGGTGTACACCCACTGCGATATCGAAAGTAAAATCAGCCTCTTTCCCACTGGATATTAGGAACTCTATCACAGGTGTGTGTGCACCTTCTGGGATATTGGGAGTACTATCAGCCTCTACCCCGCTGCATATGAGGAACAACATACAGGGGGCAGGGTGGTTACACCCCCTGCGATATTGACAGCAATATTCTTCTCTTTCCCCTGTACGTTAGGAACTACATCACAGGGGTCTGTACACCTTCAGTGATATTGGGATTCAGGTTATCCTCTCCCCAACTGAATGTCAAAAACGATATCACAGAAGGGTGTTCACCCCCTGCAATATGGCCAGTAACATCATCGTCTCTACCTTTGGATACTAGGAACAACATCACAGAGGGTGTGACACTGCCCCGCAGTATTGGGCATAATGTTATCCTCTCTTCCTCTGGATATTAGGAACGATATACCTGGTGGTGGGAGGTGGAGTACATTAAGAACAATATCACTGGGTGGGTGTACTCCCCCTGCAATATTGGGCGTAGTATCATCCTCTCGTCCCTAGCATATTAAGAACAGTATCACAGGAGGGGTGTACAGCCACAGTCTCTGCGCTATTGGGAGCAATAGCATCTTCTCCCCCTCTCTATAGAAGGGACAATATCCCAGTGTGGGTGTACATCCCCTGAGATATTGGGTGTAGTGCCATCGTCTCCCAAAGTGGATATTAGGCATAGTGTCCTGGGGGGTGTATGCCTTCTTCGATATTGGGAGCAATATCATCCCCTCCCCTCAGGATTACAGGCAAAATATCAAAGGGGTTTTACAACTCGAGCGGTATGGGCAGTAATATCATCCTCTCCCCACCCAGATGTTAGGAACTATATCACAGGTGGCTGTACACTTCTTGCGATATTGGGAGTCATATCATCCTCTCCCATCATGGATATTAAGAACAATATTACAAAGTAGGTGTACACCCCCTACGATGTTGAGAGAAATATTATGCTCTCCGCTTCGGGACATTAGGAACAATATCGCAGGAGGTGTGTGCAACCCCTGCCATATTGGCAGTCATATCATCCTCTCCCCTTGAATATAATTCCCTCTGGATATTCGGAACAATATCACAGTGGGTGTGTACACCCCCTGCAATATTGCCACTGGCATCATCGTCTTCCTCCCAGGATATAGGAAACAATATCACAAGGTGGTGTACACCCCCTACAATATTGGGAGTAATGTCTTCCTCTCCCCTGCTGGCTATCAGGAACAATGTCACAGAAGGAGTGAACACCCCCTGCGCTATAGGGGGTGATATCCTCTCCATCCCTGAATATTACGAACAATATCACCCGGCAGTGTACACCTCCTGCAATATTGAGACTATTTCTCTCGCTGGATGTTAGGAATCATATCACAGGGGTGGTGTAAACCCACTGCGAAATGGGAAGAAATATCATCCTCTCCACCTTTGGATGTTAGGGAGAATATCACGGGGGAGGTCTAGACCCACTGCGATATTGGGAGTCATATCATCCTCTCCGACCCAGAATATAAGAAACAAGACCACTGAGGGGATAGACAACCACTGTGATAGTTTCAAAAATGTTATCCTATACCTCCTGGCTATTTGGAATAACATCATAGAGGGGTGTACAATTTCTTCGACGTAGGGAGTAATATCATCATCTTCCCGCCGGATATCAGGAACAAGTCTATTAATTATTAATATTAATAAATATAAAAATTAATAATAATTATGGATATTAATAATCATAATAAAGATAGTAAAAATTAATACTCGTTACAAACTTTATTAATATTAATAATTAATACTAATATAATTAATAAAATAATGATATCAGCAATTAATGTCGCTGAAATAATTACTAAGAGATGTTGGTAAAAAATTAGTACTCGTTACAAACTTTAATTATTAATATTAATAATTAATACTAATATCATTATTAATAAAATAATGATATCAGCAATTAATGTCGCTGAAATAATTACTAAGAGATGTTGGTAATAAAATAATGATTCTTATTAAGAATTAATAATATTGTTAAATGACATTAATATTAATCATTAATTTTAAGCGTCCATAATCATATATATAAAATAGTTATCCAAAATTAATAATGGTATCTTATTAATTAATAGTGTCATTGATAATTATTAAAATCGATCATTGATGTTTAATAATTAACCATATTATTACTGCTAATACCGCAAGGGGTGTACAACTACCTGTGATGTCGTTCCTAATATCAAGGCACGGAGATTATGATATTAGTTTTAATAGCACAGTAAGTGTACACTAACGCTGCGATAATAATCCAAATACCTATGGGGAAAGAGTATGACATGACACCCAACATGACAACGAACAGACAGCCACCTGGTGATATTCATCCTAATATTCAGGGAAGAAGCGTATGATATTACCCGCAATAGCCCAGGGAGGGTACAACTCTTCTGTGATATGGTTCCTAGTATCTGGAGGGGGAGAGGATGATAATAATTCCAGGATCAGAGGCGGTGTCCACCCGACCTGTGATATTGTTATTAATACCCTGGAAGGGAGAAGATGATATGACTCCCGATAGAGCAGGAGGCGTACACCCAGCCTGGGATAGTGTTCCTAATATTCATGGAGAGGAGAGGCTTACATTATTCCCAGTATGGCAGGGGGGTGAGCCACCCCCCGCGAGGTGGCTCCCAATAGCCAAGGGGGGGAGAGGGGGTGGCTATTGGGAGCCACCCCGCAGGGGGGTGAGCCACCCCCCGCGAGGTGGGGACCAATAGCCACCCCCTCTCCCCCCCTTGGCTATTGGGAGCCACCCCGCAGGGGGGTGAGCCACCCCCCGCGAGGTGGGGACCAATAGCCACCCCCTCTCCCCCCCTTGGCTATTGGGAGCCACCCCGCAGGGGGGTGAGCCACCCCCCGCGAGGTGGGGACCAATAGCCACCCCCTCTCCCCCCCTTGGCTATTGGGAGCCACCCCGCAGGGGGGTGAGCCACCCCCCGCGAGGTGGGGACCAATAGCCACCCCCTCTCCCCCCCTTGGCTATTGGGAGCCACCCCGCAGGGGGGTGAGCCACCCCCCGCGAGGTGGGGACCAATAGCCACCCCCTCTCCCCCCCTTGGCTATTGGGAGCCACCCCGCAGGGGGGTGA